>NC_060071.1:88277650-88580681 GCF_922984935.1 Meles meles | reverse complement strand
GGGGCCCATTTTCATGATATTTTGAAATTGTTCATACATGTCTCGCAACGTAAACTGACCTGAAATACAATATAAATGGTTCAGATATATTAGAGAATGTACATTTCCATTCAATAAAATTAATCTTTTCCTTAGTCATGGGTTCTTCCTGAAGCACACTTGTAAAATATCCAACTGATAAACATTCCTGAGCAGTCACTAGGGGCAAGGTCATAGGGTGAATGACTGTAGAATATAACACAGACAGATTCTGTCCTAGAGAAGCTTACATTCTATCAGAGAAGATGGACAAAAACAAATATGCAAAAACCTTGAAAACAAGGTAACCCAACTCTACCACTAGGATGACTAAAAAGCCTGACAGGACCAAAAGTTAAAGAAGATGTGGAGCAAAAAGAACTCTCACATGTTGCTGATGAGAATGAAAAATGGCAAAACACTTTAGAAGATTATCTGGCATTTCCTAAACAACTTGGCTGTCCACAGGACAGGAAAGTGATAGACTGTGGATGAAATATCACCCAGCAACAAAAGAACAAGCTACAGGTACATGCAACTAAATGGATGAATGTCAAAAATTTATGCTAAATCAAAGAAACTAGGTGGGGGGTGGGTGGGAGAAAGGACATAACTCTAGGAGTCCTACAATATGACGTACTTACTGGGAAGGAGAATGAGCAAACTTTGTAGTTAATGGAAATGTTGTTTCCTGATGGATATGGGTTTTTCTGCATTGTCAAAATTGATAGAATCATATCCTTAGGAACCAAGCATTTCACTATGTGTAAATGAACTTAAATTAACAACAACAACAACAACAATCCAGAGCGTTTTCTATTTACATCTTAAAGGTATAACTAGAAAAGGTATTTGGGTTTTGCCGTTCTGTTAAATTTAAGGGGCAGTACAATATTTTAAAGGAAATGTTAGAGCAGACAGCTAGAAATGCAAAAATAAACGGTAGAAAAAGTTAAGGCTGAAATACACACTTGGCCATTGAAGCCATGACAGTATATGAAATCCACTGTCATGGAACCCAAGAGTTTGAAAACAAAAGAAAGATAACACTTAAATATTGCGAACCAAGGTAAAAAAGAAAGGTTACTACTTTTGCCCTTGGTGACCTCAGAAATAGTAGAATGCTAAGAGCAGAAGCAAAATGCAGATACAGGGAGAGACCTAGGAGTCAAAAAGTAGACTGACTAGGGATATACTTTAGTGTGGTGGTGGAAGCACTGGTAGGGCTTTCCAGAAGAGAGGAAGGTGGGGAAAAGAACCTGGCAATGAGGGATAGAATCATTCGTACAACAAATATTTATTAAAGATCTACCAAGTGCCAGAAATAGGTACTATAAACTTAAAAGGTGAGGAATACAGCTATGAAACTTACCTACATCTTCAAGCAGGGAAGTCAGATATCGTAATTGTGATGAATAATACAAAAATTATAGGGTGCAATGGAAACATAAAGCAGAGTTGTAACTCAGTCCAGGGATAAGGTAAAGTGTCCCTAAAGAAGGAGAGACTGAAGTATGAGTAGGAGTTAGCCAGTATAGCTACGGAGAGGAGGGTGGAAGTAGGAAGATGAGAGGACACCTATCTAACAGGTAAAGGCACAGAGGTGACATAGAGCACTGTACATTTGAGAAGCTGAGTGAAATTCAGCCTGACCGGCACATGAAATGTTAAGATCGGCATCAAAAATGATACGGAAGGGAGTGCCTGGGTGGTGTCAGTTGAGTGGCTGCCTTCAGCTCAGGTCATAATCCTAGGGTCCTGGAATCGAGCCCTGCATTGGGCTCCCTGCTCAGCAGAGAGTCTGCTTCTCCCTCTCCCTGCCTGCCGCTCTGCCTACTTCTGCTCTCTCACTTTCTGTCAAATAACGAAATCTCAAAAAAAAAAAAAGTTATAGAAGATGTGGGCCAGATGGTAGAGTCTTTTTTTTTAAGACTTTAATCTCTACACCCAACATGGGGGCTCAAATTCACAACTCTTAGATCAAGAGTCGCATGCTCCTCCAACTGAGCCAGCTAGGCACCCCAACGGTAGTGTCATTTAAAAACATCCTAAAGGCAATGGGAAGTCACCGAAAGATTTTTAAGAAAGGCAGTAACGGGATCAGACTTACATTTTTCAAAGATCATTTAGCTACCTTGGATCTAATAGATCCAAGGGGAAGAATCCAAGAAACAGGAAGATTGTTAGAATAAACAATCTAGGCAAGAGATAAACTTGCATAATTGAAGGAGCTGGAGAAAAGGGAATGGAAGGAGGATATTTAGGAGGTGGACTTACTAGGCCAGCTGACTGATGGGAAAAGGAAAGGGCAGAGTGAGGAAGAAATAAGAAAGAGTCCCCGATAATGACCCGTTCCTGCCTCTGGCAACAAGACATTAATTAGCATTCATTGAAGATAACAATCTGGTAAGACAGTAGGATGGATAGATTCGGATATGCTGAATTTGAAGTATGGATGGAATATCCAAGAATGGTCTAGTAAACATACAGATAATGGTCTGAAGCTCTGAAAAGAAGATGGCCTAGCACTGATCCCTGAAGAACACCAACATTTAAGAGAGAGATAAAGGCGTTGGTAACTGACATTATCAGTGTGAGAAAGAACAAAGAGGCAAGATAGTATGTGATAGAAATGGTCCATAATAATGTATGTTGAAAGCTCCTGATCTTATATGTATCTACTGATTTAATCCTCACAACTCTATGAAGAAGAGACTTAGTATTACCTACTTTTTACAGATAAAGAAATAAAGGTTAAGTAATTTGAAAAAGTTATATAACTAAAAATAGATCAGATATAAATTCAGGTATGATAGATTTAAGAACCTGAGCTCTTAATCACAACATATATGTTCTACAGAAGTGGTCTTTAATGTGGTATGAAAAAATGTGTGCTTTATTTCATTCTTTCAAATTTCTTTATATTTTACTATATATTATATATACATATATACACACATAATTCATAAGTAAACAAAAAAATTTAAATTTATAAGTAAACAGATTAGAAAAAGTGTTCCAACTTACATTTAACCTATTCTACTTCAAGAAACCCAATGAAACCTTTTAACCTTTTAACCTTAAGGCAATTTGATTACAAGGGAGAAAACAAAAGCACTCAATTCTACAGTTGTTCACATATCTGAGATTTAAAATGATTTGCATATAATAAACATTTGATGAACTGAACTGTAATAATAGATTTATCATTTCAAACAAATTAACAGTAGCTTTATAAAAAGAAATCACGGAAAGACATCTGAGAGCAAATGCTTTTGCTTCTCATATACCATGTTTCAACTTCTCTATAAGTGCTTCATTGTCATCCAACTTCAACTCATTGACTTTATCTATCAGTCCTTCAATGTCGCCCATACCTACAAGACCCAAAAAAAAGAAAAATTAACAACAGTATATGCTTTACATTATAAAAAAAATACATGCCCACAGATAATACTCCTATGAGATAGCAGGTCAGATGTTCCTACTATACTTAACAGGTGAGAAAACTGAACCTTCAGAGGTTAAATGACAAAGCAGGGACTCTAGCCCAAGGTTTTATTCCAATTCCATGCTCTCTATTACCTGGTACAAAAAGTTTTACTGCCATTCCCCCTGCTATTACCAAAACTGTATTTTTGTATTGTGCTCTAGAACTTTTCCAAAGAACTTTCCATCTAATAGCTCATTCTACCACTCCCACAAGAAGCAGAAAACCATCATCCCTACTTTTTACAGGGGAGGAAGATAAATCGTAGAAGGTAATGATTTTCCTAAACTAGTCAATGAAAGGGCAGGATTAAAATCCTAATCTGTCCTAAAGATTCATGCGATTTCTTGGAGACTTCTCTATATCCCCACCACTGTACATACCAAGAAGCTTGCTGATGAAAGGCTGTGTTTTGAAAGGTTCAAAGTCATCTATGTGTTCCCCTGTACCGATGAAAATAATTGGACTTTTTGTGGCAGCAACACTGAAAAGAAAAAGAAAACAAAAGATAATCTCAAAAAGGCAAACAAATTTCTAGCAGATATCAAAGTAATTAGACAAAACTACACAGTTCCAAGTTTCTTGTCACTTGTTAAAACAGAACAATATCAGAAAGACTCCAAAATTCTGTTTCTATTTAAACTTCTTTTACAGACCATATTTTGGTCCACTACTGGAATATATCCTATTTTTTAAAAATGTTTTAAATTGGAGTATATATTGAAATATATTTTAAATGATCAATAAGAAAGCCATAAATACACGCACACACACAAAAACACCATATAAGCCCAAGGCATAGGAAAACAGCATTAATGACACTTACGCACTGAGTGCACCACCTCCTTTTGCATGGCCATCAAGTTTTGTCACTATGACTGAGGCTACATCTACTTTATCTTTAAAAGCCTTTGCCTGGGCTTCACAAGCCTGCCCAATGGAGGCATCCATCACATAAACAATGTTATCAGGTTGCTAGAAAATTTAAAGAAAGATATATATTTTTACTGCTCTTAAGCAAATTTCATCATTAGAAGCTATACAAAAACACGTCTTATAAATAATTATTCATTAAATTAATAAATATTAATTGAGGGAGTACTGTACTATGTGTTAAGCACCATTTAGGTCTGAGACTAAGACATAAACAAGAAAAGTCCTTGTCCTTGTGAGACTTATATTCTAATCAGAAGAGACAGATAATAAATGTGCAAGCCACATTTCAGATGTACAATAATTAAAATGGGATAGAGTGTCAGTTCTGAGGTATGGGAGACTTCTTTAGGTAGGGCAGCCAGCAGGGATCTCTCCGGAGATAATATTTGAGATGAGGCCAGAATAAAGAGGGAAAAAGTATGCAAAGATCTGGAGGAATCCCATTCTAGGCAAAGGGAATACTAACTAAAAGTAAGAGGAAAAAAGGTAGAAAAGTGTGCACTAAAACCAAAATGAGTGAAACACATGAGGTTATTTCCCTTAGTTCGGCTCAACTAGGTTAAAATAATGGCACAGTTAAAAAGAAACGTATTGGCATTAACCATTAGCCAAAGAATTACTGCCAACTTCTCAAGAGCAAAACATGGGTTCAAGGGCAAAATACATTCTACAGATGTATTTTGTAGACCTAAGTTATTTCCATCACAGTTTTTAAAAGACTAAATGATCATTAACATTTTTAAACGCTTTATTTTGAAAATCTTTCAAAATTCGTCTAAAGTAAATGTCCCAGTTTAATTTAAATAATTTACAGTAAGAAAATTCAATGAAGGGGTGCCTGGGTGGCTCAGTTGGTTAAGCATCTGCCTTCAGCTCAGGTTGTGGTCCCAGGGTCCTGGGATGGGTCCTCATGTTGGGCTCCCTACTCAGCGGGAGTCTGTTTCTCCCTCTCCTTCTGCCTCTGCCCCCGATTATGCTGTCCCTCTCTCTTACTTTCTCTCTCAAATAAATAAATAAAATCTGGGGCGTCTGGGTGGCTCATTGGGTTAGAGCCTCTGCCTTCAGCTCAGGTCATGATACCAGGGCACTGGGATGGAGCCCCGCATCGGGCTCTCTGCTTGGCAGGGAGCCTGCTTCCCTTCCTCTCTCTCTGCCTGCCTCTCTGCCTATTTGTGATCTCTGTCTGTTGGATAAATAAATAAAATCTTTAATAAACAAATACATAAATAAAATCTTAAAAAAAATTTTTTTTCAGTAGATGGGTGCCTGGGTGGCTTAGTACCTTCAGCTCAGGTCATGATCCTGGAGTCCTGGGATTGAGCCCCATGGCAGGCTCCCTTAGACAGGAGCCTGCGTCTTTCTTTTCTTCTACCTCTCCCCCTGCTCCTTCTCTTTCTCACTTCCTCTCTCTCAAATAAATAAAATTTTAAAAAAGAGAAAGAGAGGGAGACTGTCCTAGTAACAGAGGCTATAAAGCTGAATAAAGCATTCTTAAAAAAAAATTTCAACAGATATTAAAGGTCAATTCTCAATTTTTGTTTCTTGTTTTTCTTATATATACAATAAGATGATTGACAAAGGACAATTTTTTTGATACATACTCAGGAAAATTTCGTATCTAGTGTAGAAAGGATTAAGTCCTTACCATACAGATACATATACCGAACATAGGAGGTGGGATTGGGAGAGGGGGAGTGGGCTATGGACATTGGGGAGGGGAGGCGAACCATAAGAGACTATGTACTCTGAAAAACAACCTGAGGGTTTTGAAGGGTCAGGGGTGGGAGGTTGGGGCAACCTGAGGGTTTTGAAGGGTCAGGGGTGGGAGGTTGGGGGAACAGGTGGTGGGTAATGGGGAGGGCACGTTTTGCCTGGAGCACTGGGTGTTGTGCAAAAAGAATGAATACTGTTACACTGAAAAAATAAATAAAATGAAAAAAAAAATTACCTGGAATCTACCGTACAGACAAAAAATAATTTATATGGATCTTAAACTCAATCAGGGGTTATAATTAAATTAACCAAATCCTTACAATGTTGTTAAATTCAAAGTTATAGGCGCCTGGGTGGCTCAGTGGGTTAAATTCAAAGTTACTTACTATAGCATTAGCAACTTGAAGCATTTCTTCAAACAAAGAGTCTTCCTGTTTATGGCGGCCACTTGTATCAACAATAATAATTTCAAAATTTTCATTTTTGAATTTCTCCACTCCTTCAGAGGCAATGATAACAGGATCCATTTCTGTATAGCTATTTAACAAGGACAAATGATTTAATGACAACTGCAGAACAAAACTTTCAAATACTAATAATTTGGCAATTGCTGGTATACCTTTATTCAGAAAAAGTCATAATGATCACAATTTCAATTTAGAAGAATAAAATCTAATAAATATTAAAAACAGCAAACAAAACAATAAAAAATAAAAATAAAGATAGCAAACCACTCCTAGAGGAGCATAGAGCAATATCGTTTTCCAATTACAAAATTCTATGTGATTCTGCTGTATGTCTTATCTTGAATGAGTTGTGCTTCCCTCTAATACTTTTTATATTTCCTTTAATAAATGATTATTTTACATATACTTTCCCATTTAACACCCTTTTGTAAGCATTTTATAAAACCATTAAATATCCTGGAGAGCCTGGGTGGTTTAGTCATTAAGCGTCTGCCTTCGGCTCAGGTCATGATCCCAGGGTCCTGGGATCGAGCCCCACATCAGGCTCCCTGCTTAGCAGGGAACCTGTTTCTCCCTCTCCCACTCCCCCTACTTGTGTTACCTCTCTCGCTCTCTCTCTCTGTCAAATAAATAAAGAAATAAAATCTTTTTAAAAAAAACATTAAATATTCTTGTAAAACATGACTTTTAGGCTGTATAACATTCTATCATATGGTTATACTATCATTAAATAAATGCCCTACTGTTGGTCATTTGAAATATTTCCAATTTCTTAGTATTAAAAATATAGCCAATATATAAAGAGATCATAATGCTGTTTCTTTGAAATTGTTGTAAAACACTCTTATACCTTGAATTTGGATCAAATGATCTGATAATTGAGGCTTTTGATTTTTTTGTTAAATTTTTTTTTTAAGATTTTATTTATTTATTTGACAGACAGAGATCATAAGTAGGCAGAGAGAGAGGAGGAAGCAGGCTCCCCGCTGTGCAGAGAACCTGACGCAGGGCTCGATCCCAGGACCCTGGGATCATGACTCGAGCTGAAGGCAGAGGCCTAACCCACTGAGCTACCCAGGTGCCCCTCTTTTTTGTTAAATTTGATGGGAGTTCTGTGGGCTTCCAGGATTTGGAAGTCTGTTTCCTTCCTCAGGTTAGGAAAGTTTTCAGATATTATTTCCTACAATCAATAATCTGCCCCCATTTCTCTCTCTTCTTCTGGGACTCCTACAATATGAATGTTATTAAATTTAATGGGTAAGCTTTTGGTTTCTAAAAGGAAAATGTCTTCCATATAAGTTTAATTTCATTCCTAATATAACCACAGTCCTAATATAACCACGTTTTCACAATCCTCAAATATCTTTTCTACTTGAAAATCAAGAAATGAGATCCCATTTTAATCTGTACCATTTTCAGAAGTAGCAACTTTTTACACAGATCAATACTGTCAAATGAAAAGACATAGGTTAAAAAGAAGTTTCCCCCCTAAATTAACAATAAAAAATCAGGTAGGAAGGCATTTAATAAGAAAATACATGAGTTTTAAATGAAGAAAATTACTATATTTAAGGACATAAATTTTTAAAGCAAAAATGACATAGGACGTTCTCAAACTCAACAAAACAAATATAGTAAAGGTGTCAGTTCTCTACTAAGTTAATTGGCCTCAATCAAAATTTAGGGAGATTTTTTAACTTAATAGGGAATTTTAAAATTTAATCTAGGAAAATAAACAGGTGAGAATAGGCAAGAGAATGTTGGGAAAAAAAAAGAGAGATTACCATTACCAGCTATTTTTAAATGTTAAAAACAATTAAAATTTATAAATGTACAAAGAAACATATCATATACAAGTATACAATGGAACTGCAATGATGTCATAAAAAAGAATTACCTTAAACAGTATATGGCCTATTCCAGAATTATTAAGATCCCATTTTTAAAAAAAATGTGTTAACGAAGTATAGTATTTATATGGAAAAGTTGCACAAACTGTAAACTCAGTGAATTTTCACAAAGCAAACACACCCAGATCAAGAAACAACAGACCAGCACCACACTCACTCCCAAGAGTAATCACAATCTTGTCAATAAGATCCCATTTGTAATCAACTCTATAGTGGTCTACTGATACACAGTAAGACACACCATTTTAAGTGTTCATTTTGATGAGTTTTGACAAATTTACATATAACCATTATCACAACAAAGTACAAAAGCACTACAGACTCCATTTCAATTTAAAATTATCTAAGTATATCCGTGTATTCATTTGTAATGACATTGAAAAACAGCACAAGGGGGCGCCTAGGTGGCTCCATGGGTTAAAGCCTCTGCCTTCAGCCCAGGTCATGATCCCAGGGTCCTAGGATAGAGACCCGAATCCAGCTCTCTGCTCAGCGGGGAGCCTGTTTCCTCCTCTCTTTCTGCCTGCCTCTCGCCTACTTGTGATCTCTGTCTGTCAAATAAATAAATAAAATCTTAAAAAAAAAAAAGAAAAACAGCACAGGTGGACTTGCTAAAAACTGGGAAGTGAAAGTGTTAGTGCTTTCACTTCTTCAAAAATTTTAAGCAATACAGATTTTTTTAAAAATACAGAACAAAAGATAATATATCAAACAGTTCTATATATATCCCCCCCAAAATAGATGCTAATATGTAAACTGAACAGCAGAGATGCAGTTCAAATTCTTCCTCAGTCCCACGCCCTTCAGTCCTCCCAGAGGAAACAACGATCACTAATACTTTACAACATACGTGTATTATGTTTCTTTTTTATTTTTAAGATTTTATTTATTTGACAGATAGAGATCATAAGTAGGGAGAGAGGCAGGCAGAGAGAAGAGAGAGGAGGAGGCAGGCTTCCTGCCAAGCAGAGAGCCCGACGCGGGGCTCGATCCCAGGACTCTGGGATCATGACCTGAGCGAAAGGCAGAGGCTTTAACCCACTGAGCCACCCAGGCGCCCCTGTATTATGTTTCTTAAATTTACATGAGCAAAGGAGAAATTATTTAATTAATGCAATGGAGAATACTGTTTAAAACATGCTCTGGCTCTGACCAATAGTTAATTATCAGCTAAATTATTTACAAATTTTGAACTCTAAGGATATAACTGTATTATCCCTTGATATTTTCTTATCACTTGATTTTTATATCTATTATTAGAAATAGTTCTTATCCTAAAAATAAAATTCCTAACATTTATTCTCTAATCTACCTATTAGAAATCATAAAAAAAAACCTGAAAGAAAAAAAATTTTTAATAAAGAATATAGGATAAGCCAAAGTTCATTAGCATTTCTGGCTAGCCAAAAAGGAGAGGGCAATGACTAACAAAATGATATCATTCATTACATTACCTCCAATTTTAGCTTAACTTTCTAAGAAACCAATTATATGAATAATGATAAGAAAAATGCTACCCCCTGAAAAAGTCCTAAATTCAATCTAGACTTGATTCTTTTCAATAATCATTCTAACATGTATAAACTCCTAACTGAACTACTCTATCAAATGAAAGACTGCAATGATGAGACTCTCTCTCTGAGATAATTATAAATTCTAAGCTATTTTAGGATGATCAAACACAAGCTTTTTAAAATTATGTACTAAAGAAAAGACAGTATGGAATTCCCCAGTGTGTTTAATCCAGGAATGCTTCAGATAGGACTTAAAAGAAACAGTAGGAATAGGGAAGCAAGTGAGAAAGCATACAAGACAGGATGGTAAGTACAGGCAGATTGTAAACTAAACAATGTCCACTTTGATCTATCAGGCTGGATCAGAACAGTCATGTTATAATAATAAAAAATAACAATTTATTAATTATATCCCCACTTTGTTCCAAGAAGATCGAAACTTTTTTTTTTTTAAAGATTTTTATTTATGGGGCGCCTGGGTGGCTCAGTGGATTGAGCCGCTGCCTTCGGCTCAGGTCATGATCTCGGGGTCCTGGGATCGAGCCCCGCATCGGGCTCTCTGCTCCGCAGGGAGCCTGCTTCCTCCTCTCTGCCTGCCTCTCTCCCTACTTGTGATCTCTCTCTCCGTCAAATAAATAAATAAATAAAATCTATAAAAAAAAAAAAAAAAAGATTTTTATTTATTTATTTGACAGAGAGAGAGAGATCACAAGCAGGCAGAGAGGCAGGCAGAGAAAGAGAGGGGGAAGCAGACTCCCCACTGAGCAGAGAGCCCTATGCGGGGCTCAATCCCAGGACCCTGAGATCATGACCTGAGCTGAAGGCAGAAGCTGAACCCACTGAGCCACCCAGGTGCCCCAAAGATTCAAACTTCTAAGTAAATATTAAAATGTGACCAGATAGCATAAAATAAAAGCTCAGACAAGATGAGACACATGAGGGAGTACCAAAATAAAAACCAGAAACCCACCTTCCATAGAATGGAATTCTTGCTTTGGTAGCATTCTGTTTTAGTTGGTCAAAAGCACCTATAAGATAAAGAGTTAATGAGTCCTAAAATTTGAAAATAAAAATTTCAGAGAACGGTTTTCAAATTTCAACACATTACCTGCTCTGAATGTGTCTGCACATATCAAACAGGTCTTCCAACCTTTCCTCTGGTAATAATATGCTAACTGGGAAAAGAACATTTAAAAAATAGAGTATCAATAACAACTAATTATTATACACACAACTTTTTCTGTTTATCCTTGTTATTTGAAGATTAAAGTAAAACTCTTCACATTCTCCTGAAAGTAGTATTATTACATTGTTTTAAGTTTTTGTTTGAAATTCCAGTCAGTTAACATACAGTGTAATATTGGTTTCAGGGGTACAATATAGTGATTCCACATGTCCATACAGCACCTGGTGCTCATCACAGCAAATGCACTCCTTAATCTCCATCACCTGTGTCACCCATCCCCCACCCACCTCGCCTCTGGTAAGCAGCAGTTTGCGCTCTATAATTAAGGGTCTATTTCTTGGTTTGTGTCTCTCTTTTCTATCCCCTTTGTTTGGTTCGTTTTTAAATTCCACATATGAGGGGCACCTAGGTGGCTCAGTCAGTTAAGCATCTGCCTTCAACTCAGGTCAGGATTCCAGGGTCCTGGGATCTGGCCCCATATTGGGCCCCCTGCTTGGTGGGAAGCCTGCTTCTCCCTCTCCCACTCCCCCTGTTTGTGTTCACTGTCTCACTGTGTCTCCCTGTCAAAAAAATAATAAAAAATCTTTAAAAAAATAAATTCCACATATGAGTGAAATCATATGGTATTTGCCTTTCTCTGACTTATTTCACTTAGCATAATATTCCATCCATGTCATAGCAAATGGCAAGATTTCATTCTTTTTATGGCTGAATAATATTCCATTGTGTGTCTGTGTGTGTCACACACAGGCAGAGCCTGACACGGGGCTCAATCTCACGACCCTGAGATCATGACCTGAGCAGAAATCCAGAGTCAGACACTCAACCAACTGAGCCACCCAGGTGCCCCTATTATTACTTTTTTAATATTATATATATACTTTTATTATATTAATAATTTTTATTATTAATTTTTTATATTATATATGTATGTATATACTTTTATTATATTATATTAATATAATGTATTATTACATTATTGAATACAGCAAATTTGTTAACAAGTTTAAATTCTAACTGCCATCTAGTAACATTCAAAGGATATAAAATGATCAAGCAATATATGACCATAGTGAAAAATATTACTACTATTAATGTTATTTAATAAAAACAAACAATAACATAACCTTCTAAGAAATAATCCTTTTCTCTTTTTTCTAGACTATAACATAACTGAGGCTTGTGAAACAAAATCTGGTAACAAACCCGAGGCATACAATTCTGGAGAAAGAGGTGGTATAATGAATTAAAAATCAGTAGAAGGATATGTAAAATGAAGATCTAGATTATGCTGTGTGGGACACTGTACAGAGGGAGCCTTGAACCATGGGAAATACGGTAAACTTTCCATGTTCTCTTCTCCAAAAATCATATCCTCACTTCCTTAAAGGATAGGCCAGTCTCTTTGGTAAAAGAAACAGCATAGTTATATAAAAGTCTTCCATTCTTACAAAAAACAACCATAAGGGAGACTCTGGGATTCCTTCTTACTGTACAAAAAGCTATTACAAAAACATAATAATATACTGAGTAACAGAAAATTGTAAAGCAACAATATTAGCCTGGTTTTAACATAAAACTTGATTTATACAAAACATCTCTTCTCCATGACTTTTTTTTTTTTTTTTTAATTTGACAGGAAGAAATCACAACTAGGCAGAGAGGCAGGCAGAGAGGGAGGCAGAGAGGGAGGAGGAAGCAGGCTCCCTGCGGAGCAGAGAGCCCGATGCGGGGCTCTATCCCAGGACCCCGGGATCATGACCTGAGCCGAAGGCAGAAGCTTTAACCCACTGAGCCACTCAGGCGCCCCTCCATGACTCTTTTTTGAGACTAAGTACAATTTACCTTTGAACATGTTGTTGTTTTACCACTCCCTTGCAATCCAACAAACATGATCACATTCTGTTTTCCTTTAGTGGGTGTCCACGCTTTAACTCCAGGGTCTACAAGCTAGGTATCAAAAATAAAATAAAAATAAAATCAGGTTAACATATGCTTATGTTCAAAACCCCTCTCTCCACAAATTCTAAATTGTAAAAATAATTTAAAGACATTTTAGTATAAGAGGCAACAATAATCCTACCATTCTAATACAAATTTACTATTTCCCTTTGTACACACATAGTGAAATTTAAGAATATAAAATAATCCACTGTAAATTCATAAGCAAACCTATACTCCCAAACCAATTCAGAGAAAGGATCTCAAGACTTTTTTTTTAGAATAATCTGGAATGTGAACAGTGAGACCAAGTTTGAGCTACAGGAGCAATCTACATCAGCACTACAGAAATATAAAAATATAGGTACAGGCTACATGTGAACTTTTAAATTGCTAGCAATGACATTAAAGAAAATGAAAATAAGTGATAATAATTTTAATACTTTATTTAATCCGATATATTAAAATGCTGTAATTTTAACACATAATCTACATTTAAAAATTAATGAGATATATTATATTCCTTTTCCCCACAGAGGTCTTCAAATTTGGCATCTTTTTCATACTTACAGCATATCTCAATGCGGAATAACTACATTACAAGTGCTCAGTAACTACATGGGGTTAATAGCTGCCATATTGGGACACCTATCTTCATGTTCAGTTTAATAAATGTTTATGTATGAGCAAAATTACAAATTGCATGTGAAAGATATTCCAGGTCAGTCAGATGTCAAATTTTCCAATGCCAAAGACCTACTGTTCTGTGAAGTTGTTATATTTAGAGAGCCAGTAAAAAATAATCGCCAATTTCATGAGTCAGTGGGAAATTAAGGTTCATATATGGACAGCCCCCAAATGATATACATGAGTTCATTTAAAAAAAAACAATTCCTTTGCAAGTCAGTTGTTGAGAGCTGGAAGAATGTATCTCCACATCATAATAAAAGCCATAATTGCAGTTAATGCCCTAGATCAGAGACCAGCAAACTATCTGTGAATAAAGTTTTTATGGAACATTGCCATGTCCATTCATTTACTACTTTTGTGCTACAGCAGCAGAGTGGGATCGCTGCAACAGAAATCATATGGCCCACAAAGCCTAAACTATCTAGTCCTTAAGAAAAAGTTCGCAAGACCTATGTGAGACGATACCATAAGGTCACACGGTCTGTATTATACCTGAATTTCAAGGAAAGCTATGTGGTAGCAAAAGCAGGAAAAGAGAACACATTTTGTTATCTCTTTCCCAGGCACAGGCCTAGCTTTAAGGAAACTTCTGAAATAGGCACAATTGATCTTAAACATAAATTCACTCTCCCTCCCTCTAGATCCTTTCAGATACTCACACTACCCTACATTCACCTCCGATCTCCATATCTCATAGCAGAAGCACTCAGCACTCTATGAATCTAAATTTGGAACATATGTGTTTTAGTAACTAATTATTTTATAAATCTAACTTCTATTCCTCCTGTACCCTAAAACAGCAGTACTTTTCAGTCTCAGGATTCCTTTATAATTATAGTAGTTCTTAAGGTTAGTTGCAATGTAGAATCTGAAACCATATAAACTCCATACTCCATTCCATTAAAATCTGTTATTCTATCTTACACTTTGAATGCACCTTATGCTGGTGCATGATTTTATATCATCATATATTAGTCACTGACAAATTTCATGACACAACAAGAAAATTTATTATATCAACACCGATCTCATCAGAAGTGTACTGGGATCCTGTCAAACTCATGGTGGAGATACAAGTTTCTAGTTTTCTTTTTTTTTAAGATTTTATTTATTTATTTGACAGAGAGAGATCACATGTAGTCAGAGAGGCAGGCAGGGGAGCGGAGGGCAGGCTCCTTGCTGAGCAGAGAGCCTGATTGGGGGGCTCGATCCCAGGACCCTGAGATCATGACCTGAGCCGAAGGCAGAGGCTTAACCCACTGAGCCAACCAGGCACCCCAAGTTTCTAGTTTTCACTGGAAAGCTCAAATTTTTTCACTAGCCACAATACAGTTATTTGCCTTAAAGTGACAGGTGCACTTTACTTGAAAATCTTATTCAAGTCTGAATTACCACAGATTATCTCTCTGTTGTTTGTTCACATAAAAACGGTGTTTTATGAAAGCAGCAGTTAGCTCAGCTTGCACTCAAATAATCACACATGTCTCTTCCTCAAGACAACCATCAAATTTCAGTATGCAGCAAAAGAGCTTTCTATGTACTTCCCATTTCATGCCACAAAATCGTACAAAGATGTATATACTCAGAGGTTAAGATTTAATACAACTAATAACTTCTACTGCTCCATCAAGGGCATTCTTTTTTTTAAATTAACATATAGTGTATTATTTGTTTCAGGGATACAGGTCTGTGATATCAAGAGCATTCTTAAGTAAAACAGCTTCACATCCCCCCTACAACAAGTGTGTAGTAGTAAAAAGTATAAAGACTACTAGTATAGTTCGGTACTCCGACCTTGATTCATGCTAGGGAATTTTACCCACCATTGCTTTTGCACTACTGGCACAAATATCAAACAATACAAAAGGCAAATAATGTCTTAGTATTGTTATGAAAAGTTTTGATCTTGTTTTGTACATTACTGCTCTAGACTATATGCTTCTGAGTATAGGGACCAGTCTAATTTATCTCTATCAGCAGCATCTGACATATTGCTGAAAATAAAGCGGGTACTCAAAAAATGCTTCTTAACAAAGCAGTTAATGCACCAGAATTGCCTACAGATGCCAAACCCTAAAAACAGAAATTTTCACTAAACCAGCACTGACCTCGGGGCTGGATGAAAAGCAAACTGGAAATAAATGAGGAGCCCTACAAGGAGTTTGGCGATCAGACCTGTGCCTGCCACTTACTGTCTCATTTTTCTCAACTGCAAACTGATAAGTATGACTGGAAAAAGTCTCTGACCTCTTTAAGGTCTGATTTTCTTTTTTTTATTAATTAGTCTATAATAGACTATATGAAATGATACAACCATCTGAGATACTAGACTTTTTCAAAGTATCAACAATCAGCTCTGCTGAAACCAAAGGAGTATATGAAACTATTAAAAAATGAAAAAATAAATGGAAAAATACTGGAAGACCACTAGCAGACATCTGTTCCTCTAAAAAAATTTTTTTCAGTTCCTTCCCTTTTTTTGCCCCCTACCACTGGACCCATACATATTTTTTAAAGCTCTAAGATTTTCACCATAATTTTTTTTAAAATATTTTATTTATTTAACAGACAGAAATCACAACTAGGCAGAGAGACAGGCAGAGAGAGAGGAGGAAGCAGGCTCCCTGCAGGGCAGAGAGCCCGATGTGGGGCTCGATCCCAGGACCCCGGGATCATGACCTGAGCCGAAGGCAGAGGCTTTAACCCACTGAGCCACCCAGGTGCCCCAGATTTTCACCATAATTTTCATGGCCACAGCAGCAGTATCAGTTCTAAGGTGATGCCAGGCCATAGGCTGTATTTACTACTTGCAAAATAAAATTTCACTAATTGCTCATAATCTAGACAAGAGTTGGGATATCTGATCTTTTCAAAGGGAATTCTGGAAACAATAAACTCTTCAGAAAAGAACACTTGTCAAGAGTGACTTTCCGTACAAAAGTAAGACCTTCAATAGGCAGAATCTGATATTAAAAAGGATATAAACTCAGGAGAGGCCTTCCATCAATTTATCTGTAGTGTAGTTCTACCTTTTGTAACCCAGCTTTGGGAATTTTTACAGGAACAGTACTGGCATTTCATATCTATACTCAGAACTTTGTACTCAGAAAACTCTATAACAAAACTAGGCCCCTTTAGAAAAGTTAATAATCCTTCAATTAATATTTTTAATAGAGGAATATTCTATAAAGACATTAAAAATATTCTGAAACAGTATTCCTATTTGCGGTGCTAATGTATTTTTACACACTGGAGTCCATGGAGAATCATATAGCACAATCCTGATACTTTTACCTTCACAAGTTCTTTAAATACAGCGTGCTGAATCATTTTTCTTTTGTTAAGACCAGATGCCATCTCTTCAAGATCAATAGCAGACCTTCATGATGATGGTTTTTGTGGGGAGGAGAGAGAAAAGCCAGTTAAGCCACTCTGAAAAAAAGTTTCTGCTCCAAAAAATTGTAAAAATATTCAATCATTCACACTAAGTCTTCTGATTAACATGTATAAAATTACTACAGATTCATAAATCTATGGAAGAATTTACCATGAAATATTAGACATAAGACCATGGTTAGTTTTTTAAGGCTTTCTTTTGAAAGTCAAAATATCAATTTGTCCCCATATCACTGCAAAGTAATTTTATTTTTACAGCATATGTACTTTATACATATTCACACACAGCAGAGAATAGGATTTTTTCTCTAGTTCTAAATACTTAAATGTCAGTAGTTCTAGATTTATTATCTAGTCTAACAATATGAAAAGGAGAAATGGCCTGAACATGACAAGGGCTAGGAGTCCAACAGTTAAATGAGGTGCCTGTATTCTATATGGCCTGCCCCAGTCAGTGCCTCTCCCAAAGAACACAGTAACCAAGACGACACACATTACTCCTTCATTCAAATACAGGCAGAAAAACCAAGAGGAGAACAAGAATGAATACAATTCTCCAATAATGAAGGAGGATGATTAATGTCATCTTAAGCCTGAAGAGGATTAAAATGGCGCCACTTTTCTATGAAGAATTGTTAAAAGGCTTTTCTATTAAAATACTATATTGCATAAGATTGAATCCATCCAAATAAAGTAGTAGTAAAATGGAAAGAAATCCATAATTAAATGAAAGCCACATGTAGTTTATTCTTTGAAACATCATTATGGAAACACACTATCAAAGCAGTCTTGCAACATATGAGTTCTGTTCTTTTCAAATGCTGTATGGCAGAAATGTTTCATGATATAGCAGACTTTTCTAGTTAGCTCTTCAACCCAGTAAACTAAATTTAGTTTGCCTGGTTTTTACCTGATTAATTTAACTTACTTTACATTTTCTCTTAGTTGCTTCACTAGTTTAATATTAACATCTGCTTCCAATAATGCTGTACATACTTCTTTTAGCATAGCATTTAATACCTGCAAATAAATACATAAAAATTTAGCACTCCTAGTGTGTCATTTCAAGCGTATAAAAACAACGGATGATCGGTCATCATATACTACCATAGCTTAATAAAAACAATACTACACTGTTAGAGAAAAAAAAATTTTCTCAGTTAGCCTCAGAGAGATAATCTTAGAAAATGTCTAATCAGTTTGTCAAAATAAGATATGCCATTTAGTTGAAATCTTGCCATTTGCAATGATGTGGATGGAACTAGAGGGTATTACCCTAAGCGAAATAAGTCAATCAGAGAAAGACAATTATCACATGATCTCACTGATAATGCGGAATTTAGGAGATAAGGCAGAGGATCATGGGGAAGAGGGAAAAATGAAACAAAATGAAACCAGAGAGGGAGACAAACCATAAGACACTCTTAATGATAGGAAACAAACTGAGGGTTGCCAGAGGGGAGGGGTGGGGAGGCTGGGTGATGGACACTGGGGAGGGTATGCGTTGTGGTTGAACTCTAGGAGTTGTGTAAGACTGATGAATCACAGACCTGTACCTCTGAAACACATAATGCATTATATGTTAATTTTTTTAAAAAGATATTCCATTTAGCTCTATTCAACCAAGTATTATCACAATTTTATTCCTATATTAAAGTAACAATAGTAAAGACAATATGTAAGCCTAAGAAAGTTACCATGCAATCCATGTTGCCATTGAACGCCTTCTGTTGCTGATACACAGCACTTTATATTCACAATATCTGCTTAATTGGACTAGTAGGAGGAAAATGCAACAGAAGAAACTGACCCAGTCTGACCTAGCAGTCTTACTATGTCCACTCACAGCAGAGGAACAAAGTTGAAAAGAAAACTATCCTCCATTAATAACTCACTATCATCACATATTTGCTGAGTTACAAGGTACTGGGGTTAAAAGGTCTTAACTATAAAGTCTTTAAAAAAGATGAAGTTTTTGTTGCTCAGGTAAATAAGGGTTTACACACTAACCTGTGAGCTCCATGAGGGCAGGGATTTTAGTCCGTTTGTCACTGCTATATCCCTGACGCCAGCAAAAAGTCTGCAAAAATGCAGGCCCTGGGGCACTGTTGGCGGGCTCAGTCAGTTATAGCATGTGACTCCTGATCTCGTGGTTATGAGTTCGAGCCCCACAATGGGTGTAGAGATTAACTCAAAAGTAAAATCTTTTGATTTTTTGATTTAATTAACATGTAATGTATTATTTGCCCCAGGGGTACAGGTGTGAATCATCAGGCTTACACATTTCACAGCACTCACCATAGCACATACCCTCCCCAATGTCCATAACCCAGCCACCCTATCCCTCCCCCCAGCAACCCTCAGTTTGTTTTGTGAGATTAAGAGTCTCTTATGGTATCAGATAAAGAGCTAGTATCCAAAATCTATAAAGAGCTTAGCAAACTCAACACCCAAAAAACAAATAATCCAATCATGAAATGGGCAGAGGACAGGAACAGACATTTCTGCAAAGAAGACATCCAGATGGCCAACAGACACGTTTAAAAGTGCTCCACATCGCTGGGCATCAGGGAAATAGAAATCAAAACCACAATGAGATACCACTTCACACCAGTCAGAATGGCGAAAATTAACAAGTCAGGAAATGACAGATGCGGGTGAGGATGTGGAGAAAGGGGAAACCTCCTACACTGTTGGTGGGAATGCAAGTTGGTGCAACCACTCTGGAAAACAGCATGGAGGTTCCTCAAAAAGTTGAAAATAGAGCTACCCTATCACCCAGCAATTGCACTACTGGGTATTTACCCTAAAGATACAAACTTAGTGATCCAAAGGGGCACGTGCACCCGAATGTTTATAGCAGCAATGTCCACAATAGCCAAACTATGGAAAGAACCTAGATGTCCGTCACAGATGAATGGATAAAGAAGATGTGGTATATATACACAATGGAATACTATGCAGCTGTCAAAAGAAATGAAATCTTGCCATTTGCAAGGATGTGGATGGAACTAGAGGGTATTATGCTTAGCGAAATAAGCCAATCAGAGAAAGACAACTATCACATGATCTCCCTGATATGAGGAAGTGGAGATGCAATGTGGGGGGTTTGGGGGGTAGGAAAAGAATAAATGAAACAAGATGGGATTGGGAGGGAACAAATCATAAGTGACTCTTAAATCTCACAAAACAAACTGAGGGTTGCTGGGGGGTTGTCGGGAGTTGGGGGGTGGGGTTAGGACATCGGGGAGGGTATGTGCTATGGTGAGTGCTGTGAAGTGTGTAAACCTGGCGATTCACAGACCTGTACCCCTGGGGATAAAAATACATTATACGTTTATTAAAAAATAATGTACACAGAAAAAAAAAAGAGTCTCTTCTGGTTTGTCTCCCTCCCCATTCCATATTGTTTCATTTTTTTCCCCTCCCTACCCACCAAGACCCCTCACCCTACCTCTCAAATTCCTCATATCAGAGAGATCACATGATAATTGGCTTTCTCTGATTGACTTATTTCACTTAGCATAATACCCTCTAGTTCCATCCATGTCATTGCAAATGGCAAGATTTCGTTTCTCTTGATGGCTGCATAGCTTTTTTTTTTTTTTTTTTTTAAGATTTTATTTATTTGAGAGAAAGAAAGAGAGACCACAGGCAGGGAGAGGGGCAGAGGGAGAGGGAGAAGCAGACTCTTGGCTGAGCAGGGAGCCCAATGACATGGGGCTCAATCCCAGGACCCTGGGATCATGACCTGAGTTGAAGGCAGACACTTAACCAACTGAGCCACCCAGGTGCCTCAACAATAAAATCTTGAAAAATAAAATGGGCCCTGGAATATTTCTTGAATAATTCCCACCTTCAACTCACTTCATACATCCTGCAGAGGCTCATCAGATCTATCTCTTATTAATGGAGTCTGATAAAAATGGAACTGATCTTTCATTAGAGAGATTTCTTCTTGTTAATTCCCTAGCAGTGCAGTACTAAGAGCAGAGAAGTTGCCAATACAAGCAACAGCTGTTACTATACTTCCCACCAAGCTCTTCTCCCTGGTTTCATTTTTCTCTACTATAAACATAAACAGCATAAGGGTTACACAACAGGGGAAACTGTTTGGAAGGCTGCTGTTTTATTTATTCTGAATGCCAAAGACTGCACAATGGTTTAAATTATGATTTATCATTTAATAATAATTATTAGGAAAAAACCCAGATGAGGAATTAGAAAAAAGATACTAATCCTGGCTTTTCGGAAAATAAACATATGGAACTGACTTCCTGTTGCTGTTAACTGAAAGGATGGACTGCCGAACTCAAAGATGGTCCCAAAATTATTTAATACCATTAACTTATTAAGGTATTGATAGCAAATTCTGCATTAGATTTTTTTTTTCAGTGAGCAATGAGTAAGGTACAGAACTAGTGAATCACTGTATTGTATACCTGAAACTAATATACACAGTATATTAACTACACTAGAATAAAAGTTTTTTTTAGTTCAAAAAAAAAATTTTTTTTCCAAACCTCCAAGTTAGAAAGCACTTCTTTTTCCTTAGAGAGAGGGAGAAAGAGATTCCCAACCAGGCCCCGTGTCCAGCACAGAGCCTAAGGTGGGGCTCAGTCTCACAAACCCAACATCATGACCTGAGCTGAAATCAAGGGTCAGATGCTTAACTGACTGAGCCACCAGGTGCCCCTAGAAAGTACTTTTTTAATCTATTATTTAATTTGATCCTTAAAAGCACCTTGTAAGTTAAATGCTGTTTTCTCACTTTATACATTAAGGAATCTGAAGCTAACTTGCCCAGATTTCTATCACAAGCTACTAAGCAGGTGGCTAACGAGGTCTTCTAAAACCAAATTCAGTACTTTTCCATTGGTACCACAAAATATAAAGTGTACTTGGGGACTCTCATCTTCTTCAATTGACAAATCATTAAGATACAAGGTATGGGAGGGAATAACGATTTTTTTTTTTTTTTTTTTTGGTAGGCAGTAAAAGGTTTATTGAGCAATAACAAAGCAACGGTAAAAGCTCCCGAGGGAGGGACCCGAGAGGGTTGCCTGAAAAAGAAATATTTTAAACTGAAAACAAGAGCGCCAGGAGGAAGAGTACTTCAGGTACCATATAAGGAGTCAGCTTACAAAAACTAAAGAACAAAAACAAACAAAAGCAAAAAAAACTGAGTAAGGATTTCAGAGAAAATCAAAGTAGATAACATGAAAATACCAGTCTTCTATGAGAAAGCTGAATAAAAAGTGAAGAAGAAAAAGATGAGATGTGCACATGTCTACCCAAGAAGAAAGAAGCTGGACGCTGAAGTTTCAGGCCTATGTCTCCAGATCTAAGCCTTTTTTTTTTTTTTTAAGATTTTATTTATTTATTTGACAGAGAGAGATCACAAATAGGCAGAGAGGCAGGCGGGGGGGAGGGGGGGAGCAGGCTCCCTGCTGAGCAGAGAGCCCGATGCGGGGCTCAATCCCAGGACCCTGAGATCATGACCTGAGCCGAAAGCAGAGGCTTAACCCACTGAGTCACCCAGGCACCCTCTAAGCCATTTTCAAAACAAAAAATGTATGCCATTTTTACATGTTAGTTAAGATTTGGGGGGTTTTGTTTCCTTTTTTATAATTCTTTATAGAAAGTAAAATAGTAAGATAGTCAACTCAATAAAAAACACCATGTAGTGTATCCAGCTTTAAATTTTTATCTACAGTTATTAAATCTACATCAAAACAAATATAAACATAGAGATTACTAATAATTCATGCCCCGATGCTAGTAATAATGTGCAATCATATATATTTCACACATTTTACATACCTCTTCATTGATAATGGTGGCATTGCTCAATGAGCGTAATGCTGATGTTATTTTTCTTCCAAGGTCTGCTAGTACCATCTTGAAGGCTTTAAGATATGATTACAAGAAAATCTAAGGAAAAACAATAAATAAAAACATTTGAAAAATAATCAATACTAGTTCTCATAATTGAAGACTTCTGAAGAATTTAATTCAAATTAAACTACTATAATGTTTAGATACTATAACTTCTATAGCCTCAATCTGCAGCCTCAATGTGTCCTAAAGCTACTCATTGATTATGATGCCTTAAGTTTGAATACCTAATTGGACTATTCTATACAAATCAGCAAATTCAACATTCAAATAAAATGCTTTGAGGCAATAATGATACAATCTCAAATCCAAACATCTATGCGAATATGGACATTTTGGACATATATGTGAGTCTGAAAAAGAGAAGAAAAAAGGTGAAATCTCCACCCAGAAATATTGTCCAATTTACCACATTAAAGGACTCTGTAAACTATACTGATTCATGCTCTAAGCCAAAGGAAAAAAAGGGTTTTAATTAATAAGACAATTCACTTTTCACACACATTACATTAGCTCATCTTATTCTTCTAACACCCAAAGAAAGGGGTATATTACTTACTTTCCTATTTTAAAGCTGTTCTTGATTCCCCAACTCTAAAACAAGGACCTCAAAGGCCCTTTCCAGCTCTAAAATCTTAAGGTTTTAGAAAGTATGCAGATGTACCTACCACATCTAAGTCCTTATACCATGCAAGGGCTCATGGGTGGTAAGCAAGCAAATAGGACAGGCAGTCCCTGGCCTCAAGGTGCTTATCTACTAACAGGCAAGACAAAACACAGGAATGTGCAGCAAATAAATATAAAGAGAATTCCTTTTGTCTGACTGCCATCGAACTGGGATATCGGTTTTCTCCAACCTCCAGATTCACATGAAACACCAGCTCTTCCTGGGTCTCAAGCCTGCCAGCCTTCGAAATGGAACTACACCACTCACTCAGCTCTCCTGGGTCTCCAACTTGCCAACCTGGAGGATCTTGGGACTTGTCAGCCTCCATGATCACATAGCCAATTCCTTATAATAAATTTCTTTACACGCACACACACACACACATCCTATTGTTCTGTTTCTGTGGAGACCCTTGACTAATACCAGTAAAGTACTAGTTCAAAGCTGCAATAAAACTTTATGATCAACTGCCAATGACCATTTCTGTAAAAATTCAAAAGAAAGAAAACACAGGCTCAAGTAGATAGAACAAGCTTTACAGAGAAGTTTGAATATGAATTTGATCCTGAAATATAAGTAGAACGTGGATAAGAGAAGAAGACAAAAAAGAACTGGAAGAAGATGATAAGGCATGAGCAGAAACGGAGACATAGAAAAGCATGGGACATACTATACCTTACGTATGCCTTATACGTGGACTTAAGAGATTACTAAGTATGTATTATCTGGAAGGCAGTAAATAAAATATTCTAGTCAGAACAATGGCTAGCTAATTAAAAGGAAATACAGGTTGTGAAGAGCCTGAAACCAGGTTAAGAAGTATCAGACATCTGATAGATGCAAATTCAGCAGAAAAGCTCAGTGTTCAAAACAATGATGTTAGTAACTCTTCCGAGTTAACTAGTCAACCAAGATAATCAAGACTAGATTCTTATAAAAAGAGTACACAGGTGATTAAAAATGAGAGAAATAGAAGGACTAAATTGCTGACTCATTCAAAATAGAGAAAGAGAAGAGGAGGGGAGTCAAAAGGAGGAGGAAAGGAAATGCACTCAAGGACCTATCACTGGCAAAGAGATGTTCCAGGCTGAACTCTAAATTAGACAGTACACTTCCACTCAGGTAAAACTAGGTAATTTAGAACCTAAAAAATTACTAACAATTTGATGGAATTGAAAAAAAATGTGCTTACCATAAATTGTTTACAGTTACATGCTTACTTCACAGACAAGATCCAGCACTTTTTGTTTCTTATCCCATACTCGTCATACTAAATTATTATTGCTTAAGTAAACATTCTTGAGGTAAAAAATAAGAACCAGATGTTTCAGTTCATCTCCTTTGCCACTGTGTTACCCAGAGTGATATAATCCTCATTATGACACCACAATTTACTTTTTTAGACATAAACATATCATCCTCCATTTTAAAAAGCTATTATTAGTTAACTCTTAAAAATAAACCTATCTTCCTACATTGACTGATCCTTTAAACTAAAAATACTTCTGTGAAGTTTTCTAATACATTTTTCCTCATGTAAGTACTTATTGGCAGCAAATTTTTTGATATATTTGCCTGTTTATAAAAACATACATTTCCGTAAAGGAATAATGATATCTAGTAATACCTTTTATTTATAGGGTATTATCTGTGCAATTTCCAAGGATGTGTTCCTGAAAACTCTGATATTAGGATTCTCCTCAAAATTTCAATGACTTCCTCTTTCATGCAGCGGTAAAGTCCTCAAAATGCAAAATGGACTGTAAGGCACTCCCAAATTCACACACTCCATTTTAATCACACTGACCTCCTTGACTACCTCAGGTCATGATCTCCTCCTGGCTGACAAGGAGAAAGACAGCTCCCTGCCTCATCACCTTCAGATTGCTGTCTAGATGCAGTTTCTCTCAATAAGGTCTTCTCTATCTCTTGTTTAAATGCACAGTCTCCCTTCCCTTTATTTTTTTCTGTTGTCTCATTATCAAATAACATATGATTTACTTATTTTGTTTGTGGTCTGTAATATCCCCCAATTGAAATGTAAGCTACATGAGGGCAGGGACTTTTGCCTTTTGCTCCCTCCTATGAACTCACTGCTTTATGTATCCTCAGAAGTATATACTGAGCCCTTATTAAAAATGAACTTTATGAAGGAATATATTTAAGACTTTAGGAACAAAGCAAGATAGGGAACAAAAGTTATGAAAGGCCTTACAAATGTCTTTTTTTTTTTAAGGTTTTATTTATTTACTTGACAGAAAGAGATCACAAGTAGGCAGAGAGGCAGGCAGAGAGAGAGAGGGAAGCAGGCCCCCTGCTGAGCAGAGAGCCCGATGCGGGACTCGATCCCAGGACCCTGAGATCATGACCTGAGCCTAAGGCAGCGGCTTAACCCACTGAGCCACCCAGGCGCCCACAAATATCTTTTTTAAGACCAGTAACATACAGCCACTCCGGAAAACAGTAAGGAGGTTCCTCAGAAAGTTAAAAATAGAGCTACCCTACAACCCAGCAATTGCACTACTGGGTATTTAGCCCAAAGATATAGATGTAGTGATATGAAGGGGCACCTGCACCCCAATGTTTATAGCAGTAATGCCCACAAAAACCAAACTATGGAAAGAGCTCAGATATCCATTGACAGATGAATGGATAAAGATAGGGTATATATATTAAATGGAGTATTATGCAGCCATTAAAAATAGGAATCTTGCCATCTGTAATGACATGGATGGAACTAGAGGGTATTCTGCTAAGTGAAATAAGTCAATCAGAGAAAGATAATTATCCTATGATCTCACTGATATGTGGAATTTAAGAAACAAGGCAGAGGATCACAGGAGAAGAGAGGAAGAAATGAAACAAGATGAAACCAGAGAGGGAGACAAACCATAAGAGACTCTTAACTACAGGAAACAGAGGGCTGCTGGGGTGGGGTGAGGGGGATGGGGTGATTGGGTGATGGACACTGGGGAGGGTATGTGTTGTGGTGAGTGCTGTGAATTGTGTAAGACTGATCAATCACAGACCTGTACCCCTGAAACAAATAATATGTTACATATTAAAAAAAAAAAATATGAAGAGTTAGAAAAAAAAAGACCACCAATATAAACCAATGAAATCAAAAGAAAGTCAATGACCTAGGTAATTGATATTGTACAATTACAAATATCCATTTCCATTACTTAGTATAACTTTTTAGAATTTCCCTAAAAAAAAAAAAGAATTTCTAACAAGATTCTTAAAAATGAGCCTCACCTTGATCTAATATGCATACTAAAATACAGAACATCCTTTTTAATGTTACTAGTTAACCCTATATCTCAAATTGGAATAATTTACAATTCAAGCACACTTACTCAAAATTCTCTTTTTCAACCAAAAAGGTTTATGGAAGTAAATCAGTGTATACTAGAATTTCATAAAAGAGGAATCTCTACTTCAATGGGGCTGTTGGAAAAGTTTAAGGGTAAATTACTGTAGAGTACTTTATACAGTTTAACATCTATTATCTCATTCCACCCTCACAACAATTTTATGATATAAGTAGGTTAGAGATTAGAGAATGGTGTTCCCTACAAAAAAAGAAAAGAAAAGAAAAATTACTTCCCACAGTCCCCTGGCTACACAGTACTAGGTCCCATAGTATGAATGACACTTTCAAAAACAGGGTTGAATATCCCTGCTGGCAAACTCCAGGACAAATTTTTTGCTATATTACAATGACAGGAAATCATATTTTGGAAGCAAAAATGCACACTCCTTTTCCTGGAAGAATCATTGCAATGTCCAGAAAGAACTGACAATCAGGACCACTGCAATCAGGATGTATAAGGACTGAGCTTTGTCCAAGTCACATGTTTTAACAGGAATCTAAGAGGAGTTGGATAGTGAGATGATGGAAATAGGCCCAAGTCTAGGATGCCCTGATAAGGCAAACACAAGGCCAAGTATCATACTTACCTGTTGCAGTGTGAAGTACTGGAAAGAGCATGGGCTTTGGAGTCTGACAGACTTGGATTCAAATCCCAGCTCTGTTACATACTGGCTGTGTTACTTTGGGTAAGTTACTTAATCTCTCTGAGCCTCACTTTCCTCACCTGCAAAATGGAGATAATACCATTATCAAGGTAGTGACCCTGAAGGGATGTTGTGAGGGTTAAATGAGACAATAAGTATAAAACTGTCTTCAAGCACCTAGTATATTAACTTCCTGGCTTTCTCCCTATCGTACTACCTGAAGTATAAGTAAACTGGAACTTGTCTTAAACTTTACTAAAGCTCCTGTCCCATTACCTAGAAACCACCCCAGGAATCGTTAGTGCCAATTACACGTACCTATAATTCTATTACTCAACAGGAGCTAGAGTGTTCAAACAGCCACTTTCCTCTACATAAATAATTATAAATATTCCTGCCAGAAACTTGCCTGGAGATTATATAAACAGATCCCAATGACCAGAGATTTCAAATCCTATTACAACAAAAATCCCTATAAAAAAGTTCTTCTAAGCCCTAGTCAGTGACTAACTTATTGGATCAATATTAGACTAAAAAACTAAATAGATATATTATTAGTAGTAAATACCTTTAGAAAATTCAATTCTACACTATATACCTTTCCAAAAGCTAGTCAAAAGCCCAAACCAATATTTGCTTTCCTTACTGTAATACTGTCTATATATATTATATGTGTATATATACATAAATATATATATATACATTTAAATTCCCTGTAGTATACGTATCATACTCTAGGATAACACAGAAGTAAATTTATCTAACCAAGTGGCCTATATGCATCTTATTTGCTAAAATTATTCTATTTGAATGACAATATAATGTTAATTATGACTTTTAAATGTATGAGTACTTTTTCATTCTGAGTCTTAGTCCTCCAAGGAAATAATTCATAATAATTTATGTTTTGAGATTACAGGAAGATATGTAATCAGTGTAAAAATTCAAACATTACAGAAATACTAAAGATAGAAATTATAATTCCCCTAATCTTATACCCTCTTGTCCCCTGATAACCAATTTGGTTTACATTCCTATAGACTTTGTTTTCTATGCATATAATTTAGGCAAGTTTTCGTAAGAATTATGGTTTGGGGAGTGAAAAAGGAAGCACCAATGAGGGAAATTCTTTTGTAAACAAGCTTCCTAATGCTAAAAACATGCTTAAATGCAAAGGCAGAATACAAAACTGCATATACTGTATAATCCATTTTTGTCTAAATAGCCTCCCGGAAAATACAGATCAAAAGCACAACCAGATACTACTTCACACACACACACGAATGGCTATAGTCAAAAAGATATAACAAGTGTTAAGGCTGTGGAGAAATCAGAACCCTCATACACTGCTGGTAGGAATGTAAAATGGTATACAGCCCTTTGGAAAGTTTGGCAAGTCCTCAAAATGTTAAACACAGAGTTACTGTATATCACCCAGCAATTCCACTCTGAGGTACATCCAAGAGAAAGTAAGACACACATCCACAATATCCATAAAATGGAATACCTGATAATAAAAAGGAATGAAGCACTGATATATGTTACACCACAAATACTGAAAACATTACGCTGTAAGAAACCAGTGACAAAAGAGCCACACACTCTATGATTCCATGTATATAAAATGTCCAAGAGTAAATCTATAGAGACAGAAAGTTGCTTAGGGCTCAAGAGTTGGGGGAAAATGAGGAATGACTGTTAATGAGCATGGAGTTTTTCCACAGAGTGATAAAAATGTCCTAAAATTGATTGCAGTGATGCTTGCACGACTCTGTAAATACACTAAAAACTACTAAATTGTACACTTTAGGTGAACTGTATGACATGTGAATTTATTTCAGTAAAACTGTTAGAAAATAATAATATTCGTCATTTCTGGATGATGAACAACTAGTAATCTAAATTTTTTAATTTACATCATTTTGTAATTGCCAAATTTTTGGTAATGACTAAGACTATTGTTTTTTAAAATCAAAGGGAAAATTATTTTTCAAAGTGCTCCTTGTGAGAAATACAGTGATATTACACTGGGGATTGAGATGGAATTGCCACTTGAATTCATTTAGTTATTCATTCATTCATTCATTCATTCATTCAATATCTACTATATGTTCCAGGAATTGTCCCAGCCTGAGAAAAGTTCTAACTCCAAATCAACAAATTACATCAATTGAACACAGACAAGACTTCTCTCTTGACTTCAAAAGACCAATTATACATCATACCACCCACTGACTTAACAGCTTTAATTCTGCACTGAAGGTTATATTTAACTATGCAAGAAGTACCAGAAAATTCTCTCTTAATTAAAATAAACTGTTTCCAAATCTTAAAATTCCTTTTAATATTAAAAAAAATGCAACATTTCATAGTTTGATAGCAGAAAAGGTATACCAAAAATTCAATTAGCAACAAGGGGTAATAACCCAAAAACAATGAGAATCACTTAAGATACTTTATTGGCTATCAGGTCGATCATAACAAGAATCTTTACGTAAACTGTTACCAAAATTAAAACAAAGTCAAAAGAATTCCTCGGCAATAGTCTATCCTGAAATTGGAAAGATCACAGTCTGAAAGCATGGAAGAGAAGGAAGAGGTATATGCTATTTTTGTTATTTCAGGTACATGTACGTAACACCTATCTGCTGAAAATTAAATACTCAATCATAATCTCCAAGGATAGTATCATCAAAAGGTTTTGGGGGAAGTGGCTGGCCTCATTTAAATTCTTAATTAGGAGGGCAAAACAAGGCATCTGTATTTTGAAAAACTTCACTGGTTACACTGAAGTGCAGCCAGGCTTAAAAATCACTGCATGAAATAATACTCCTCAAAGGAAACAAGGTAAAGAAAAATCTGTCCCATAATTTAAAAATTAGAGTCAACAAAGCAAGTACACTGGAGGGAGAAAAACTTGAGAACAAAGAGACTAAAGACACACTAACCAAAAGCCTGGTGGAGGCATGTGGGCTTGAACCAGAGAAGCAGAAAGCAGAATGGATCAGGTCAAGTCCAAGCAGAGGCTACAGGACTTACTGACCAAATAGTTGTGGGAAGTGAAGGAGAAACAAAAGGCCAAAGTGACTCCAAGGTCTCAAACAGTAACCGGATGGCAAGGGATACCATCAACCAATGAAGGGAAGACAAAAAAGAGAAGCTGGTTTGAAACCTAAAGAGTAACCAGAGAAAAAGTTCAAGAGGTTTTAAGGTTTTATAATGTTGTATTTGTCGTGTTCTACTAAATTGGGATTTTGAGTACATCTCCTATAATACTTCGTAATGTCCCACCAAAGTTGGATACTGACTACACAGGCGTTCGTTTTATTATTGTTTTTCAAATTGAACGTACAAATATCACAAAATTCAGGTACAAACAAGGAGTTAAAACCCTTATGTATCATATATATAATAATGAAAAAAGTTGGGGGGGGAAGCAAAGTTGAGGTAGTTAAGTTTGGTTTGGGACCTACTGAATTTGCAGAAACTAAAGAACTGTATCACTCATGAGACTGAAGTTACAGGGAAAAAAAGAGAAATTAGAGAAGGTTGGAAATGGTTAGCATACAAAGATAATGCCATGGAAGCAAAGGATGTAGACGAGAAGTCTCAAGGACAGCCTCTGAAAGACCCTGGGATGGCGAAGAGCCAACAAAAAGGAGTCAACCAAAAAGAATTAAAAGGGATAAAAGCCCTTACTAACCCCTTTCCCTCTCCAAAGGCATACAGAAGAAAATCAATTAAAAAAAAAAGAAGAAGAAGAAGCAGCTACCATTTATCTTCCTAAATTCCAGTGGTAGCTCCAGAATTTCCAGTTAGGTGGAGTTAGAGGAATAATCTGTTTGAAAGAGGGCCTGAAGATGTGTTTATCAAATTATAAAATATTAACTGACCACATGAAAACACAAAGAGAATGAGTTTTGAGAGAAATAATTCCTCTCCCTTCAGGCATCAACACTGCTATATACCAGGCATTGCATGAAACTGATCATCTAATCTTTTATCCCCATAATAAGCTTTTAGATAGATGAGGAAACTGAAGCTGGACTGGAACAGAAACTTGTTCAGGGTCACAAATCTTTCAAGGAGTACTCTCATCTGGGTTCCCAGAGCTCTCATAGCTCTTTATACCTTCCTAGAGTTTCTCATTACTTATCTTATTTAATGTGTTTATATGTGCCTCTCTCTCACTGTACTGTTAGCTCCTCAATGACAGGGTTGGTGTCATTCATTTCTGTATTCTTATAGATAGGAATAAGTAAATAGTATGTTGAATTAAGCATATGAAAGAACTAGGTGAGAAGAGCATCAAGAAAGCCAAGAGGGGAGAGAGTTTCAAGAAATGGTCAACAGTGGCAAATGCAGAGAGAGCCATCAGTGTATCTGAAGTCATCACTGGCACTGAGCTGATATCCCTTATTCATTTATGAAACGCCTACTGTATGCAGGACAATGTGATAAGCACAACGGACACGGAAAAATAAAATCTGGTATACGCCAAAAGGTTTTCGGAGAAGTAGCCACATCTAAATTCTTGATCGGGAGAGCAAAGCAAAGAGTCAGGCCTGTAACTGCCTACACCTAATCTGGTTCGGGTAAATCTGAAAACTACTTAAAAGGGTCACAGTGCATCTTTTAAGAAAACTTCTGATGGGGCACACGAGATGAAAAAGGGCCAGTCTCGGTGACGAGAGCCGGTGGCCAGGGAAGCCGACTCCCTCCGGGGTCTCTGGCCCCCAAGGAGATCTAAGGCTGCCCCTAGTTGCTAGTCCGTGGTCGGGGGCGGGAAAAAGCAAGACACTTACCGCAAAAAGCACCGCTACCGCTGTGGCCCAAAGGGGCCGGGGATTCCTTCGCGAGGCCCCCGCGCCGTAGGAGGAAACCAAGGAAAGCAAGGATCAGACAGACAGGTGCGACCCCACAGCCCGACTTCCCAAACTATACAAACTAGGGCTCCGGCGCCCAGCACCGCGACGCCAACTCCCACCAGCTGGAAGACCGACGATTGCCACCGAACCTTCCGCCCAATGAGGAAACGTCACCACTCGCCGAAGTCCAGCCTTTCATGAAAAGGATACACTTCCGCTTCCGGGGCACCTGCCGCATTCTCTCAGTGCTTCTACTGAAAAGGTTTATTGAGATGTTTCTTTGCTTCGATTGGCTTTTTGACACTCCGTTTTCTATCGCTTAATCTCTGCGACAGCAAAGTGGCAAGACAGAACGCCCTCTGGGGATGCCATCCCAGGAAAGAATTTCGGCCTCGATAAGTCGCTTTAAGAAAAAGTGACTAGGCTGTACACGGCCAGTTAAGAGGGGAGCGGTGAGACATGAAGGGGCGATTGGAGAGCAGGGAGTCCTCCCCGGGAGCATGTGAGAACTCCAGAAAGGGGCGGGGCTTAGGGATTTCGCAGCTCAGAGCGGCGGGTTCCGCTGCGTCGGATCTGGCGTGGAAACCCGTCTCTGCCTGCGCGTGCGCAATGCGAATCTTCCCCTCGGCTGCTTTCAGTTTTCAGCATGGAATTCCGCTCCGCGAGGCAAGCAGTCCTACAGCTGCTGCGTACGGTGACTCCCGCAGACCTCCCAACGCTGCTCGAGTGGATGCGAACTACCCGTAAGCGACCAGAGCCAGACGCATGGGGTTGGGGCAAGGACGTGCTAAGGGCGCTGACCTTGGGGACTTCAGACTGGGTGAGGCCGAAAGCCTCCTAGGGGTCGCTGTGGTAGTCCCCGCTCGAGTACAGGGCAGATTGATGGGAGCACATCGCAGACCTTAGCTTCAGAGTCCAGTTTGGGATTGAGTGCAGGAATACCTGGCTCTCGGTGGTTTTTGACTGCGCTGCAGACTAAAGACAAGCCCCTAGAGGCTCTTTGTAGCTAAGCCTTTTCAGAGGGGAAAGAAGGGAGGGGGATTTTGCCCCTCCTCCCTCCCCCCATTACTCCCACAAACTCCACAAACTTGGGACTACCTGTGAAGAAACTACCTGAAAAAGCATTTGCAAAATAAGTTTCGGACTGTGGAGCAGGAAGCTTTTTTTTTTTTTTTTTTTTAATATTTATTTATTTGACAGACAGAGCTAGGCAGAGAGGCAGGCGGGAGGGTGGGGGGGAAGCAGGCTCCCTGCCAAGCAGAGAGCCCGATGCGGGGCTTGATCCCAAGACCCTGGGATCATGACCTGAGCCGAAGGCAGAGGCTTTAACCCACTGAGCCACCCAGGAGCCCCTGGAGCAGGAAGCTTTTACCCCTGCAAACAAAGTTACCTGTTGGCTAGTGCACTTATTTTCTCCATTGTAAAACGGGCCGTCGATTTGATAGCAGTTTTTCCCGGGTGAGGGAAAGGAGAGAAGGGGGTGGGGATAGGGAGAAGACTCTAATTTTAAACTGTTAATAGAATTAAGAGTAATAAAAGGCGCAAGTTAGAATCGAGGAAATGCGGCGATTAGGTAGACTTATTGAAGAATGATTAGATCTGTTTTGGCAATGTGAGGCCTGGTGAAGCATACGAAAATAGAGTATTTCTTGTTTCGGAGCTGTGCCAACCTAGGCTATGCCTCTATACCTCTAGCGTTGAATCCTATGTTTATTTACCTCCAGACCCATGATTTGAAATATTCCTCTGTGCTAATGACTTCCAAACTTGACTTCTTCCTAGAACGCTCTTTCTTTGTGATGTTAGAGTCAATCAGTAGGTTGAGGTATTATTATTATTGCACATTTGGAGGGATTGTTTTAGATAAGATGCCAAACTGAAATTAACTTGGACAACTGGTAGTAAAGTTTAGCCTGGAAAAGTAGAGAAAACCAGACAGGTACCTTCGTACCTACACACATAGCAAGATTCAAGATAGGAATTGCTGTGTCTCCTCTTTTTTTTTTTTTTTTTTTTTTAAGATTTAATTTATTTTTTTGACAGAGAGAAATCACAAGTAGGCAGAGAGAGAGGGGAAGCATGCTCCCTGCTGAGCACAGAGCCCAATGCCAGGCTTGATCTGAAGACCCTGAGACCATGACCTGAGCCCAGATCCCAGGACCCTGAGACCATATCTGAGCCCAAGGCAGAGGCTTAACACACTGAGCCACCCAGGCACCCCTCTCCTGTCTTTTCAATTAAACCTTTTATTGCCAGTTTTATTGATCATATGCCAATTAATTATACAATTTGCTAATTTCCTGGGTTTTTTTCTGCATTCCTCAGCACAAAAACTTATCCAGAAACCCCCGAGTGCCTACAAAAATGCCACCTACTGCCTGGTTCTGGCAATTGCACAATTAGCTAAAATATCCTTGCCCTCAAGATTTCAGTTTTATGGAACCATTTGTAATCTAAATCACCAGTTTTAGAGGCATCGTTTTAGAACTTCCATTTTTCAAAATCAGGAAAATTTGCAAGAATGTTTTGGTGATAATTCTGGAAAAAAGAAGACCCAGTATCACTGGCTAAAGAGTACCTTTTTACTCTTAAAAAGCACTTCTGTGCCTTTCTCCAGCGCACCCTATATTCAGAGAAGCTCATGCATTTTGTTAAATGATTTAGAAAACAACCTGAGTTTCTGAGAATATTTATTAACGTGAATATTTTAAGAAATGAGGGTATCGGGGGCACCTGGGTGGCTCAGTGGGTTAAGCCGCTTCCTTCGGCTCAGGTCATGATCTCAGGGTCCTGGGATCGAGTCCCGCATCGGGCTCTCTGCTCAGCGGAGAGCCTGCTTCCCTTCCTCTCTCTGCCTGCCTCTCTGTGATTTCTCTCTGTCAAATAAATTAAAAAAAAAAAAAAAGAAAAGAAATGAGGGTATCACTTTGCTTAAAACAGAGTGTTTTAACATATATCTTAAAAGAAAACTTACTAGTATACTGTTTCAAGTGGTAAAAAATGTATAACGTAACATTTACCATTTTAAGCTATTTTTAAGTACGCATTTCAGTGGCATTAATACTTTTACATTGTTCAGGCATCACCATCATCTATCTCCAGAGCTTTCTCATCTTCACAGGCTGAAACTAAGTATATCTTTTTATGAAGTGGCTCTAAATAGGGCACAAAAGATTCTTACTATTTTCCTAATCAGTGTCCTTTTTCTAGGAAAAGAAATTATCTTCTATCTCTAGCATTAAGTCACTTACATAATATCTCACTTGTCTGACATATTCTTAGACCTTCAGTAATTATAATTCTCCTTAAATTTTTCTACCATTTAGTGGAATAGCAAGAGACAATAATAGACACTGAATATGACTTTGGTTTTGAGTTTCATAGTTTATTGAAATTAAAAAACATTACAGGTAAAATCACAATAATTTTAGATACACAAAAGAAAGAATAATATTCTTGATCTCTGAAGGAATAGTGGAATTATCTCACCAAGACCTGGGGTCTTTTAGGATCAGGCTGGGAGAACCAGAAGCTTGGATCAGGGCAGAGCCAAGTACATGTCAATGCTTGATAAACTGAAGATGTGGAAGAAATAAAGATAGGAGCCTACATTTTACCTTGGGTACAGCATAGACCAAAGATTTAGGAAAAAAGAACTCCAATATAGGAAGGATGAATCAAGTCTGAGGGGCAAAGCACACAAAGATACACACCCCTCCCCCACCCCACCCCCCAAAAAATAAGAGAGTAAAATACAGCAGGATCTCAGCTGATTGATTCTGATCTTGTGGCACAGCATCTGTTTTCTTCTATTTCCTGTATGTATGTATGTAAAGTGGGCTCTTGATCTAGATTTCAAAGTATAGGAGACTGACTGCAGTCCATTAAATGAAGGGAGTTAAGAGCCAGAATTGCAAGTGGGATCCCCAGTAAGCATACAAAAAAAATACACTGGGGGATGTCTGGGTGGATCAGTTGGTTAAGCCATTGACTTTTGATCTCAGCTCGAGGTCTTGATCTCAGGGTCATGGGTTCTTGCCTTGCTTTCTGCTCTACCCTGGGCGTGGAGCCTACTTAAAAATTATTTAAAAAGGGCACCTGGGTGGCTCAATGGGTTAAGCCACTGCCTTTGGCTCAGGTCATGGTCTCAGGGTCCCGAGAGCGAGTCCCACATCGGACTCTCTGCTCAGCAGGGAGCCTGCTTCTCTGTCTCTCTCTCTGCCTGCCTCTCTGCCTACTTGTGATCTCTGTCTCTCTGTCAAATAAATAAATAAAATCTTTTTTAAAAATTATAAAAAAATATGTTGAAACAGCTGTCTATTAACAGTGCTTTTCTGAAGCCTCTGAATTTTTCTTGGATATGCAAATATAAATGAGAAAGTCAAGCCCACAGCCCATAAGAATGCCTATTAAGAATCAAGTTGCAAAGGATAGAAAATTAGGGTTTGCTTTAAGAAGATTAATAAAATCATCAAAAATTAAAATTAATGCCTAAAGAAGATAATAGTAGGTGACCAGAAGCTTTTAGAAGCTGCACTGTATCCTGTATTTTAAGTATATCTTCACTGACCAGAATTGGACATGTTTGTGAACACAGCTACAGAGCTGTTAGTTCTTTGAAATTCCTGCAAATCTAAAAAGCCAACCCCAGTTTCTGATTACGTTTGTCAGACAGCATACTGCCCCAGTTCCATATTGCATTACCACTGAGGAAGTATCAGTGTAACAAAAATATTCCAGGCTTTATTGAAACCATATGAATCTATGAAAGTTATCAATTACATGTGGTAACAGAAATAGATTGTTTCTTCAAAAACTAAAGAGGTATACTGAGCAAATTGATACCTCTTTTTTTTAATTGTATCTCTTAAAAATTTTTCTATTAAATAAAAAGAATTATACTTTAAAGTACTTTTATACTTTAATATATTGTATATTAAGAATGGGCATGATATATGAAAAAAATAATACATCACAAACAAGTGAGTTTATCCCGAGAATGTATTGTGCAACATTATAAAATCAATGTAACTCACCATATTAAGTAAAAAGAAAACTATGTTGTTATTTCAATAGACCAGGAAAAGCATTTGACAACATCCAACATCTCTTCCTGATAATAACTCTCATCAGACTAGAAGGAAACATTCTGAACCTGATAAAGGGCATCTGTGAAAAATCTGCAGCTAATCTCATACCTAACAGTGAAAGACTGAGTTCTTTCCCCTAAGATCAGAAACAAGAATTCGTACTCCTCACTGTCATCTTAATACAACTTCTGGCTAGTACGATATGGCAAGAAAAAGAGGAGGGAGGCATTTCAATTCGGAACTGGTGAATGGATAAACAAATTGTGGCATATTTTTATAAGGGAATACTACTTGGCAAATAAATGGAAGACATTTGCACAATAGCATGTATAAATTATACTAAGTGAAGGAAACCACACTAAAAAGACTGTATACTATATAATTTCATTTATCTAAAACTTGAAAATGCAGACTAACCTGTAGTGACAAAAAAATAGATCTCTGGTGGCTGAATGAGTGGAGGGGTTATGGGTGGCTCAGTGGGTTAAGCTGCTGCCTTCCGCTCAGGTCATGATCTCAGGGTCCTGGGATCGAGTCCCGCATGGGGCTCTGCTCAGCAGGGAGCCTGCTTCCCTCTCTCTCTCTCTCTCTCTGCCTGCCTCTCTGCCTACTTGTGATCTCTCTGTCAAATAAATAAATAAAATCTTAAAAAAAAAAGAAGGATTATAAATGGGCAAGAAGAAATATTTGGGGGTCACAGATATGTCCACCATCTTGATTGTAAGTGATAGTTGATGTCTGTATACATACATCAAATTTGTATGATTATATACTTTAAATATGTACAGTTTATCATGTGTGAATTCTGTTTCTATAAAGCTGTTGTTTTTGTTTTTGTTTTTGTTTTAATGGCTGCAAGTTCTTTAACCCTCATTCCATGAGAGGTCTGATCTGTATTCTCTACCTTTGAGTCTGGGTGGGCTCTGTGACAGCTCTGACCAATAGAATATGGCAGAAGTGACACCATGTCATTTTCAGATCCAGGACTTAAGAAACTGGCAACTACTACTTTCTGTCTCTTGACATGCTTGGTCTGAGAGAAGCTAACCATCATGTATGCAGTCTGACTACCTTGAGATTATCAAATTGTCAGGAATTCCCAGCTTTCCTATGGAGAGCAAGATGCCCAACCAGGGTATAACTGCTCTTACCATCTGAGTCCGGGCATTAGAACATGTGAGTAAAGTAGCCATCTGAAATGCCTAGTCTAGTCAAGACTTTCTTACAAGTGACATTGCTTGAACATGTATAGATTTTTGTGTTAATGTAAGTTTTCATCTCTCTGATAATATTCAAGAGTGCAATTGCTGGGTCATATGGTAAGTGCATTTTTAGTTTTATGGAAACTGTCAAACGGTTTTCCAGAGCGGCTGTAGCATTTTGCATTTATACAAACAATATGTGAGTAATCCAGTTTCTCTGCATCCTCACTTGCATTTGGTCTTACCAGTATTTTTTCATTTTAGCCATTCTGTTAATTTGTGTAGTGATATATCATTGGGTTTTAATTTTCTATTTCCCTAATGATGTTGAAAATTGTTGTTCATATGTTTATTTGCCATTTGAATATCCTCTTTGATGAAATATCTGTTCGTATCTCCTGCCCATTTTTTTTTTTTTTTAGATTTTTTATTTTATTTAGTTGACAGATCACAAGTAGGCAGAGAGGCAGGCAGAGAGAGAGGAGAAAGCAGGCTCCCTGCTGAGCAGAGAGCCCTTTGCGGGGCTCCATCCCAGGACCCTGGGATCATGACCTGAGCTGAAGGCAGAGGCTTTAACCCCCTGAGCCACCCAGGCACCCCTCTTGCCCATTTTTAATTGTATTTTAGTTATACTGTCACTTGAAGAGTTCTTTATGTATTTTAGATATAAGCCCTTTGTCATATGTGTGGTTTGCAGATATTTTCTCCCAGTCTGTAATTTGTTCATCCCCTCAACAAAATTTTTAAAAGCAAAAATTTTTAATATTGATGAGGTCCAACGTATCCACTTTTCCTTTTTTTGCATCACCTTTAAGAACTCTGATTAGCCTTAGATCCCAAAGATTTTCTCCATTTTTTTCTCTTCAAAAATTATACAACACTATATTAGTGTCAAGTTCTATGTTATTGTTGTCTTTTTCCTAAAAGAGCTGTACTTTTGTATTTTGCATTTAATTCTTTGGTCCAAGTTAATTTTTGTGTAAGGTGTGGAGTTTAGGTTGAAGTTCATTTTTTCCCTTATAGATGTCCATTTCCTCCAGCACCATTTGTTGAAAAGGCTATCATAATCAATTGGGCATTTTTGTGTGGATCCATTTCTGAGCCCTCTATTCTGTTGATTTATGTCTCTCTCCCTGACCAATACCACGCTGTCTTCATTACTGTAACTATTGTTTAAAAGTACCTCCTTTAACTTCCAAGTGTTTGGAGATTCGCCTGTTACCAACTTCCAGTTTAATTCCATTATGGTCAGAAAAGATACTCTGCATGACTTCAGTTCATTTAAATTTTTCTGTATTTGTTTTATGACCCAGGATATGGTTTATCTTGATGGAAGTTGAATAGGTACTTGGAAAAAAGCTGTGTATTCTACTCTGTTCAATGCAGTGTTTTATAAATACCTGTTAAGTCTTGTTAGTCGATTATATTTTTCGGTTCTGTTTCTTTGCTGATTTTTCTGCCTTTTAGTCTTTCAGTTGCCAAGAGTGGGGCAGTGAAGTCCCAGTTTAATGGTGGATTTGCCTCTTTCTCCCTTCAGAACGGTTTTTGTTTCATTTATTTGAAGCTCTTGTTTAGTATATTCACATTCAGGATAACTATGTCTTTTTGGTGGATTGATCCTTTAATAATTATGTTGTGTCCCTCTTTGTACCTAATAATTTTCTTTGTTTTAAAGTCTAGTTATCTCATATTAATATAGCCACTCCCATTTTTTAACTAATGTGGGCACAATATATTTTTCCTATCTGTTTATAAAAATTCATTCTTCTTATAATGTTATGTTTGGAGTGAGTTTCTATTGACAATATATAGTTGGGTTGTGTTTTTCAATCTACTTTGCCAATCTCTGTCTTTTAATTGATGTATTTAGAGCATATACATTTAAAGTAATTATTGCTATATTAGATCTTAAGTGTGGCATCTTACTGTTTGTTTTCTGTTTGTTCTTTCTTTTTCTTAACCTATTTATCTCTGCTTGCCTTTCTATAAGTTACTACGACAGTTTTAGAATTCTGTATTTGTTTTTCTGAGTATATCTCTTTGTATAGTTTTCTTTGTGATCACTCTTTTTTGTAGTTACATATATATGTAACCCATCACCATTTACTGGTACAAGTGTTTTATCACTTGAGTGAGGTATTGAAATCTTACTTCCATTTAGTTCCCTTTACCCTCCCCCACTTTTTAGGTACAATTGTTTTATATCAGATAGTTATATCAGATGATTTCATAAATTTTGATTAAAGCATCAAATATGTTTTAAGAAATTAATGACAAGAAAGATAGTCTCTCGTACTTACTCTATTTTTACCCATCCTGTTTTTTTCCTTTCTGAAGTTCCAAACCTCCTTCTGCTATTTCTTTTCTGTTGGAGAACTTGTATAGCCATTCCTAAAGGGTAGATCTACTGTCAACAAATTCAGTTTTTCCTCATCTGAGGATGTCTTTATTTCCCCTTCATTTCTGAAGGACATTTTCATAAGATATAAAATCTGTAGCATACAGACCTTCTTTTTTCCCAGCACTTGAAAAATGTACCTCCTTCTGGTTCCCGTGGTTTCAGATGACTAGTTCACTGTCATTCCAATGGGTATTTGCCTACAGAGAGTGAATCATTTCTCTGATTTTAAGGTTTGTTCTTTGTCTTTTATTTTCAGAAGTTTAATTATGATATGTCCTTGTGTGGATTTCTTTGGGTCTATCCTATTTGGAGTTTCTCAGTTTCTTTTCTTTTCCTTTTTTTTTTTTTTTTTTAAAGACCTTATTCATTTATTTGACAGTCAGAAATCACAAGTAGGCAGAGAGGCAGGCAGAGAGAGGGGGGGAAGCAGGCTCCCCGCTGAGCAGGGAGCCCGATGTGGGGCTCGATCCCAGGATCCCAGGATCATGACCTGAGCTGAAGGCAGAGGCTTTAACCCACTGAGCCACCCAGGTGCCCCCAGTTTCTCAGTTTCTTAAAAACCAAATTTGGGTGGAGTTTAGCTATATTTCTTCAAATGCTTTTGAGACCCACACTCTTTCTCCCATTTCTGCAACTCTGATACTAATATTAGATCTTTTGTTGTTGACCCACAGATCTCTGAGGCTCTATTCTTTAATTTAGTCCATTTTCTCTCTGTTGGTCAGACGGAGTAAATTTTTTGTATGTCCTCAAGTTCGGTGGTTCTGTCCTCTGTTATCTCTACTATTAAGCCCATCCAGCAAGTTTTTTAAATTTTGATTATTGTGTATTTCAGTTTTATAATTTGCATTTCATTCTTTAACTTCCATGTCTTTGCTGAGATTTTCTATTTTTTCTAACTTGTTAAAATTCATAATTGCTTATTGAAGCATTTTTGTGATGGTTGCTTAAAATCCTTCTCTGATAATCAAATTCTGGTTCTCTTGGATATTGGATATATCATCCAAAGAATGTCAGATTCAGATTGTGAATCAAACAATTATTTTTCCTGTTTCTTTGTATGATAACTGATTTTCCATTATACTAGGATAATTTTGATTGTATCCCTGATATTTTGGAATATCTGCAATATCCTAAGTTGCCATCTTGTCTTATGCTCTTGTTCGTATTCAGATTTTTTATCTTAATAGGCAGTTGCCTTGCTTTGTTTTAACTTACTGGTTCTTGGCCTGACAGCAATTTAGTTTTCATTGTCCTCGAGTGCTCTTCAGCTCTGCTTTGTTCTTTGGCACTGCAGCAGTTCTTGTTGAATCTATGCTAGTGTCGCCTACATGGGGAAAGACTGGGCTACCCTGTCTCGCTGAGCTGCCTTCTGCTAGTAGGGGTAGGGGAACAAGCAATTCAGGGCCTGTTTTGTTCTCCACCACTGGACAGATGGCTAGGAGATGCCAGACCTGGATCTATTTATGCCCCTGGGTAGCGGGCCTAGAGACTGGATAGTCCGCTACTGCCCCAGTGGAGTGGGACTTGGGGTTCCTCAGTAGGTCTCCTGTTGTTCTTCCCCCTTTACCAGGCTTTGGCAAAAGACAGCAAGCTTTTCTTAGTTCTTTTTTCTTCCCCCTGTGCCTGTTAGTTGTTCTGGGATGCTGGTCTCTTTGGTGTCCAGTTTAAGCCACATGGAAGATAAAAAGAAAACCCAAGCAACTCCCTACTGTGACCTTTCTTAAGTCCTAAGACTCCTAGACAGCTTACCTTTTCTTCCTAGCTTTCAGAGTCTTCATAATTGCCTGTTGAAGTATTTCCAGTGTATTTAGTTATAGTTAGAGGGGAGGAACAGGGGGAAGGGAGGAAAGTTGCCATCTTGTCTGGGACCAGAAGTCCCCTCAATAAATTTCTAAAATTTGAATAGGAACTTCAAGAATAATATATGATATGAATGAATAATAGGTAATATATAACCCTGTGTTTAATTATGCACTGTAAATCATTAAAGGTAAGGATATGGGTGAGTTAAAGTTAGAAATGGAGCATAAAACCTCATGGAGAAAAAAAAAATCTCATGGAGACAAAATAACTTGGACAGGCCCTTAATGCAAAGGGCAAGATCATGCAGTTGAAAGGAACAGTATGAACAGGAAAGGCTATGAAAAACAACTGGGAAGATTTGTCTGTCTTGAGGAGAATAATGTCAGGGGGTGATGAGAATAGAAAATAGGATAGGTAGGCTCTGCTGATATAGAGGCCCTTAAATATCTAAAGTGAGATTTGCTAGGTTGAACAGTAGAAAAATGTCCAAAACTTGTAAGGGAAACAAGTGACATGAAAGTGAGGTTTGGGATGCCTGACTGGTTCAGTTGGTGGCACATGTGATTCTTGATCTCCGGGTTGTAAGTTCGAGCCCCATGTTGGTGTGGAGATGACTTGAAAAAAAAATCTTAGAAAAAAAAGAGAGGTTTCAGTGAGATTAGTTTAAAATAGATGTACAAGATATTTTATAGTGGGGGAAAACCAATATCAAGGAGCTAGTTATGAGTTTGTCATGATATGGTATCCAACTGTGAGATCCAGACTGTGGCTATGAGGTGCTTGAAGTGGGAATAAAGAGGAAGTAGGATTTAAAAGCAAAAGGGGTAGGACTTGATACTTGACTAGATACAAAAAAGTGAGGTTTGATTCATAGGCTGTCAGGTTCAGTGATTGCTGCTTCCTCATATGTCTCTTTAAAAATAACCAGGAAATTTTGAAAGAATAAAGTTTGCCCTTTGGAGAAGCTTTTCTTCTGCTGCTCCCTTCCCACCTATATGTGTAATTTGAGAACTTTACTGTCAGGCCACTGATTAACACCTTTCTTTAATCTTTTTCCAAGCTTAATACTGTTAACCACACATTCTGAAATAGTTATTACACATGTTAAAAAATGTCAGCCTCACCAGTAATTAAAGAAATGCAAATTAAAACAACAGAGTTTGTTTTTTATGGTAACATTTAGTGCTGCAAGGGTTTAATGAGACCGCATTCTTTTCTCTTAAAGTAAATGGGTATACTCTTTGAGGGAGGAAATTTGATAATATGTAGCAAGAGTCTTTAAAAAATGTTTAAGTACTTCTACTTCTGAGCATTGATGGTAAGGAAGTGATCAGAAATGCGAAGAGATGGTGGATGCCAAAATGTCAGATGTAGTATCTTAATTTTTCACAATTATCAGTATATCTAAATGTGTATTAGGAGCAGCAAATGGTTAATTAAATGTACAACGGTAGAATATTGCACAGCCTTTAGAAATAATGTTTTAAGGAATTTAATAACAGTAAATAAAATGTTAAGCGAATTCCAGTTTTATATACTTCATTAATATCCTATCATATCATGCTTTTTTGACCTGCACAGCCATTATTAGGGCAAAAATGTTTTGTTGCTCTTTTCAGAAGTTATTTGCCAACCACTACAGATAGTAAAGCTAATTTTAGCCTTCTTGCACTAAAAATTTCCACAGTGCCTTACATACAGTGCTAGGTCATATTAGCTATAATTACTGAAGATCTCTTCAGAACTTTCTTCCTAGGGGCACCTGGGTGACTCAGTGGGTTAAAGCCTCTGCCTTCAGCTCAGGTCATGATCTCAGGGTCCTGGGATCAAGCCCCACATTGGGCTCTCTGCTCGGTGGGGAGCCTGCTTCCCTTCCTCTCTCTCTGCCTGCCTCTCTGCCTACTTGTGATCTCTGTCAAATAAATAAATAAATAATCCTTAAAAAAAAAAAACAAAACTTTCTCCCTAGAAAAACATATATATTTATGTATACAACCAAGCATACAACTCTGGACCCTGCAAAGCTCACATAAATCCCATATGCAGATCCTCTTTGACAAGAGCCATGGTGAAGAATCATTGCTGTAAATGAAGAAATCTCCTTTCACCCTTGCATGTGGGTGGTTGAATCAGAGTTTGCTGTCCAGGTTAAGAGGTGCCAGTTCTCATTTTTACCTGACGTCCTTGGTATTGAGATGAAACAAATGCAGTTTTCATTTAACGCTACCTTTTTGGAATGGCTGAATTTAATATACAGTTTCTTAGTTTCTCTCATCTTGATGGGTGATGCCCCCATTAATTGGGTATTGACTCTCAGATAAACCTGTTTCAGACAGCTGGAAATCTGCTGTGATGGTTCAGAATTTGCAGCTATTCCCTTCTGTCATTGTTCCAGTTTCCTCAGTCTTTACATATGATTGTTCAAGTCTTTACATACGATTTACGTGTGATTGGCTTCCACTGCCACCGTCACCCCTTCCAAATCTATTTATTAATCACCTAGTAGCAGTAGTGCTCAAGGCCCTAGATGCTACAACGTGGCAGGAGAAGAGAATAAACTGAGGTAGTCATGGATGAGAGAACCAGATCACCAGTGTTGCTTACAGAGCCGCATTTAAGGGTTCTGTTGAACAAGTCCAGAAGACAGCAAGTGAATGGCAAAGAATGTGGCTGTGGCATCCAGTGGCGAGCTGTCTGGTCTGAGGTGGGGAGAAGAGAATACTTCAGTAGTGGCAGGAGGACTGTTAATAGCCAGCTACCTTAGAAAGCCTGTATGGCGTAGTGATGAAGAGTTCGGACTAAGGGGGCGCCTCCCTGACTCAGAGGATCACGTATGCAACTCTTGATCTCGAGGTTATAAGTTTGAGCCCCACATGGCGTCTTAATAAATAAATAATACTAAATAATAAAACCTCAAAAGAAAAAAAAAGAGTTCAGGCTAAGACCTGCATTCAAACCCCAGCTCCACCCCTTTCTGGCCAATATGACCTGAGGCAAGTAACTTAACCTCTGACCTCAGACTTTTTTTGTTGCTGTTGTTATAGAGTAGAAATGATCATAGTATCATCTATAGGATTCTTAGGATTAAATGTCCTATGAAAAGCACTGCACCAAGTCTAGCAGGCCTGAAGGGTTCATTCGGGAAATGTTGTATAGCATTAAACATGATGATTCCTCTCAGGCTGAAACTGGAAAAATTAATGTCATTATGGAGGGGCAGATTGGGGCTCTGCATGAGAAAGAAATGCCAGCCTGAATGTGTTCAAGCAAAGACTAAACAACCAGTATATATGTATCAGAGATGTGTAGATGGATGGGCCATTTGGTAATAGATCATAATCTAATTTCCCTTCTCACTGTAAGACTCATTTTGTAAGGCAGACCTACAGCAAAACTGTTTTATTAAAGTGGCTTTTTGTGTTACAGAATTAAGTCCAGGGGCACCTAGGTGGCTCAGTGGGTTAAAGCCTCTGCCTTCAGCTCAGGTCATGATCTCAGGGTCCTAGGATCGAGCCCCGCATTAGGCTTTCTGCTCAGTGACGAGCCTGCTTCCCCCTCTCTCTCTGCCTGCCTCTCTGCCTACTTGTGATCTCTGTCTGTCGAATAAATAAATAAAATCCTTATTTAAAAAAAAAGAAGAATGAAGTCCAAAGAAGTTGGGATAGGAAATAGCTTTGTTTAACATAGTGACATTTTTATTGCCTTCTCTAGTTATATCATGTACAAATTGAGAGAACCTGCTAAGGATCACCAGTGGGAGTGATATTATTAGAATTAAATGTGAGTCATAGAGGCTCCCAGACAGTGTTCTATCTTATCTGTGGAGGGAAGGAAGCTAAGCACATGTTAGGTATTAATTAATACCTTGTGGGGCGCCTGGCTGGCTCAGTCGGAGGAGCTTCATCTCTTGATCTCAGGGTCATGAGTTTGAGCCCCAGGTTGGGTGTAGAGATTACTTAAAGAATAAATGTTTAATTAGCACCTTGAGAAAATTTAATTAGATTTTACAAATACAATTAAAAAGGCCAGTTTTCTTGAAAAACGCATTTAAGTTCCACCTGAAACAATTTGGAATGAATTTTAATAGTATTTTTGTTTCTCAGTAATTTATATTCTGCCTCCTTCTAGAAATAATTTGAAGCAGCAGTTTAGAACATGGTGCTAAATAGGCATCACAGGCTCCATTGACCAAGCCAGCCAGGCACCCCCAGAAATATGCTCTTTTAATGATCATTTATCTGCTGCTCAAGTGCAGCAGAACCACATGTTTATTGTAAACTTCATTATATAGTTGGTGTCAGCTATTAGTGCTTATTATCTAGAGTCTTAGGTACATTTTATTGGAGTCAGGGGTATTGAGATTAAAGTTATCTTAGTAATTTCTGTGATGCTTCCTGTACTTCTCAGATCTGCATAGTGAGAGAAAGAATATTTAACTACTTACTGGTGAGTTTAAGACCCTACAAACTAATGATAGTACTATTCTTGAGTAAAAATAGTTAAAATACTATATATAGTATTATATATAATCACATATAAATATATATAATATAATTTATAATATAGATTTTATGTACTTTTGTTTTTCTCAAACAGGCTGAAATAGTCAAGTTTTGTATTTTCAAGCAGTTTAGGAAAAGGAAAAACTCAATATTTGAAGTGAAATATTTGTTACAATTTAGATATTTCATTGGTTAAAAGGTTTATTTATTGCTATAAATTGATGCTATGGGGTCCCTAGGTGGCTCAGTGGGTTAAGCCTCTGCCTTCGGCCTAGGTCATGATCCCAGGGTCTTGGGATCGAGACCCGCTTGGGGCTCTTTGCTCAGCAGGGAGCCTGCTTCCCCCTCTCTCTCTGCCTACTTGTGATCTGTGTCAAATAAATAAATAAAATCTTTTAAAAAAAAGAAAAATTTGATGCTATAATTGATGGTGGAAAATATGGCCATTCTGTTCACTTAGCCTAGGTATGACCAAAACCATAAAAAGGATATTTCTCTCCCTTTTTTTTTCCAGGAGACTTTGATGAATTCACTGAAGATAATAATGACACTATGCTGAAGAACATAGCAGAGGACCTTCGGAATTGCTTACCTCTAGAAACCATGCTTTCCTCAGAACATCTAGCCCTCCAAAAAGTAAATACATTAATTTACTCTTAGTGCTACTTGAGGCTTCTCCTATTCTTCCCTAATCCCACAGCCTCTCTGATCCAATTAGTCCTGAATTCTGCTTTAGACAGTTTTTCATTTGGTGCTTCAATGATGTCCCCAATTCTTTCAAGTCCATAGTCCTCTGGCTCCCCATTCATTCAACAGGTATTTTTCAGGGCATCCTGTTTGCCAGCACTCAGCTCTCACCCACTCAATGTCCCCTCCCCCCCAAAAAAACAAGGCCCAACAGTAATCTGGCCCTGTCTCCATCATTGTCCTGGTTTTCTCTTTCCTGTTCAATATCCCCCACTTTTATCAAAGGTGAAATTCATCTCTTTGTTTCCTTCTCCTCCTCTTGTGCTGTACAGTTTTTGCAAATTCTGTTCCTTCATTCCTAAAAGAAGCTCTCATTTTTCTTCTCCAGACAACCCCCTCATTCAGGCCCCTTCAAATGTCAACTCTTCTGGAGTGCATATGCTAGGAATATGGTTTCCTGAAACAAAGCTGATAATAATCTCTTCTCCCACCAATCTGAAAACAGCAACCCTCAATTTGGTTTTTCACTGTGTAGATTCTGAAGCAGAGCAACCGGATCCTGTAGATTTTCAATAGTGTTGTGCACATTGTGAGCATTTAGCAAATCTTAATAATAGCCAGTCAGTCAGAGTCATTCCCAGAGGTGGAAAATAGCGAATAGTATAAAAACTGAGAGCAATATTTGTAATATAGTTTGGATGTTTTTAATAAGGCAGTCTTATCATGTATATATCATGATATACCAAAATATATGAAACAAAAAGTGTTCATCTCATGTAATGTTTGACCCATAATCCCCTCTCCTAACAAACTGTTTTTATCTTCCATTATTTCCTTCTAGTCCTTGTGTATGTCCATACATTTTACACACTTATAATATAGATGTGTGTGTATGGTAAGTGTAGATACAATTTTATAGGTCTCTGAGTAGATAGGTTGGTTCTTTATCATAGTTAAGGTGAAAGGAATCAGACATTTTATTCTTCATAGCCCTTGCTGTTATATCATGTATTACCAGTATTAATAAAGGGCTGTTCATCGTAAGCATGAAATTTTACCAACGTTTTAATTATTTGAAAACTCTGCCTCTGGGCAGAGCTTACTGCTAAATATTTTGATGGGTCAGTCACTGATACTGATACACAGGACTCAGGAGACCTGGTTATTAGTTTCAGTTCTTTCCCCCTCTCATGGTCATTTCTTTAGAGAAATCTCTGAGTAGGAGTTTCTTTATTCGTAAAAATGTACAGCCCAGGATGGACAAGATAGTCACGGAAATACTCCTTAAACTCAAATTTTATATATTTCGCCTAGCCCTGTTTTGTATCATTACAGATCAAATTAAAAGTTGTTAGTGTTTCACAAAACAAAAACAAAAAACCAGAAAGAAGAGTAGGATGGCTCTGTGATAAATGAAACTTGTCTTTCTGTGCCTTGTTGCTCTCAGAATTTTAGCATATGAGCCACTGATGTTTTGCCTTATTTAGCAATGAAAAGAGACTTCTTTGTACTTCGTTTCTTTTGAAGTTCTTCTCTCCACCAGATACGGCAGCAGCCAGAACCCACTGTTCACGTTGATGCATTCCTTTATGATGAAGACTTTATTGATTCATTATGTGAGGAAGGAAAGATGAGCAGAAACTACTGCATGGTGTGTGGCTCACACCAGACGGCTCCTTTAGGTAGGCCCTCAAGTATGCAAACCTGGCGACTGTGCATATACATATCACCAGAACCCAAATTCTTGACCAAGTCATTCAGAGTTTTTTGAAAGGAAAAGGCCAACTATGCAGCATAGCCATTACCAATTATTGAGGTTAGGGAGACCAAAGAGCAATATTGTCCAGGGAAGCTGGGCCACAGGACGTCGCCAAGGAGAGCAGCTCTGCTTTTCACAGAAACTGTTTAATCAGAGGTGACTTTTCAGATCCAGAAACTAATCACAAGTGACTGCATTTAGGGGAACCAACTTATACTTTCCTTACTTCAAAGAGATTCAGAAGTAAACCATGATACTGGTTCACTTAGAATGAGAACTATAACTGCAAGGGGCCTGAAATGTCCCAATAAAAGCACCTACTTGAGAAGGCAGATATCGTTGGATAGGCATGGATTCAGAGGCCAGAGATAGTCTTGAGAAACATCTATTCAGGCCTTGATTTGACCTAGTAGAACATCTCCCGTCCATAACAGAGGACAACTCTGGTGACAAAAGGTCTCCTGCATCTCTGCCCCTCAGATGCAGCACCTGGGTCCCAAACGGGAAACTAGACTCACCTCATGCTGCAGATATGTTCACTCTTTGTTAAGGGGTGCCTGGGTGGCTCAGCCATTTGAGGGTCACACTCTCGATTTCAGCCCAGGTCATGGTCTCAGGGTTATGGGATCGAGCCCTGCATCAGGCTCCACCTTTAGCAGGGAGTCTGCTTGAGATTCTCTCTCCCTCTTCCTCTGGCCCTCCCTACCACTCATGCACGCGCACACACACTCTCTCTCTCTCTCTCAAATAAATAAATCTTTTAAATATATATATATATATACACACACACATATATATACACATATATATTTATATCTATATATTTGGCATTCAAATTGGATGTGATCATCTAGGCTATTACTTTATTTTTTTAAAGATTTTATTTATTTATTTGACAGAGAGCGAGAGATACCACAAGGAGGCAGAGAGAGAGGGAGAAGCAGGCTCCCTGCTGAGCAGAGAGCCTGATGGTGCTCAATCCCAGGACCCTGAGATTGTGACTTGAGCTAGAGGCAGAGGCTTAACCCACTGAGCTACCCAGGTGCCCCTAGGCTATTACTTTAGGTACACTATTTCTGTCTTCTGGTCACTTAGATATGGAGTTACTGCTTATATTGGCCTACCTCTCCAGGTAAGTAATCTTATGTTACTATTACTGATCTTAAATAACATCATTGTCAGAAGTTAAGTGCTACCAAATTTGTAATATGCTGCTAATACAAATATATTGTATCTCTATTATAATTGGGGATTAAACTTCCTGATTTACTTGTTTAAGATTCTGTTTTTAGATAGTACTTAAAGTTTCCACATGAGGTGGTTGAAATTCACAGAATAGAAAAGGACTTAGATGAGAACAATACAAGGAAAACTAAAAAGTGAATTACAACTATAATACCGTATCAGATCTGATTTACAGAAGGGTTTTTTTTTTTTAAGAATTATTTATTTATTTTAGGGTTGGGGAGGGGCAGAGGGAGAGAGACAGTCTCCAACACATTCCCCCCTGAATGAAGAGCCTGACTTAGGCCTCAGTCCCATGACCCTGAGATCCTGACTTGAGCCAAAATCAAGAGTTGGACATTCAACCCACTTAGCCATCCAGGTGCCCCTGATTCACAGAAGCTTAAAGAAGAGATATGTTTGACAAATAAAAATTTGAAAGTTAGGATGCATTTTCTCATAGAAATCAGGTTGTAAATAGTGACTGGGTATGCAGGCCAGCCCATACAACCACAGTGAACCTGAAAAAGCTATCATCTGTGGAACTCTCCTTTATATAATAAGGAGCTTATTATCTATAAGACACTAATGATGACTTTAATGTAAGGCTGAAGCACTAATGTGACAGGGAGTAGTGAGGATGAGGATTCTAGGCAGATAAGTCTACGGTGGTCAAAGCCCAGCCCCCATCGCCAGTCACACCCTTTATTTTCTTCCAAGAGATTAGCCTGCCTGCTTCCATTTTCTTTGCCAGCATCTCTTAGTTATGGCCAAAGTTTCTGTCCTTCCTGACCATTAAATTAAGTAGGACATAATATTGTAAGTCTTTGAAAAATATACTCAGGCTCTCCCTGATAATTTGACTTGGTCTAGGAAGCTTGTAGCAATTAAAAATTCTAACAGTTAAACTAAGGGAAATAAGAATGATTGGTGGATGTACCTCCACTTCCTTTCATATCACCCTTTCCTATAACTCCAGAACACATTTTAGGTTGGTCAGGGCTGCCACCTTGCTTAACTCCAGAGATGGTCATTCATTTGGTAGTCTACATGCAGTGCTAAGGGGGTATTCTGTGGTTGCTCTGGGGTAAGGTGAGAAAGCCAGATGATATGGGAGTTAGGGAGCATCCCGTGGAATAACAGTCATAGGGAAAAGAAGGGAAAAACCAAGGACCTTCTAATCAACAGTAAGAAGGACGTGAGGGGCATAGTGATAGGGACACGTCGCTGGGTAGCTATTCCCTAGAGGCCTTTTAAATGTCAGAGACTTTGGGGCTCCTGGGTGGCACAGTTAGTTAGGTGTCCAACCCTTGGTTTCAGCCCAGGTCTGAAATAAATAAATAAATCTTGAAAAATAAAAAATAAATGTCAGAGACTTCATGGTTATTCTTCTCTAATACAGCTCAGAGTGAATGAGTGCAAAACTATCACATTAATTTTTTCTAAATAGCCTCCAAATACCTTTCATTGGTTTAGAAGAGAAAAACATGAAATACGCGTTATAAGTATGGATAAAAGAATTAGAAATACAGAATCGAATGTTTAGTATCCAACCAAAATTTGACAATTTGATGTTTATTCTGTTCTAAATCTCCAGGATTTATTTCTCATTCCTTCTCCCTCATGGAATTGAAGTTCATTTATCATCATGTACTCCCTGATCTGTCGGGAAAGGTCTTGGTTGACGTTGGCTCCAGGCTCGGCACAGTCCTTTATGGGGTAAAGTCCAGCTTGTGGACATATTCAACATTTGGAAAATACTTTCTCCTCCTGCTAGCAACAGTTTTGCTTGCCACCATCCAAGGTGACAGCTTGGCTTTATTTGTTAGAGTAACAGAATAATAAGGTTAAAATATGATACTGAATTTGGAATTTCAAAGGCCAGCTCTCTGATTTCCTTTACTGGTTTGTCTCTGTGACACAAATGAATGACTATCAGCAAAGCAGAAGCAGGTGACCTCAAAACACTTTTGTTATTTTGTCAGTCACTGTTGGCCTCCTAACTCTGTTTTCTTTGTGCTATATATTAAATAGTGTACTTTATACACTTTGGTAAGTGTAGATAGCTTTGGTAAGAACTTTTAAAAAAAGCTCTTATAAAGTTTACTTGACCTTGGAAATTGCATACGGCCATAACAAAGTCACTTAATACTCCCGGTTTCACATTCCTCACCTGTAAATAAACTAAATGATACCTAAGGATACATCTTGGTCCAATTTTCTGTGATTCAAGTTTGAATGTAGACATTTGTGTCTGAAATATCACTTCGATGTGGCTTTAAAAAAAAAAAAATTCAAATCAAGAGTATTTGTAGCATTCCTAAATGGTTTTATCAAAAAACTTAAATGTGGTTTCTGGTTGCCATTAGCAGACTTATTAAAACATGTGGCCAACAGCAGTAGAGGCCCAGGCCAGAAACTCTCAGTTCCCAGCATCCATGCCTGCTCCAAACAGAAACACTTAACTCTTTAGTGCTTAGTTTATTTATCAGCGTTAAGGCTTTCATTCTATAATTAGGAATGATACCCGTAATAGAAAATACAGTTTGTCAAATGGCTTTTTTGGAAGACATTAGAGATTATGATTATTTACCATATTTGCTTCACTTTTGTCCATTTTTTGATTTGTTAGAAAAATACAGAGCTGAAAGAAACCCAGCTATGCCATTACGTGGCAGCGTTAAGAAATTTAAACATAGTCTCATTTTTCCTCCATATTAAAATGGTTACTGATTCAGTCAACAAAAAATTTTTGAGTAACTACTTACACTCTATTGAACAGAGTCTAAAAATCTATCATGAGCTATAAATGCAAATTTGGTTCACACGTGGGTGTTACTTGATGTTACTTGATGTAAAGTAATACTCAGAATATGATTCGACCTTTCCATCCATACTACTTTTTTGTGGATACATAATAATATCTAGTCAGTTCTTGATTATTCTTGTTTATACTAGGAAGATGCCAGATTAACTTCCCTAAGCCAAACAGGACATATCTCTGGCTGCTTTCCTCTAATGTCAGACTGTGCATGATTTTCCATTATATCCCCCACGGGTTAATGCCTGTCTTGCTTTCCCCTGCTATACCTTCCCAAGAAATTACAGAAGTAGACTATTAAACAGAGAATCTGTATGGGATTACTTCTCTCATTTCCAGCATTACTTAATGCACAGTCTTATCAGGAAAAGTGAGAAATCAGTCTTTCAAAATATAATTACTTTTAAATAATGGAAATTGACAAACTACGATTAAGGTCTTGATCAGTAAGAATCTTTAAATTCTTGAAGTTGTAAGTTCTACATATATTAAATGTTATTTATCTTTCATTTTATTTTTACTTTATTCTATTTTTTTTTAAGTTTGATTTTTTAAAATTTGGTATGGAAATTAACTCACAGTTCATTCATTTGCATCATGTCTTCATTTTTTTCAGGGTTATCTTTACAGTTCAGCCCTGCAACTATATGGAGTAGAATTGAATGGAGACTTTTGCCAGTTGCAGGAAATGGTCATAAAGAAATACCAGTTCACTGACAGAATAAAGGTACCCTTTTATTTATGTATTTCTTTACTAATGAAGTACAGTTGAGACACAATGTTAATTAGTTTCAGGTGTACAACGGTGGTGATTTGGCAAGTCTTTATGTTACGCAATGCTTACCACGAGTGTAGCTACCATCTGTCACCCTACAATATCATTGGCTATGTTTCCTATGCTGTACTAAAGGTACCCTTTTTAAGTACATATATTCTGTTATCTATTTTATAGCATCATTTAGGCAAGTTTCTTCTGGATTAGAGTTGGAAAACCTTTTTGGATCTATTCTTGGTTGCTGCTGTGTAGAACATTGAGTTGACTTAGTATTTTAAAACAATAAAGGTGAATTTAATTATAATTACCTTCCACTCCTATTTCTCTTCCTCCCCAGTTTCATTAGAAAGTAGAATTTTTCTTAATTTCCTTCATCTCCTCTATAGTATAGTTTGGGTAGCAGCATTTTTTAATCTCTAGATGTAAGTCAAAAGTGTACTTAATGAAACTCTCCTGTTGAAAGTAAGCAAAAGGTTAAGTAATACTCTCAGTACTTCATCTTCTTTTTCTTAAGTTTCCAGAAAGAGCTATGGATGCCACAGAATGGCAGTTCAGGTGGAATGATGGCTTGGGTTGGGCCATAACAGAACTTAGCTCTTTCTCTGTATGTAAGGGCAAAAATAATCAGAAAAGGAAAAGGAAGTTTTTTGGTTAATGCAGTAATTCTTATCCTTTCATGATGATCCTACACTTCTAATGGCAATTCGGGAAGATAGGGAGCACTTAGGGCTGTCTTGTGTTAAGATGTTGAAAGACATCTCAGTAAGATTAAGGATCTAGTCCTCCCCTTTTTTATTGAAGGAAATTTTTTTTCCTCCTTCCAGACTTCCTTTTTTTCCCCTCTCTTTGTCTCTCTCTCATCTTAGAAATAGAGAGAAAATGATTAAAGCAGATTTATTATCCAGTAACAAATTCATGGATTTTTCTCGTCATCCCAATTTAGTGAACAGATACACACTGTTCTTGCATAATAAGAATCACATAACAGGAATGTTGATTTAATTGAAAGTTAAGATTTAAAAATTGACCTCTTAAGAATCCTAGTTTATAAATGGACAGTCAAGGGGTGCCAGGGTGGCTTAGTTGGTTGAGTGTCCGACTCTTGATTCGGCTTGGGTCACAATATCAGGGTTGTGGGATGGGCCCTGTGCGGGGCTCGGCACTCAGCAGGGAGTCTGCTTGCGATTCTCCTTCGCTCTATCACCCCCGCACCATGCATGTTCTCTCTCTCTAAAATAAATCAATCTTTTAATTAATAAATAAATGGACATCCAAGTACCTTATTTTTATTTTATTTTTTTTTTTAAAGAAGATGATAAGGTATGTTAAACGTTTATTTACACATTAAAAGATTTTTTTTACCCCTAGCTTTTCAACGGAGCGTATGTGGATGAGTTCCCACCCCACATACTTCTGCAGCTCTGGTGGCTGTTAGTAACCCAATGACAGAAAGCTGTTTGTATACCATTTCATTGGCAACCTTTACAGTTTCCTTCCTGGATGGTAAAGACAGTTGTTGTGTTTGAGAGGCCCTAAGATCAACGGAAAGGAATTCTAGGGTTTGTTTGTTTGTTTTTAGGTTATTTTTTAAATTTATAATATTTTTAAATTTAAATAAATTTATATAAATATAGGTTATTTTTATCTTGAAATCTAGGTAGCCTTAAGTCTCGGGCTCTGCTTTTTGTTTTATTTTTGTTCCTATTTGGTCGTCTTTAATAGGACTTTCCTCAGAAGTCTAGAGATCCTTGGCTGTCCATTCAGACTTAAGAGTGAGAAGCAAAAAAGCCGGTTGACGTTCTCAGCACTGAAGTGGGGCTTCTGAGCATTGGGGGCTTCACTGTTGAGTGATCTTGCTTGGCTGGTTAATCACTTGGCGAGTATCTGATGAAGTATATTAAGATCTTTCCTCTTGGGCTGGTCTGATTGCCCAGAGAAAACCTTTCCAGGCTCCTTAATGAGTGGTACACATCCTGCAGATGGAGGGGTAGAGGAGAAGAAGGGAAACGTAAGGGATTTATACCATCCTGTCTGCCTTACTGCCTTGTTTTCAGGACATTAGCCTTTCTTTCAGCTAGTCCTGCTTTCCCCTGACCCAGACACCTTTGTTTTACCCTTCCCAGAGAATAAACCTCTATTCTTCTGCTGGGGTATAAGAAAGTCCTATAGGAGTCTGGGTACTTCTAAAACTGACTTTCAACCCAATTACCTTATTTTTAGCATTTCTCCCTACTCCTTAACCCAGAAATAGCTGGTGCCATCAATTGTGAGCCTTTTTGAGATTCTGTAGTATAAGTCAAGTCTGGGTCTTAGCTTTCTATCTGTCTAGCTTAAAAATCAGATTTTTCTCGTCTCCTAAATTCCTTATTAGTTCCTCTGTTTTCCCTAACTCACAAAATTTTATCTCTGTTATTTCCTTTCCCATTCCTCCCATCCTTGTGGGTATATGCCTTCTTTTCTAAAAACCCTATACTGTTATTATAATGGGGTTTCAGGAAAGTATAAGCATACATGCCATGTGTCTTATGCACTGTCTTTACACGAAAGACCCATTGACTTAAATTCTTTCTTTATTTTTCTTTATTCATTATTTTGTTTATTCTTTATTCATATCTCACTTTTCCTTTGATGGCACTTAAGAGTTACCAGCATAGCTGTTCCATCCCATTACTAGACTATAATGTATTTGAGTGTAGGTTTTGTTATCTCATTCCTCATGGTGTGTCACCCTCCAGAGTATCTTGTATATAGGAGGTACCCATTAGAAATTGGTTAGAGGCATCTGGGTGGCTCAGTCAGTTAAATGTCTGCCTTTGCCTCAGGTCATGATCCCAGGATCCTGGAATCGAGTCCCACATCAGGCTTCCTGCTCGGGGGAGCCTGCTTCTCCCTCTCCCTCTGCTGCTCCCCCTGCTAGTAATCTCTCTCTCTCTGCCAAATAAATAAGCGAATAAATCTTTAAAAAAAATTGGTTGAATTGATTTTGGTTACCTTGCAGCCTTTGCATTATTAGCATTCCAGTTCGTCCAGAGCCATTTTGGGGGGTTTCCATGGGACCTCTCTTGATTGCCATAATTAATTTAATTTAATAATTTATTCTTTTTTTTTTAACCATATCTGTGGGGTGGGGTGTGGGAGAGTGAACAGAGATGGGAAAGAAAAAGAGGAAACTGGTATATCAGTAGGTTAATTTGCATGCCTATTTCATATCTCAGCAGCATATTTAGAAAGTTTATTAAAGTGATTGTTTTCTGTGTGTTCAGTAACATGTTAAAGGTGTGTTTCAGAAACTAGAGGCCCACTTAATGTAAATTATCTTAGTATTTTTCCTACTTAAAAAAGAGAATAAAATATGTTAAGAATCAGACCCCACAACATTCTGAATACTGTTTATTTGTAAACCAAAGAAATCCTCTAATAGAAAATAAACTTTTTCTCTTCCCTTTAAAATAAAAGTGGTTTGAGAAAATAGATGTTTTCTCTTGTTACGTTGCTTATGCTCTGTAAGATTTGTTGATTGTGGTCAAGTTAATTTTTTTGAGGTATATAGTTTTAATTTTTTATTATTAAGTTTTTTATGTTAATTCCTACGTAGTTGACATACAGTGTTATATTTCAGTTGTACGATACAGTGAATCAGCAGTTCTGCACATTACTCGTGCTCATCACAAGTGCACTCTTTCATCCCCATCGTCTGTTTCACCCACTCCCCGACCCACCTCCCTCTGGTAACCATCAGTTTGTTCTCTATAGCTAAGAGTCTGTTTCTTGGTTTGTCTCTCTCTGCTTTTTTTTATATTTCTCTCCTTTGCTTTTTTTGTTTCTTAAATTCCACTCATAAATAAATATGAGTGAAATCATATGGCCTTTCTCTGATTGGTTTATTTCACTTAGCACTATACACTCTAGCTCCCTCCATGTCATTGCAAATGGCAAGATTTCATTCTTTTCTATGGCTGAATATCCCTGGATGGATGGATAGATAGATAGAGGTACGACATCTATATTCATTCATTTGTTAAGGACCCTTGGGCTGCTTCCATAATTTGGCTATTGTAAATAATGCTTCACTAAATACAGGGGTGCATATATCCCTTTCAATTAGTGTTTTTTGTATTTTGGGGATAAATACCCAGTAGTGCGATTGCTGGATATAGGGTCATTCTGTTTTTAGCTTTTTGAGGAACCTCCATACTGTGTTCCACAGCGGCTGCACCAGTTTGCATTCCCACCAGCAGTGCAAGAGGGTTCCTTTTTCTCTACATCCCCATCAACACTTGTTTCCTGTGATTTTGTTTTTAGCCATTCTCACTGGTGTGAAATGATACCTCATTGTAGTCTTGATTTGCATTTCCCTGATGATGAGTGATGTTGATCATCTTCTCATGTGTGTGTTGGCTGTGTGTCTTGTTCGGAGGAATGTCTGTTCATGTCTTCTGCCCATTTTAAAATTGGATTATTTGGGGTTTGGGGGTTGAGTTGTGCAAATTCTTTATATATTTTGGATACCAACCCTTCATCACATAGGTCATTTGCAGATATCATCTCTCATTCAGGAGGTTGTCTTTTAGTTGGGTTGATTGTTGCCTTTGCCGTGCAGAAGCTTTTTATTTTTATGTAGTCCCCATAGTTTACTTTTGCTTTTGTTTCCCTTGCTTCAGGGAACCTATTTAGAAAGATGTTGTTGTGGCCAATGTGAGAGAAATTATTGTCTGTGATCTCTTCTAGGATTTTAACGGTTTCAGGTCTCATATTTAGGTCTTTACTCCCTTTTGAGTTTATTTCCATTCATTGTGTGAGAAAGTGGTCCAGTTTCATTCTTTTGCTTGTGGCTGATCACTTTTCCCAGCGTCATTTGTTAAAGAGACTGTCTTTTTCCCGTTGCGTATTCTTGCCTCTTTTGTCAAAGATTAATTGACTTTATTATTGTGGGCTTATTTCTTAGTTTTCTGTTCTATTTCCATTGATCTGTGGATCTGTTTTTATGCCAGTACCATACTGCTTTGATGACTACAGCTTTGTAATCTAACTTGAAATCTGAAGTTGTGATACCTCCAGTTTTGTTTTTGTTTTTTAAGATTACTTCGTCTATTTGGGATATTCTGTGGTTCCATACAAATTTTAGGATTGGCTTTTTCTAGTTCTGTGAAAAATGCATTTGGTATTTTGATAGGGATTGAATTAAATCTGTACTTTGGTTTGGGTAGTGTAGACTTTGTTACAATATCTATTCTAGTCCATGAGCATGAGATGTCTTTCCATTTCTTTGTGTCATCTTCAGTTTCTTTCATCAGTGTTTTATACTTTTGAGAGCACAAGTCTTTCACCGCTTTGGTTAAGTTTATTCCTAGGTATTTTATTGTTTTGGGTGTGAAGCATATAATTTTTAAGTAAATTGTTTTATTTGCCTCTTTGGATAAATAAATCAAGTAAATTTTAGACGAAAAGTCAGACAAAGCCAATAAACATTTTATTAACATTTTATAATATATAAATTACTTTTATAGATTTTACATGATTCCATTGGATCCTGTGAATCAGGACAGATACAATTCCATTTTACTCAAAGTGTACAGAGTCAGTTGATGATGGAACCAGAGTTTGAACCTAGGGCCTTTGTCTCTTAAAATTAATCATATAGTCATAGTGGAAAAAGCTCCAAACTGGGGATCCAAAGACTATAATTATATGACTATGTAAATAAATCTATCTAAAACAAATTTTCACAAGTTTATGGTTTTTAATTAGATACTACATATTTCCCACAGGGGATACTATTAAATAGACTGTTCTTTCTCCCATTGTAATTAAGGTTAACTTCTCATATTGCTTCGTCATTGAACCCATAGCTATGTCTTCTGTGGTTATCTTTGTTTTCTCAAGTGAACTCACTCTTCTTTAGGTGCTTCATGCAGACATCTGTACCCAGGGTTCACTTCTGCAAAATGCTGATGTTATTATCATGAATAATGTCTTCGAATATTTTCTTGATGAGGCAGAACAGGCCAGGTATGTTATTTATTCAAGCAAAAAAGCTGTTAAAATATGTTCAGCAAAGTATGAAAAGGGATTAGTGGGGTGCCTGGCTGGCTCAATTGGTAAAGCATGTGACTTGATCTTGGGGTCGTGAGTACAAGTCCCACATTGGGTATAGAGATTACTAAATAACTTTGTTTTTAAAAAAGGGATTGGTAAAGTAGAAATATTTTCATATTTAACTTTTTTAAAACAACCTCAGCAAGATTATGTTAATAAGGAAGTGTATTACAAAAATAAACTTTGTAAAAGTTTGTAAAACAAAAATAAACTTTGTCTAACTTTATGAAATATTACATCTAATGGGGGGTACATATTAAATGATATCATGACCCAAGCATTTGCTTAGCAATCAGGGATGCAATAAGATAACCATGCCTGATAGGCATGTCTCCATTTTAGTTTTTTTGGAAAAACAGGTCATATGCTATCCTATCACAAAATGATGGGAATTAATTTCTATAAGTGATAGAAGATATAAGAATATTAACCAAAATAGTGATTAGTTGTCAAACTTTAAAAGTATTTTTAAGGTGGTAATCGTAGGTTCTTAAAACTATTTAGTTCCTAAAACTATTTCTTTTCAGGGAATAAAAAAGTTAGAATATCTGTGATCTCTTTTTTTTGACTTCTCTGCCACCTCTTTTTCTGACTTCTCTGCCACAGTTTGATGTTCAGGACCAGTCAGTCCCTCTAATTAGAAAATTCCTGTGGTCCATAGCCTGAGACATTGATTTTCAGGCTAGTTAGGAATCCTGACTTTTTTTTTTTTAAACATAATATGTGTACTCTAGATGAAGGAAAACTCCTTTCCATACGTACGAAATGGAATTACACAAATGTTTGGACTAGTGCATCAGTAAGGTTTATACTGCAGAGAAATAAAAAGACATATAATTATAGACCATAAATAGTTAATACAGAGTGAAATCCTGAATGGATTTCCTGCCACCCTTTTTACCTTCTATGTTCTCCCCTGCCCCCAACTCTCTGTCTCACACACATACACACGCCATACCCATTACTAGTAGGTTAAGGTCACCATGAAATTAACAGCTTAAATATTTTACAAATTTTTTTTTTTTTAAAGATTTTTTATGTATTTATTTGACAGAGAGAGAGATCACAAGTAGGCAGAGAGGCAGGCAGAGAGAGAGAGGGAAGCAGGTTCACTGCTGAGCAGAGAGCCTGACGCGGGACTCGATCCCAGGACCCTGAGATCATGACCTGAGCCGAAGGCAGCGGCTTAAACCACTGAGCCACCCAGGCGCCCCAACAGCTTAAATATTTTAAAAAGAAACTAATTCGAGGGGCGCCTGCGTGGCTCACTGGGTTAGAACCTCTGCCTTTGGCTCAGGTCATGATCCCAGAGTCCTGGGATTGAGCCCCGCATCGGGCTCTCTGCTCAACGAGGAGCCTGCTCCCCCCCTCTCTCTCTGCTTCCTCTCTGCCTACTTGTGATCTCTCTCTGTCAAATAAATAAAAAATTTTTTTTAATCTTAAAAAAAAAACAAACCTAGTTCAAAAGAAAGCTAATCATATAATCAAAGCTCAGCCAGAATAGGTGACAATTTTTGGTCACAGGCTGAAGACCAAAAACACAACATGAGCAAAGTTGTCTTAATCATAGCCCTCTTTAAGGTTAATTTCCAGTGGACAAAGTATGATTAGCTTTTCACCTTTTTAAGTTAATGACCAGTAGCCAAAACATTACATAATTTTTGGAAAATGAAATATTACCAGGTTTATGTTCTACAAAAGTTAAAAAAGAAAAACACCTTAAAGGCTTTGGAGTTTTATTACGGAACGATTTTGACTGCTGAAGAATGATAAAAGCCACTGGTGAACTTGGCATCAGAAATAACTGAATGTTTGGGTTGTTTTAAAAGCTTTCTTGGTACATTCATTCACATGCTCTACATTGTTCAGTGACTAGGTATTGGCCACGTGTGTTAGTTCAGTCATTTCTCCTAAATTAGTCTAGTGCAATGAATTTGAACTATAGGTAGGTTATAGCCATTAATGACAGTATAAAGGAGAATGTTTAGGAGACCCAGTAAAGCATTCTGACATTGGAATCGTTATCATTTACATACGTTAAATCTGTATTGTACTGAATGAAAAAGAAAGATGCCACCACATATAGCCTCCAAGGACTTGTCTTAATTAGACTCTGGGACAAGTAGAATGACACTGCTATAGGAGTTAGTATGTAAGAGAAAACAGAAATATATCCTAAAATTAGGACTTGTGTACTCAGGAAAGACTCAGGCTTCTGAATAAGTCCTGTCTCATTGGAGAGTAACACCCCCGATTTGTTGAGTAATTGTTGGTTTCAAAGGTGCCTCAGTGCATTTCCTGAGTAGGTGAAACACCTAGAGCTGCCAGAAGGACAAGAGCTTGCCAATAGCAGCAAGCGCTATTTGGAGAGTCATGGCCAACCACGCCAATTTAGTCAGCTTCTTCATTCTTATTAAATAAACTTCTGAAATATGTCGTTTTTAAGGAACCACATCAAAACAATAGCTCTAGCCCACGCACTATTATCAAGCACTGCTGCATGATTTTAGATCTAGCCTGAGGAAAAGAACATTTGTTATCATTTTGCCTAATGAACTCCAGAATACTAAACCTAATGACCATTGCTGTAACAGAAAGAAATGCGCTGCTCACCTGCCTGTTGCAAGGGCTGCTCATCTCTGCTTTGCTTGCCCATTGCCTGCCAGTAGTGGGGGTTACTCTCAACACTCACGCACATAGAGAAAGCCAGCTCATGTCTGCACTGAATTAGAGCTGGGCAGGTGCTGCCCTGTGGTACGTATAAACACACATGACATTTCATCATGCTTTCAACCTGGCTAGTCCCACTCAACTCCACAATTGCCATGTTGCCCAAAAGTCTTCCCATTAAATTTTTTGACAACTAGGGCTGCCTGGATGGCTCAGTGGGTTAAAGCCTCTGCCTTAGGCTCAGGTCATGATCCCAGGGTCTTGGGGTCGAGCCCTGCATCAAGCTCTCTGCTCAGCAGGGAGCCTGCTTCCTCCTCTCTCTGCCTGCTTCTCTGCCTACTTGTGATCTCTGTCAAATACATAATAAAATCTTTTTTAAAAAGTTTTTTTGGACAATGGAATAAAGTACAATTTCACTCTTGGTATTATTTTAAAAGATGTAATCTACATATCATGCTCTATTGTTAGTCTTTGCTTGGCTTCTGGTTTCTGTGGCCTTTCTCCACTACTCTTCCCCATCTCTGCCTCTTAGCCCTTCTCCATTCCACAGAACCAGTTTTGACACACTTTATCCAGAATTTAAGGAGCACCTGAGTGGCTCAGTCGGTTAAGCTTCTGACTCTTGGTTTCAGCTCAGGTCATGATCTCAGGGTCGTGAGATCAAGCTCCACGTTGGTCTGTGCACTGGACTTTGAGCCTGCTTGGGATTCTCTCCCCTACCATACTCTCTCTCTCTCTCCCTCTCTCTCTCTCACAACCAAAAAAATGAAAAGAGTTAAGGAGTTTTAACTGCTGATCCAGCTTTGACTTGTGTATTGGTTCTGAAAACTGAGTTTTGGCCTTAACAGTACCTCGTAGTAACACAAATCCCCATCTTGTTAAATCTCTTCAGTTTAGTAACATCACAATTTTGCCAACACCCCCTTCAGAAACTGAGGAACTTGTCAGTTTCTAATATGTTGCTACAATCCTATTTCTTGCAGGCAAACATTTTGCCCATCTGGATTTCTGGGTATTGCCTGTGCTGCATTTTCTCTTGTGATCTTCATTTTTTAAAAAGTGTTCAGTGTCTGGTAAAATGTAAAATATTAATTTTTAATATGTTGCAGAGCCTGGGAATATATCAGCCATAATGTAAGGAAACAAGGATCATTATTAGTAACAGTACCAAGTCTTGAAGATTCTCTCTCAGGCCTTCAGGTATGTAAACCTCTTTCCCAGAATTTTTCTTTTAAGATTTTATTTATTTATTAGAGAGAGAGTACACACATAAGAGAGTGATGGGGGCAGGTATGGGGGCAGTAGGAGAGGGAGAGAGCAGGGAGCCTGATGCCAGGCTCGATCCCAGGAGCCTGGGATCATGACCTGAGCTGAAGGCAGACGCTTAAGTGACTGAGCCACCCAGGACCCCCTATCCCAACATTTTTATTGTCAAAACTTTTCTCCTACTTTCTTCTGATAGCTATTACTATATCTTAGAGATGTTCTGTCTGAATATAGTGACAGATGATAGAAAGAAGAGCAGTAACTTACAGCCTAAGAACTGGTTTGTGGTTTGTTCATTGGCCCCAAGAGCTCTGAAATTGTAATTCCTATCTTGATATAGAGTCCTTTGCTTCTCCAACCAGTTTTTTCCAACTGGGGTCTTACAGTTTTAGGTTAATAAATGCTACTAAATGTTTGCAAGAGGCTTAGAACACCCACATCATAACTTTCCCCTTATAACAAAAGGAACAGGAATTCCTGGATGGGTCAGTCGGTTAAGCATCTGCCTCCGGCTCAGGTCATGATCCCAGAATCCTGGGATCGAGCCCTGCACTGGGCTCGAGCCCTGCACTGGGCTCCCTGCTCAGAGGGAAACCTGCTTCTCCCTCTCCCACTCCCCCTGCTTATGTTCCCTATCTTGCTCTCTGTGTCTCTATCAGATAAATAAATAAAATCTTAAAAAAACAAAAACAAAAAACTGAACCATCAATAATGCTTTCTTAAGAAATTTTTGTTAATCATCTAAATTTATAAAAGTAATTCATATTTATAATAACAAGGGAAATAATCTTGAGATATATAAAGAAAAGATGTTAATCTCCCCATCCCCTCCACTTAAGTCTTGTCCAGGAGAGACCCATCTCATGTGTGGTATAATCCTACCATACTTCTCATGCTTATAAAAATACGTCTTTTAAAATATATGGTCTCCAAGGGGCACCTGGGTGGCTCAGTTGGTTAAGCAGCTGACTTTTTTTTTATTTTTTTAAGATTTTATTTATTTATTTGACAGAGATCACAAGTAGGCAGAGAGGCAAGCAGAGAGAGAGAGGAGGAAGCAGGCTCCCTGCCAAGGAGAGAGTGGGCAATGTAAGGGAAGGGCCTGATGAAGGTTCTAGAGGGAGATTAGCCCCTCTCATGCAACCCCTTAACACCATTCACTATGTATGTATGAACAGTTTGCTCTGTTCTCTGTGTATTCTCATTGTTGTTTTAGTCTTTTATTGTTTAAATCTAATAATTATTAAACTAGTTATGTTAAAACAATTACTCTATTCTGTATTTTCTTTATTCTTTCGAATTCCAAAATCAAAGTAAATTAAATGCTGAATCCACAGACCTACCATGTAGTACAACAAAGAATTGTTCATGTGACACCATGTAAACTTAGTCCTACTTGTTGTAAAAAAAAAAAAAAAGAAAAGAAAAATCTGTCATCTTCAGTGACTTAGTTCATCATGATTTCTTGAAATTCCAGAGAACAGGATCATTCTACATTTTTCATGTATGTTTATCATCTTTTTTCCTTCCAGGTTAATATACAGTTATCTTCCTGGGTTGAAGAGGTACCACTGAACTACAATGTATACCCAGAAAAGCATATTGACAGAGAAGCTCTTGAACAAATTCATTTGTATAAGATTCTCTAACGTCAAAATAGTCCTACCTCAATGTAGTGGTTTGTTGAGTATATTACAAAGTAATAAAAAAGAAACATCACCCTGATACTCTAACACATTATTTCTATATATTCCTTTCTAGACTTTATATCTATGTTTACATATTTGTAAATAGTCTTATGGGTATATATACACACACATAGTTGTGTATAGACACATAGTTGTGTCCATATACAACTTTGATTTCTGTGATAATTTAATTAAAATATTTATCTGAATATTTTTGGTTTTCCTGTTTCTTTTATCTTGCTAAAAACAAATACGTGTTTCTTTTTTTTTTTTAATATTTTATTTATTTGACAGAGATCACAAGTAGGTAGAGAGGCAGGCAGAGAGAGAGAGGAGGAAGCAGTCTCCCTGCTGAGCAGAGAACCCAATGTGGGACTCGATCTCAGGACCCCGGGATCATGACCTGAGCCGAAGGCAGAGGCTTTAACCCACTGAGCCACCCAGGCACCCCCAAATACGTGTTTCTTTAGTCACTGACTCTGTATACCAATTCCAGATATGACAAAAAAGATTAGAAGGTGTTTCTATCATAAGAAAAGGGTAGAAGGGAACGTAGGTTACTTTATATCCCATTTATTAGATCTCTGTTCTGTAAGATTGCTTGTACGCAACTTTATGGGAGAAGGCTAGCACAAGGACTAAAATAAGAAAATAATTGCCATTGCTAGGAAAAACCAAAACTAGAAAGATAGCCTCCAAAATATAAATAGAGATTTTTATCTAGGTGGAGCAATTAATTACTGGTGATTTTTTTTTCCCTTTTCCGTGTTTTTCTTTATTTTCCGTTTTTTTCTGTAATGAATGTATTTCTTTTGAAATCAGGAAAAGCAGATTTTTTTGTTTTTTTTTTTTAAAGAATATAGTGGATTATCAAAAGAACACCTAACTGGTTCTAATAATATTTAATATTAATTTTATTTTTAATTTTAATTAAAATATTTAATATTACATTTATATTACTTTTTTAAACTAACCTACATTTCAGAATTGCGGAACTTTTTGGAAATCTATGTTTTGGGTTTTTTGTTTTGTTTTGTTTTGTTTTGAATTAGCAGTGGGGAGAGGCAGAGGCAAAGAGAGAGAGAGAATCTCAGGTAGACTCCCACGGAGTACATAGCCCCACATGGGGTTTGATCTCACAAACCTGAGATCAGGACCTGAGCTGAAATCAAGAGGTGAAGGCCAGGGGCTCCTGGGTGGCTCAGTGGGTTAAGGCCTCTGCCTTCGGCTCAGGTCATGATCCCAGGGTCCTGGGATCAAGCCCCACATTGGGCTCTCTGCTCAGCGGGGAGCCTGCTTCCTCTTCTCTCTCTGCCTGCCTCTCTGCCTACTTGTGATCTCTGTCTGTCAAATAAATAAAATTAAAAAAAAAAAAAAAAAGGCAAAGTCCCAACCAACTTAGCCCCTGGAAATCTGTTTTTGGAATTTTTGTTTTGTTTTACAAGGTTTTTTTTTGTTTTGTTTTTTGTTTTGTTTTTTTAAGATTATTTATTTATTTATTTGACAGAGATCACAGGCAGGCAGAGAGAGAGAGAGGAGGAAGCAGGCTCCCCACCAAGCAGAGAGCCCATTGCAAGGCTTGATCCCAGGACCCCAGGATCATGATCTGAGCTGACGGCAGAGGCTTTAATCTACTGAGCCACCCAGGCACCCCTTATTTTTAGAGATTTTATTTGTTTATTTGACAAAGAGAGACACAGCAAGAGGAAACAGGCCAGGGGAGAGAGAGAAACAGGACTCTGCTGAGCAGGGAGCCCAACCAGGGGCTCAGTGCCAGGGCTCTATATCAGGACCCTGGCATCACAACCTGAGCTGAAGGCAGACATTTAGCAACTGAGCCTCCCAGGCTATGTTTTCAAAGGGATTTATCAGGTATACTATTTGTCATCACCTGCTTATGAGAACTTGCCATGTAGTCAATTTTAACTTTTCTGGGGGTGTGAGGGAGGGGCAGAGGGAGAGAGAATCTTAAGCAGTCCGCACACCCAGCATGTAGCTGACTCAAGGCTCAATCTCAAAATCCCAAGATCATGACTTGAGTTGAAATCAAGAATTGGACACTTAACCAACTGAGCCACCCAGGCACCCCTTTGTTTTTTGTTTTATTTTCAAGAAGTTATTGGTCAATAGTTAAATAAAATGCTAAAAATAAAAAGTTTGGCGCTTGGGACACCTGGATGGCTCAGTCAGTTAAACATCTGTCTTCCGCTCAGGTCATTATCCCAGGGTCCTGGGATTCAGTCCAGCATTGGGCTCCTTGCTCAGTGGGGAGCCTGCTTCTCCCTCTGCCTGCCTCTCTCCCTGCTTGTGTGTTCTCTCTCTCTCTCTGACAAAACCTTTTGAAACTTTTTTTTTTAAAGTGTAGAACTTTTACTGTTGTTATTAATAAGCCTCATTTATAGTATCTAGTATAATACTGAGTATCAGGATAAATACTCAAATTTCAATAATTTTTTATTCACACAGGCATTACTTATTCCTCCTAACCCATTAAACATTTTTACCATGCTAGTCACCCAAGAAGAAGCTGAAGTAGAGTTAGGAAGTTACTATCAACTCTGGCATCTCAGTAACAGTTGCCAGGAGGCTGTGCAGATTTTCTGAAATTAAAGAGATTTCTAGAAATGGAGAAAAATTAATTGAAAATATTTGAGAATATTTCAATACTTAAAATACTTGTAGCTGTTATTCATGATTGTTTTATACATAATTAAATGTATTGGCTTATTGTAATAACATTTAGGCACTTAAATTTCAAACACAACAAACTATTAACTGTAGCATATATGTAAGATACAAATAGTAATCATCCATAAAAAATAAGTTTATTAATAATATGGCACAAAATTATAAGCAGAACATTTATTGAATTTCGTTTGATGGTGCACCCTATTCTTAAGAAACTATATTTCCTAAACTCTGACTCCCAGTTGCCCTAGTTTATTTGAACGTTCCTCAGAAGCGTGAATCTCTAAAGCATAATGGGCTGCTGTGGCCCTGGGTGAATGCCAGAACTCCCTTTCTGGAATGCCCTGGACAGGACAGAAGGGGAGAGAACACTAGCAATACTCTGGACAAGGAAGGGACAAGTTTATCTGTAAATCTAGTTTCGTATCATTCAGCCCCTAATTTGTAAAACAAAAATAAGTACACATTCAGTTATCCATAGTGAAATATACTCAAGAGCACAGATTATCAGTCGTTTGCATAGATGTGTGCATAACGGTACATTAAAAATTGACAATTCTTTGTGTAGGGTTTTTTGTAATCTCTACACCCAACATGGGCCTTAAACTCCTGAGCCCAATATCAAGAGTCACGTGTTCTGCTGACTGAGCCAGCCAGGCATCCTGACGATTATTTACTGTTGTCATTGCTATGATTTTAGACATATTAAAATAAACTATGTGTCTTTAGTTGAAGGAGTGGAGAAAAGGTATAAACAGGTATGAAACATGAAACAGTGGAAATTATTCTGTGTAATCTTTAAATATTTAACAGTTTTTAATAAATGCCTGAGGCAAATATTAGAACTATAGGATATTGAGAAGACCTTCTTCTACTAGTAATGTTCTGTGTGTGGAATTCTTGAACTTTTAAAACATCTCTGTATTCATCTAGAGACAATTATTGTCACTAAAAAGGCTAGTTTCTTGGGGAGAATTTCTCATGTATGAAGTTCATGCTGCTCAGTTTGTCACTCCTTAGCCTCAGCCTCCCTCTCTCCCCTCCAGTGTCTGTGCCATGTGTCTCAGAAGGCTTAGGAGGAAGAGTAGTGGAGTAAGACATTTTTGTATTTTAGCCAATATCTGTGAAAAATAAAAATATTTTTTCATAGGCTTTACTGGTGCTCAGACAACTCAAAACATTAAGATTACAGTAAATGTCCAAATTATCTAGCAATTTAGCTGATAAAATACATGACAAATTTGGTGAAAGAATTAAATTGGTAGAAAACAGAAAATAAAATTATATTTTAGGACTTTTTTCTGCTAATGTTCCTTTAAAATTACTGAATTTCATAGAGCTTCTCCAAGTTTGATCACCGTGTTCCTTCACCTAACCTCCAATTCCCTTTACTAAAAGCAGATACCCTTGAGGTCCTAACCAGGTCCTATGTTGGGATACCACAGCTTAAACACTCCAGAATTTCATGAAAACTTCATTATTAGTAGTCATTATGAGGTATTTTCTATTGATGGTGAATTCCACAGCCATGCAACTATTAATTACATGAACTAATCACAAAGCATGTGTTAAGCGCCCACAGTGTATCTAGCCCTCTGCCAGCCTCACTTGGCTCTACCATGAAAGAACTCACACTCTAAGGAGGGAGAGGAATAATGCCTTAGTTTAGATATAGGGTAAGGAAAGATGTTCCTGGTAAAGGGAAAAGCATGTGCAGAGGCAGAGAATAGTGAGTATTATGACCAGAGCCCAGGGTAGGAAGGATTACATGAGGATCATAAAGGGAATGGATGCCAGGACAGGAAGGGTGTGGTATCCCAAGCAAAGGAGATCACTTTTTTTTTTAATAATTTTTTTAAGATTTTATTTATTTATTTGACAGAAATCACAAGAGAGGCAGGCAGAGAGAGAGGAAGGGAAGCAGGCTCTCCGCTGAGCAGAGAGCCCGATGCGGGACTCGATCCCAGGACCCTGAGATCATGACCTGAGCCGAAGGCAGCGGCTTAACCCACTGAGCCACCCAGGCGCCCCAAGGAGATCACATTTTATTCTGAGTCAAGGTGAGCCATTACAAGATTTTAAGCAGCATATTGATATGGTCAAAATAAAATTACGGAAGCCATGTGGTGGCCCAGTGACTCTAGGGATACAGGAAAAAGAAAGGAGTCAAGGGGTATCTGGGAGGGCTCAGCACTTTGTTAGGAAGTAAATAAATCCAGAATTAAAGAGGGTTTTAAAATTACATTTATGGAGATACCTAAGAAAATCAATGTGGGCTTACAGCAAATAATTATTAACTCAAAAGATAATAGCAAGGACTCTACTGAATACAGTCTTACGTACTATCTGCATGAGAAATAGTTAGATACTAAGTATATGGCCAAAAAAGAATACTGGGAGGCAAAAACTAAGACAATAACTTGAAACTGCCAAGGGTGAAACACACACACACACACACACACACACACACACACACACACACACACACACAGAGTAAACAAGGATATTAATTAGCATTGAAGAGAAGGATTTGGCTGGGGCATAAAGTTCCAAACATTCATCATGTAAATAAATGAAGAATCTAGCTGGGAAAAAAACAAAAGCAAAAAAACGAGTTTCAGTGGGGACATGTAAGCACAGTAAAAGATTTCTCTTTGTCAGAGGAACTCAAATCTGGGACACAATATTAATTAAACAGGTCTTGTTTGGCAGCTGTCCACTTCCCTAGACTTGTCCAGATGCCTAAAGCAACTCAACCACTTTAGTAGTTTACCCAGTTGTCAATTAAGTTAGGTAATGTTTTTGGACCATGAGTTTCACAGGAGTATTATATACATTAACTGAATGGTAAATACCTTGAAATATAAAAACACATAAATAGTATACAAATTGAAATTAATTAAAAAATTTTTTTAGATTTAACTTATTTATTTGACAGAGAGAGCACAAGCGGGGGAGCAGCAGGAAGAGGGAGAAGCAGGCTCCCTGTTGAGAAAGTAGCCCAATGTGGGGGCTCAATCCTAGGAACCCAGGATCATGACCTGAACTGAAGGCAGACGCTTAACCAACTGAGCCACCCAGGCGCTCCTCGAAATTGGTTTTAGTCTCTCTCTCCAAAGATGTGTCCCAAGAAAATTGATAGATATGATAATCATAATTGTATCAAGGATTCTCATTTCAACTTAGTTTTTGATAACAATAATGATGATCAGTTGTTAAATTCTCCAAAACTTCTTATTTTCCCAGATTTCTACTTTCTTTGAGGGATGAGGGAAAGAAAAATATGCCCAAGAAAACCTAGGAATAAATTGAATATGGAATAATGAGAACATGATCCTCTAGGCTAAGAAGAAAAAAATGTATAAAAAATCTGAATCTAATGGCAAGAAAAGATCACAGGCTATGAAATGAGTATTTAAGTAGGTTCTGTTAAAATACTTCCATACTGACCTAAATCAAAGACAGATTTCTAGACCAGGAAGGTAATATATATTTAAATCTTGAGCGCTCAAGGAAGATTTTCTGATTTAAACACACACACACACACACACACAGACCCCCTAAATTCATCGACATGGATTTGTGTTAACTACGGAGCCTGACAACAATCAATTAAGTAGGCGCTATTAGTCCTATTTAAACAGTTGAGTAAACTAGTTTTAGTGATGGTGAGAAACCTTCTAAAAGTTCTACAGCTGGTAAATGGCACAACCGGAATTCAATTATATTGTCTACCTAAACTCCCGCTAAACTCGTATCTAAACTACTGCTCTTTTGTTATGCTGTCTCTGTATTTTAAATTTCCTAGCCTAATATTAACCACAAAATTAACAGATTATGATGGAGAGAAGCTTCTTTATTTTGCCTTTGGATTCCTCATCAATGTGAGAATTACTTGACTAACGTGTGAGCTGCAGCTGTGATTTTTTTTTTTTTTTTAAAGATTTTATTTATTTACTTGACAGAGAGAGATCACAAGTAGGCAGAGAGGCAGGCAGAGAGAGTGAGAGGGAAGCAGGCTCCCCTCAGAGTGGAGAGCCGGACGTGGGACTCGATCCCAGGACCCCGAGATCATGACCTGAGCCGAAGGCAGCAGCTTAACCCACTGAGCCACCCAGGCGCCCCTGTGATTTTTTTTTAAGTTTATATTTAAATTTCAGTTAGTTAACATACAGTGTAATATTAGTTTCAGGTGCACAATATAGTGATTCCACACTTTCATACAAACTCTGTGCTCATCACAACAAGCCCACTCCTTAATCCCCCTCAACCATCTTACCCATCTTCCCACCCTATTATAGCTGTGATTTGTAAATCTGTTGGATGCTTAAACCAAGAGGAAAAGTGACAACTAGGTCCTAGTTCAAAATTTGTGGTTTCTGAATGAAAGAAAGGTACAACATGACTTTAATATTATAATTGATATTGATTAATACTATGATTAATAGTATTATATACTCAGGTATGTATCCTAGATACATACGCAAGATAAAGGAAAACATACATCCAACAAAAACTTGTACACAGGGGCGCCTGGTTGGCTCAGTCATTGGGCATCTGCATTCAGCTCAGGTCATGATCCCAGGGTCCTGGGATTGAGCCCCGCATCAGGCTCCCTGCTCGGCAGGAAGCCTGCTTCTCCCTGTCCCACTCCCCCTGCTTGTGTTCCCTCTCTTGCTGTGTCTCTGTCTGTCAAACAAATAAATAAAATCTTTAAAAAAACTTAAAAACTTGTACACAAATCTTCATAGTACATTATATATGTAGTAGTTGTATCCTAGATGAAAATTATTAATGTGAATATATTTTTACATTGAAATTTACCTATAGGACACTTGGGTGGCTCCTTCAGTTAAGCGTCCGCCTTCAGCTCAGGTCATGATCCCAGGATCCTGGGCATTTGGGCTTCCGGCTCAGCAGGGAGCCTGCTTCTCCCATCCCAACACTCGTGTGCTCTAGCATGCTCTCTCTCTCAAATAAATAAAATCTTTGGGCACCTGGGTGGCTCAGTAGGTTGGGGTCTCTGCCTTTGGCTCAGGTCATGGTCTTGGGATCCTGGGATTGAGCCCCACATCAGGCTATCTGCTCGGTGGGGAGCCTGTTTCCTCCCACTCTCTCTGCCTGCCTCTCTGCCTACTGTGGTGTCTGTCTGTCAAATAAATAAATAAAATCTTTAATAATTAAATAAATAAATAAAATCTTTTTTAAAAAGTCACCTGTATAGAAAGTAAGTTCAATCTCTTCCTTTTTTTCCACTTTCTAAATTATTCATCCTTGTAAAATAATACTTGAACTTTTCAAAAGCAACTGAAGACATAGAAAACATGCCAAGATGCTGGCTTACAGGCAGCAAGGGTAACTAGTTTAGACAATAGACGATTTACTTAAAACAATGACTCAGTTTTTGGACTCCAGCTTTGTTTATTTTTTCTTGCCAAACAAACATTATTATTTAGGTCAAACTGCAAGGTGCAAATAAGAAGATCCATTCTTTCTGTTGGAAGATGAAGGATTTGGAGAAGCACAGATTTTTAGTTAGAAGATACCTTAGGTGGGGCGCCTGGGTGGCTCAGTGGGTTAAAGCCTCTGCCTTCGGCTCAGGTCATGATCTCAGGGTCCTGGGACTGAGCCCCGTATGGAGCCCTGCATCGGGCTCTCTGCTCTGCAGGGAGCCTGCTTCCTCCTCTCTCTCTGCCTGCCTCTCTGCCTAGTTGTGATTTCTCTCTGTCAAATAAATAAAATATTTTTAAAAATTCATTTATAAAGAAGATACCTTAGGATAAACCAATTCAAATCCATTTTCTTAGAGGAAGAAAATTATATTTGAAGCACCTTAGCAAAGTGGGAAAAATCAGCTTCCTCAATATAGATCTGCATTCTGATAACATGGGACCAACAATTTATGGGATAAAAGGAAGCTTGGAAAATACTTCAGGGGGCGCCTGGGTGGCTCAGTTGGTTAAGTATCTGCCTGCGGCTCAGGTCATCATCCCGGGGTCCTTGGATCAATCCCCAAGTGGAGCTCCCTGCTCAGGGGAGAGCTTGCTTCTCTCTCTCCCTTTGACCCTCCCCCTCCTTGTGTTCTCGCTCTCAAAAATCTTAAAAAAAAAGTACTTTAGGTTGATGTTGAGAAATTGGAAGCCTCCTACATTGCTGGTAGGAATTATAAACTGGTATAGATGCTTTGTAGAAAACAATTTGGCAGTTCTCAAAATATTAGCCATAGAGTTACCATATGACCTAACAATTCCTCTCCTAGCTACATACCCAAGAAAAAGGAAAACATACTTCCACCATAAAAATTTGTACACAAATGTTCATAGTACGTTATTTATAATACCCAAAAAACAGGGTAGGGGGAAAAAAGTATCCATCAACTAATGAATGGTTACATAAATAATTGTAGATAAATAATTCCATACCATAGCATTTTATTCAGAATAAAAGTTTAGTATTAAAAAAAAGGTGAAGTATTAAGACGTGCTGGAACATGGATGAATCTTGAAAACATGCTAAGTGAAGAAACCGGTCACAAAAGATCACATGTTGTATAATTCTATTTATATGAAATGTCTAGAATAGGCAAATCTGTAGAGACAGAAAGTACATTAGTGGTTGCTTAGAGCTGGGAGGGGAGCAGAAGGAGGATAGGAAGTGACTATTAATAGATATGGGGTTTCTTTTGGGGGTGATAAAAATAGTCTAAAATTAGATTGTGGTAATAATTGCACAACTCTGTAAATATACAAAGAACCACTGATCTGCACACTTTAAATGGTTGAAATTGTCTCCTGTATGTGAATTACTTCTCAATAAAATTTTTTACAAAAATAAAATGAGGGGCCAAAATGACTTTAGGTTGTAAGCAATATTTGCCCTTGAAAGACTTGGGTAACTAACACAGCGGTGTTTACTAGCAAATCATGAAGTGAGAAGACTACCTATACTTAGTTTAACAGTACATGCTTGATTTTCAGAAAGCAAATAATTATATTAAAAATTATGCTAATCTTGGTAGGTTCGTTAGAAGCAATGAGATCCTTGTAGTACTATCACCTACTATTTTAGGTATAAGTGGACATAAGGTTATGTGACAAGAGTGTAAACCAGGGGTCTTCTAGTCCTCCTCTCATGCAAGGCCACTGGGGCCCCTGGATCAACGTCTAGCATTTTCATAGCCTGCGTACAATTTTAGCACTGAAAGTAACTTTTACATTTATGACTTCAGACATGAAACAAGATCTGGGATGTGTCCCACTGACAGAGATCTAAAAGAAAGCAAGCTGCCCCAAAACCGAGGAGGCTGCAGGCTTAAATGCAATTGCATCTGCTGTCCCTTTCTCTCTGTTTTTAATAAGAGTTCCTGAACATAGGTACTGGAACTGATGGAGGCGTATCGTACATGCTCAAAGCTGTCAGAAGGCTCTTGGGTAAGAAAGGAATGGCAGGGATAAGAGATCTTTGATTACTGCAAAAGGACTACAGTTTTTACAGGTAAAACAATTTGAAGAAGCCAATTTGCAGCGCTTTGTTACGCACAGAATTCTAACAAGTTCTTCTGAGCACTACATTTAATATTAGCACTGGTGTCAAAGCAAACAATTTTATTGAAGTACAGTCAGCACACAATAAGTGCAACAAGTATTCATGACATATGTTTATACCTTTGAAACCATCACCACAATCAAGATGATAACCATTTCCATCCCTTCTAGGCTTTTCCCTCGTCTCTTTGTCATCTTTCCCTTCCTTGACCCTGACCCTAGGCAATTACGGATCTGATTTCTGTTGTGGTAGATTCGTTTGCTTTACATAAATGGAATCATGCAGTATACACTTTATTTGTCAAGCTTTTATCATTCAGCATAAGGATCTTAATGTCCACCCACGTTGCTGCATGTATCAATAGTTTGTTCTTTTTTATTGATGAAGAGTGTTCAATGGTATGGATTTACCACCATTTACTATAAATCTTGATAGAAAGCATTGTAGATCTTCTGACTTTGTTTTCTTTCAAAAAAATTTTGGCTACTCTAGGTCATATTTATTTCCATAAAAATTTCAGAATCCACTTGTAAATTTCCACAGAAAATCCTGCTGAGATTTTCTTTGGGATTACACTGAATCCATAGATCAATTTGGGGAAGAATGACATCTTAACAATATTGAGTTTTCTGGGTTCAGTCGTTGCAGAACATGACTCTTGATCTCTGCGTTGTAAGTTCAGGCCCCGCATTGAGTGTAGAGATTACTTAAAAATAAAATCTTAATGAAATCCTGCCATTTGCAACAACATGGATGAATCCAGAGGGTATAATGCTAAGGGAAATAGGTCAGAGAAAGAACAATACCATATGATCTCATTCATATGTGGAATTTCAGAAACAAACCAAATGAACCAAGAAAAAAAGACAAACCAAAAATTAGACTCTGAACTGTTGAGAGCAAACTGATGGTTACCAGAGTGGAGGTGGGTGGATGGGTGAGATAGGTGAGGGGGATTAAGATTTCACGTATCATAATAAGCACTGAGTAGCAGTGTATAGAATCGTTGAATCACTATATTGTACACTGAAACAAATATAACACTGTATGTTAACTATGCTGAAATTAAAATGTGAAAAAATAATAAAATAAATAAAGTAAAATCTTAAAATAACAACAACACAATATTGAGTTTTCTAACCCAAGAACAAGGTATATCTTTCCATTTACTCAACTCTTTAATTTTTTCTTAGCAAATTTTTATAGCATTTGGTGTTTCAGGTCTTGTGCTTTTTTGTTCAATTTATTCCTAAACATTTCATATTTTTAATGTTTTTAATAAATGGTGTTTTAAAATTTTAAATTTCTGATCATTACTAGTTATCTAGAAATACAGTTGATTTTGATGTATTAACCTGTCGTCTATAATTTTGTTAAATTCACTTTCAAGTTCTAGTGGGTTTCTTGGTGATACCTTCAGAAAAAATTTTACTTCTTCCCTTCCAGTCTATTTACTTTTATTTCTTTACTTGCCTTACTGCAGTAGCTCTGACGACCAGTAAAATGTTTAACAGAAGTGGTAAAAACAAACCTTGTTTTCAGTCTGCTGGGAGGAAAGCACTTCGTCTTTCACTGTAAGTATGATATTAGCGACAGGTTTTCATTACATCTCCCTTATTAGTTATGAAGTTCCCTTCTATTCCTGGTTGGCTGAAATTTGTAGTATAAGTGGATATTAATTTTGTCAGATTATTTTGCTACACTTACTAAGTTGATCACGTGATTTTTCTTTTTATGTCTGCAGAAGTTGTGAACTACATTGTTTGATTTTCAAATATTAAACGAGTTTTGCATCCCTTGGAATAAACTCTGCTTGGTTATGACATAAACCATTTTGTCAGTTGTTGGATTTGATTTGGATAAATCCTTGTCTACAAGAGATACTGATGTGTAATTAGAGTTGTTCTTGTTTCACTGAAATGTCGTTGTCTGGTTTTGGTGTTAGGTTAATGCTTGCCTCTGACAATTTCTGCCTTTATTCTTTTTTTTTGTTTGTTTGTTTGTTTGTTTGAGAGAAAGTGAGAGCCAGCATGAGTCGAGGGCAGAGGCAGAGAGGAAGCAGACTCCAGCTGGGCAGGGAACCCATCGGAGGACCCGGAGATCATGACCTGAGCAGAAGGCAGACGCTTAACAGACTGAGCCACCGAGGTGCCCCCAATTTCTGCCTTTAAATTTTGTGTTTATACGATTACACTTACTGTGATTATTGATGTAATTACGTTTAAATTTATCATTTTTCTTTGTGTCTTCTATTTGTCTCATCTGTTCTTTTTTTTTAAGATTTTATTTTTATTTTAGTTGAGAGAAAGTGAGAAGGAGAGAGAGTATGAGCAGGGGAGGGGCAGGGGGAGGGAGAAACAGACTCCTGGTTGAGCAGGGAGCCCAATGAGGGGCTGGATCCCAGAACCCCGGGATCATGACCTGAGCCTAAGGCTCAGCCGACTGAGTCAGCTTAACCAACTAAGCCACGCAGGTGCCCCATCTCATCTGTTCTTTGTTTGCTCCCCGCCCCCGCCCCCAACGCTTGTCCTATCTTCTTTTGGATTAATTAGAACACTTTTGAGATTTGATTTTATCTTCTTTATCTACTTATTAGCAATACATCTTGTTTTTTTAACTCATGCACTAGAGTTCACAGTGTACAACTTTAAGTCATCACAGTCTATCTTACATAATATTATACTAATTCATATATAGTATAAAGACCTTATAACCATATATGTTCCTTTGTCCCCACCCAGCCTTTGTGCTATTGTTGTAATATTTACTTCCACATATATTATATGCCCTACAATACATTGCTATTGTTTTTTGCTTTCAACAGATCATTATTTTAAAGATATTGTTAAAGTAAGGGAAAAGTCTTTTTTTTTTTAAGATTTTATTTATTTATTTAACAAACAGAGATCACAAGTAGACAGAGAGGCAGGCAGAGGGAGAGGGAGGAAGCAGGCTCCCCACTGAGCAGAAAGCCCAGCATGAGGCTTGATCTCAGGACCCTGCGATCATAACCTCAGTGGAAAGCAGAGGCCTAACCCACTGAGCCACCCAGGAGCCCTGGGAAAAGTCCTTTATAGTTACCCCCACGTTTACCATTTCTAGTGCTCCTCATTTCTTTGTGTAGATCCACATTTCCAATCAGTGACCATTTACCTTGTACCCAGAGAACTTCCTTTTTGCATTTTTAGAACTGGTCGGCTGGTGATGAATTCTCTCAGCTTTTATACATCTAAAAATGTCTTTATTTCTACTTCATTCTTGAAAGATTTTTTGCGGGGTCTAGGGTTCTAGGTTGATGGTTTTTTCTTTCAGTATTGTAAGAATGTCCCTTGTGCGATTTGGCTCTGCTTCTTTCATTCTTACCTTTGTTTCTATATTTTTTATTTTTTTAATTTTATTTATTTTTTTAAAAGATTTTATTTATTTATTTGATAGACAGAGATCACAAGTAGGCAGAGAGGCAGGCAAAGAGAGAGGGGGGAAGCAGGCTCCCCGATGAGCAGAGAGCGGGATGCAGGGCTCGATCCCAGGACCCCGAGATCATGACCTGAGTCGAAGGCAGAGACTTTAACCCACTGAGCCACCCAGGCGCCCCTCTCTGGCTGCTTTTAATATTTTCTTTTTGTTACTGGTCCTCGACAATTGCATTTTGATATGAATGGCTGTGTTTTATTTCATTTTTTCTCTTGCTTAGGGTTTATTGAGCTTCTTGGATCTGTGAGTTTATACTTTTCATCACATTTAGAAAATTGAGGTTATTATTTCTTCCTCTCTGCATTCCATCCCTCCTCGTTTTCTTCCCCTTTTGAAACTTAAGGACACATGTTAGGCTGCAGGATGTCCTGTAATTCAGTGATGCTTTGTTCCTTTTAAACTCAGTCTTCTATCTTCCTGTGTTTCATTTTGAATAATTTCTATTGCCATATCTACAAGTTTACTAATCTTTTTTTCTTTTTAAGTAACTTCTAACACTCAACATGGGACTCGAACTCATGACCCCAAGATAAAGAGCAGCATGCTCTACTGACTGAGGCAGCCAGACATCCAAATTTACTAATCTTTTACTCAGCAGTGTCCAGTCTGCTATTAATCCCGTTCAGAGTATTGTTCATTTCAGACATTGCTTCTTTTTTCGTCTCTAGAAGTTTGGTTTAGGTCCTTTTTACATCTTACATACCTCTTCTTATGCTCACACTTTCCTCTACATTTTTGAAGACATGGAGTTCGTATTATAATAGCTGTTTTAGTATTCCTAATTAATTTAACTAATTCTGTCATCTGGGCCATTTCTGGGACTGTTTCTATTGATTAAATTTTCTTCATTATAGGTTATATTTTCTTGCTTGTTTGAACGTCTCCTAAATTTTTATTGCATGCCATTGGGTTGGATTTTCTTTGTATCCCTCTAACCATGGCGGGGTGAGGGGGCTTCTTTCTGGGATGCAGTTATGTTACTTTCAAGCCTCGGTTTCAAGCTTTGTTAGGCAGCTCCAGAACAGCCTTTAATTTGAGGCTTACTGAACCAACCACCAAGGCAATAGCCTTCTAAAGATTCTGCTCAAAGCCCTCCCCGTTAGGTCTTTCCACTCTGTCTGGTAGGAACACAAATGACTCCTGCCCTGTGTGACTCCAAGTGCTGTTCTGCTTCTTCTTGTCTAGTGATCTTTGTTCTTCAGCCTTGGTAGTTTTCTCACATGCCTGTGCTGATCAGTACTCAGCTGAAGACTCAAGAGGAACTCTTCCAAGCTCTTCTTTTGGGCAGCTCGCTTCTCTGGTTTTCACCCTGAAATTCTGATGCCTTCATCTCCCAGATCTCCCAGCTCTGTTTCCTCTGCTTGGAGGTGCCCAAGCTTTGCTTGGGTTCCTCTTCCCTGGGCTGCAGTGTGGAAAAATCTCCTGCAACCAGGAGAATGATAGGACTCACCTTGTTTGTTTATTTCTCTGAAAAATCGCTGCCTGCTGTTTGATCCCTGAAAACTATGACCTCATACATTCTGTCCACTTTCTAAGTTATTTTGGGGAGAGACTAATTCTGGTCTCTGGTGACAGTAGAAATCATACCACAATTTTTTTTAAATTTCCCAATAACTTTTTCATTAAATAAACAATCCAAATTTTCGTGTTTTGAGTAATTTGACAAGATGGAGGAAGTAATAAAGTGGGAAAGGCAAAAAAAAAAGCCTGAAATGACAAATTGAGAAATGCAGAAAAAAAAAACCCCAATCATGATACTTTGCCAAAGTGTAGCACAAGCTATTTTTTGCCCAACACGGGGCTTGAACTCACAACTCTGAGATCCAGATCTGACCTGATACCAAGAGCTGGACACTTAACCAACTGAGCCACCCAAGCGCACCACTGTAGCAGTAGATAATAATTAAATATCCCAAAGCCTTTTAGAAGACATATCAAAAGTTCTCTGAATCGTTTGTTATATCTCAATTTTATAGCTTCAAGTATTAAACAGACCCTAGCATGGGTAGCTTTTTGAAAACCTACCCTTCCACTCCAATTGCGCTTATAAGTAAAATTTGAAAATTTTTTCCTTAAATCATGGAAGATATTGAGCATAAAACTTAATTTTCAAGTGGCCAGCTATTAACTCTAATGAGGCCAAAAAGAATACGGTCATTTGCAGCACAAGTTACAGAATGAAAGAAGAAGTTACTTTTAAAAGAAAACTTAACATGAAAAAATAAATATACTTTCCCCAGTGAGTATTAAAAAAATTACCTCAGAGGAGTTGTCTCACCTTTTCCAAACAAAATCAATCACCTTTGGGCTGACCAAAGACACAGCAAGTTTCAAACACACATAAAGCATGGTGCCGTTGAAAAGGGCTTGTAATTCAGCTATCTCTCCAGCCGGCTTCTGGAACCCTAATCACCTAAAAGCTGTATTGTCCGCATTCCTGTCAAATGGATGAAAGGAGCCCGGAAGGCTACTTCTGATAAAAAGGAAGGCACAGTAGAAATGTTACTATGTAAGGGTGCCGAAGGGCAGGAGATGTGGTGATTATCCTCCTCCAGTCCCCTAAAAATATGGCATCTTCTGCTTCTTTTTTGAGGCTCCCAATGATCTCCATCTGCTGGCTTTCACTTCTTTCTGTAGTTTCCTCCAGTGTGTGTGGACTGGACCCAGTGACTTGTTTCCAATGAATAGAATATGGCAAATTGATGGAAAGTCATGCCTGAGATTAGATTACAAAAGGCTGACTTCCGTCTTCCTCTCTCTCCCTTGCTCACTGATGAAGGAGACTGCCATGTTGTGAATTACTCAGTGGATAGGTCTAGGTGGCAAAGAACAGAGGGCAGCCCCCAGTCAATACCCAGTGAGGAACTGAGGCTCTTAGTGCAACATGCTGAGAGGAACGAAATCCTACCAACATCCTCCTGAGGGAGATAGAAGTGGACCCACCTACAATCAAGCATTAAGAATACTGCAGCAACAACTAACACCTTGGCTGCAGCCTTGTGAGAGACCCAGACTCAATAAGCCATGTCCAGCTTCCTTACCCATTATCTATAGACTCTATAAGATAGTCAATGTCTATTGCTTTAATCCACTAAATGATAACCTGTCGCACGACAATAGAAAATTAATACAGATTCCATTTGATAGACAGTAACTTCCTCTAAGTGAAATTTCACTCAAGAAGAAATTGATATGCATCTGAGAAGATTTAGTTTTTACCCAGTCAAGGTAGTTATTTTGCCCAGAAAAAGCTTTGATATTTGCCAAGTGATTATGTCGTAATCTCACTTCTGAGTTTAGAAATTAATCTTAAAGAATTATAGTTTCCAGTCATACCTTTCCATTAAAAATAAAAAACTATGAGGTTCCATTTTCACAAGCCGTAAGTACTTAATTTTCCACTACTTTGAACAATAATATACTTCAAGCTTATAGCCAATTCTGGTCAATTCTGGAAACAAGTATTCTGTAGTGGAAATTATTAGAGCTGTGGATTTGAAAAGACCTATCTATTTAAATAAACAGCCACCATTTTCTGAAAACTCAATGGGAGAAAAATCAAGTCGACAATTCTCATAAGTGGTTAATTTAAGAAGTTATTCTCAAGCTGGTAGATACACTGATGTTTCACTAGTTCTTTAAAATCTATATGTTTTATATGGTCTTTGGTATATTGATACATTTTGTAATAAAAAAGTTTTAAAAAATCAAACAAGGTTTCTGCCTTCTAACATTTAAGACTTCAGTTAAAAGTCAAGTTTTAAAGGGTGCGTATAGTAGTCATCTGAAAAAAGACGTGCTTTCTAAGCTTCCATTAAGTTTAACATACTTTAATTCTCCCCAAATTTTTAAGTTATCTATTTACCAAAGATCAGATCATCCAAAGTTAATGAATCCTTTGTTTTGGAAGATAAAGTATGAAAAAAAAACAGAGATTAAGGAGAAGCCCCCAAATCAGAAAAAAAAAACCCAAATTGTTCCTGCAGTTACCTCCTATTTGACCTTCCATAGGCTTATCTACCTGCCTAAATGGATTGATCTCTTCCTTTTCTCAAATATTCAGTCAGTACCCCAAGGATTACCTTTGACACTGGTATTATGGACTCCACTATGTCTTTATTACTCGCTCTGAGCTTTAACTATTACTCTTGATATCTAATTACATCATTTGTTGAACCAGTAATGCATGCTACCACTTTAAAGTTTGGAATTAGAGGAGCACATGGGTGGCTCAGTCAGTTAAACTTCTGCCTTCAGCTTGGCTGAGGTCATGACCCCTGGGATCCCGGAGCCCTTGGATAGAGCCTTGAGTAGGACTCTCTGCTCAAAAGGGAGCCTGTTTCTTCATCCTGCTTGGGCTCTCTCTCACTCTCTCTCTGAAATAAATAAGTAAAGTCTTTAAAAAAGTAAAAAGTAAAAAAATAAAGTTTGGAGTTAGATTAAACTTCAACTCTGTTGGCAAATCCGGTTTGTTTTTGAACTGGATGCCTCTGGAACATTTGTTTGTAGTATTTTATAAATTCAGTGCTTTTTTTTTTTACTCTTTTAAAAATATAGCTCTATTTTTCATTCATTCAGCAAGTATTTACAGACCTTTTACTACATATCTGGAACTGTTTAAGACAGGTATGCAGCATGAACAAGATAGACAAAGTCACAGTCTTTATGCGGTGTCTATCTTAGCTGGGGGAGAGGTGAGATGGAGAATGCTAGGCAAGGAAAGTAAATTACCAAATGAAGTTTTGCATGACATAATATTTTTCAATAACCTTTGACCTGTTGTTATTCAAGGATGACTATATATGCCATATATAGTATCAAAAGGTATATATACCTATATAGTATAGTATATATGTCTATATAATATAGTATATATACCTATATATTACGCTGTATGTGTGCGTGTACCTCCTAATGCAGATTTGTAATAAAGTGACAATAATATACTCACGTTCACTTCTCTAAGTGTGCCCTAACAGGTTAAACCACACACTTATGACATCTATACATTCTGTATCAACATCTTAAATAACGGCTTTGAAATCTCTCAATGATAGGTTGCACTCCACAGAAAATCAAGATATATACACTTAATGCCATATTCATTAAAACAGGAAGGGAGTAACTCTCATCATGCATATACTCGAATTAATATTAATGCCACATGGTTTTCTTTTTCTTTCTCTCAGTAAAAATTCATAGTTTATCATTAAATACAAAAAAAAAAATGTCTCTGAGTAGACCTAATCTTTCAGGTCATGAGTATTTAATGAAAATAACAAAATTACTTATCACCTTTGAAGGAGAGAACATTCAGGTGAGAAAGCCCTTTTTTGTCCACCAGCAGTGGATGGCTTAATATTATAGGGAAGGCATTTAGCAAGAGCCCATTGGAGATAAGAAACGCCCAGAGCTTTCTCCTCTTTGATCTACATACCGTGTCTCACGTGCCAAGTGTGTGACACCACCTTAAACACAAACTTACCCTTCCTCAATCAAACACCAAATTGGGGGGCGCCTGGGTGGCTCAGTGGTTTAGGCCTCTGCCTTCGGCTCGGGTCATGATCTCAGGGTCCTGGGATCGAGCCCCGCATCGGGCTCTCTGCTCAGTGAGGAGCCTGTTTCTCCCTCTCTCTCTGCCTGCCTCTCTGCCTACTTGTGACCTCTCTCTCTGTCAAATAAATAAATAAAATATTAAAAAAACAAAACAAACACCAAATTGGCAGAGGAAAATAGAGAGGGCACAGTGTCTCTTTCCTGGTTTGGCATGCCAGGGACAAAAATCTCTGTTATATAACTTTCTGTATCTCCAAAACAAACCAAGCTTCAAGCAAGAAATATTGTCACCCCTAGAAAAGTTCTACCCATTAGAATATGAGACCCTCAGACATTGCAGATAGGAGTGTGATAGAAGCCTTAAGATATTTAAATACCTTGACTAAGCAGTGTCATCTGTAGGAACTTGAGAAAATAATCCGATATTTACAAGATTATTTATGTATCATAGTTCAACACAGTGTTGTTTATACTGGTTAAACACTGGCGATAGGGGTGCCTGGGTGGCTCCAAAGGTTAAGTGTCTGCCTTCAGCTCAGGTCATAATCCCGGGGCGCTGGGATTGAGTCCTACATCGGGCTCCTTGCTCAGTGGGGAGCCTGCTTCTTCCTCTCCCTCTGCCTGCTGCTCCCCCTGCTTCTACTCTCGCATGCTCTCTCTCTGTCAAATAAATAAATAAAATAAAATAAAAAAACTGGAAACAAACTAAATGTCTATCTAATAGAGATTAAGTACAGAGCAACCATATTCTGAAATGACAATCAAGTAAGAAGAATATTTCAGGATGTGAGTAAATATTCACAATATATTGTTAGGTTAAAAATGAGGTTACAAAATATAAAAAAGTATTCAATTGAAAAGAAAATGTCAATAAGTGTCAGAATTCACATAGTAGTAAGCCAGTCACTCTTTTCAGATATTACTTTAAATCAGAATACTTGTAAGAAAAAATCCAAAATTAAACTCTTAGATAATGTACATGCTATTATGCTTCAAAAGATTAAGGGGATAAATTTTTGGACAGTTATAAATAATTCCATATAAGCTTTTTTTATGTTGACACTACTTGAGATTTGTGACTAGCAAATATTAATGTATTTCTACTCTTGAATCACTTCATGAAATTCTTTTATTCCTTGTGGGTATGTGAAATTATGTGGTTGGTTGTTTCTGCATGAACAATATGAAATGCCCTTCTTCATTCGGTGGGATTCATGCATATCTAATTTTCCATGGAAGACTAATGACAATGTAATATGCAATATATGAATAAAATCTAGATGGAGTTGCTGTTCATGATTGACGTGACATTGATATTGTTACCTTGAAATCAGCGTTGAGGGCATCATTCTTCTGCATTTTATATGACTGAGGAACATTTTGAATTTTATAAATAAATGTTATGCCAATTGGTCTTTAAAGAAAAAGTAGTGCCAGTCTATTAAAATACTGATGTGTCTTCATAATAGCAATAGATAGAAGCAGAGAATATGAACTGATGTGGTTGAAATGAAGAAAACTTCACAGATATCAGTAGAAAAGAGCTAACTCTTTCCTTAAAAGGGCACACAATTATACGTTGACATGCCTTAATAATTACCTTGGGTCTGAAAATTATTGAAATAATTACTCCTGGGTCATTATATCAGAACAAGAATCCTTCTTGCATGCTCGTAATCTGTATTTTGAACAAGGATTATGCAGTGGATTTGAAATGCAGGAAAAAATGAGGTTATAACGTGTTATATAGAATATATAACATATATGCATTTGTTTATGTATAAGTGTACATATAAATTGAAACGTAGATATATGCCCAGAGGTAAACGGTGATTATCACAAGGGTGGCTTTTGTCTTTCTTACTGCTTTCCTGTGACTTTCTTTCTTCTCTCTTTCTTCCTTTCTTTCTTTCTTTTTCTCTTTTTTAAGATTTTTTATTTATTTGAGAGACAGAGGGTGCAAGTACTTGCCCGTGGTGGGAGGGAGAGAGGGAGAGACTCTCCAGCAGACTCCACACTGAGTACAGAGACTGACAGGGGGCTTGATCCCAGACCCATGAGAACATGAGCCCAGTCAAAACCAAGAGTCACACACTCAAACAACTGAGCCCCCAGGTGCCCCATGATTTTCTGTGTATTTCAAATTTCTAAGAGGAAAAAGCTGATACTCCTTTTGTCATCAAAGAAAAGAATGATAATTTTAAACAAAGTCTACTTCTCTAAAATCCCATTATTCTCATTTGGCGATCGCTCTTCCTGTCATCACTTTCTGAGTGTCTATATATTGTCAGTACCTTCATGATATCAACTGTCAATGTCTGATATTTATCAGAATTTCACAGGTGTAGGAGTATGAACTTCCAATTTATCTTGAGGTACCTCTCCATTTAACAAGGATTTGCGAAATTAAATTAAATACATTTTTCCTTCTGTTGGCCTAGCCTCTGTGACAGAGCTGCAAGGTGATGGGACTTCCCTGGGGGGAGGGGATAAATTAACATTATGCCAAATATTAATATCAAAGTCATAGGCATGATACATTTCTTGGCAAAACAATATTATGAAGGTGCAATGCCATAGGCCAAGAAGAAATTTTAAAATGTTCCAGAGAGGAGTGGGAACATTGGGAAGACAACTAAACATAAAAGCGTTGGGTGCCCTCCCCAAGAAAAAAAAAATCTTAAAAACTGGGAAGTCTTTCTTTCTTTCCTTTTTACTCCTTCCTTCCTTTCCTTTTCTTTAGCAGTTATTATTTTTAGTTATTTATCTCCTTTTCAGAACTACATAATGAGAAAAGTTTTCTTCCTTCCCCCAGCTCAAAGTTTTTGAATTATCAAGAATGTGAACGAGTGGGTGCCCAGGCGATTGCAGCTGGAAGTGAAGACCAAGGACCTGGAGGCGCCATCTTAGAGGTGGTCGTTAGAGAGTAATAGACTCTGCACCTATTGAGAGAGGCACAGGGAAGCCAAACCAGCATGTGGAGCCAAAAGAGACCCAGAGACTGTAAGAATGGTGCTTGGTCCCCTTTGGCGCTGGAGTGAGATCACCAAGAAACAGTGTGCAGCACCGTTGACCAATAATTGAATTTAGGGGTTGGCAGCAAAAACAAAACAAAACAAATCAAGGACAGCAACACATGCCCCTGGGGTGGTGACAGAGCTAGGATCACTGCTTCTGGGAAATCTGCATGAAAGGGGCCCTCTACTAAAGGAATTACCTAAACAAAACAAAACAACACAACAACAAAAACCACTGCAGGTTTAGGGGAGAACAAGAGTAGTGAGAGTTGCATGTATACCTAACAGAGGGCTGTGTCATTGCCCCCAGCACCCCCCAGCACAGAGAGTTGGGGTACAGCCAACAGTGGCAGACAACTTTCATCGGACTGCTACAACTTTAAGCATCCAATGTGCCAGGCCGTGGTTAAGAGCAGCTACTTCCATTACGGGAACATAAAACTGAAAGCTGCAGATGACACTTTTTCTATTCTGTGCTTTGCTTTCCAGCAAGTCACGTGGTTATCAAAATTCTCTTTACTTAAAACTGGGCAATAACTTCTTTCTCACCTTATAGGTGCCTCCCAAAATACAGCTAACACAATGCTGTGCTTTGGCTACTTGTGTTTCTTAAGAATAAACCCAAATCAGCATTTTAAATCAGCCACATTGGACCAGATTGAGAGAGAAAGACTAACGCGTTCCAGTTGCCTTGTTCCTCTTTATGACCAAGCAGGAAGTTTCAGAGCAAACCTCCACTTCTCAGGAAGTTTACGTCAAAATGAGTATTGACATCCTGTTTAATAGAGTCTCACATTTTTTTCCCTCAATTCCAGACAATCACTCTTTGAATTAAAATGTTTGAGTAATCGGTCCTGAAATTGAGTTTTCCTTTGACTCTCAGAAGACTATGTATATCTGTTCTAAGTGACAAATGGAATATTTCTATGACTAATAATGATAAAAGTTAAAAATATTTTTAGTCGTAAGTGCCTGTAATTATAACTCTATTTATATCTGTATTCCTTATCCCTTATTCACTTGATCTTTCAAGTAGGTCCTTGTTAACCATATCCTGAATAATTAGTTGTGTAGCTAATCAACTGAAAACAAGCAAATAAAACCCTCAGTGGAACATGCCGGTGCTTCCCCTCCAGGACATACGATGTAATATTAAAGTGAAGGAGGTGACACAGGGATGGTTCTAGATCCTCTACAAACTGGTTGTATGACTTTGGCTAAGTCCCTAACCGATCCTCTACAAACTGGTTGTATGACTTTGGCTAAGTCCCTAACCTCTCTGGCTTCAGTTTCCTCACCTAAAAATGAGATGGGTGGTTAAGTGATCTTTAGTACATCCTGTCCAATTGTACTATGGAGAAGTGGAAATCTTTATCTCAGATATGGTAAAGTCATGCTTCTTAAATTAAAGAAGAACTCTAGGGGCACCTGGGTGGTTCAGTTGGTTAAACATCTGCCTCAGGTTATGGTCATGGGGTCCTGGGATGGAGCCCCACATCGGGCTCTCTGCTGGGTGGGAAGCCTGCTTTTCCCTTTCCCTCTTCTGCCTGCTGCTCCCCCTGCTTGTGCTCAATCTCTCTCTGTGCCAAATGAATAAATAAATAAATAAGTAAATCTTTACCCCCCCCCAAATAAACAAATAAAATAAAAATACTTCTCATGTTGTGTCTTCCTAGTTGTATTGGTTAGGATTCTTTACAGTTGCAAGTAATCAAAATCCAAATAAGTCTTATTTAGATAAGATGGCAAATTTATTATACAGTATAGAAGCATCTCCCAGAACTCAAGGATGGAAATTCAACTGCACATAAGGAGCCAGGAAGGCAAATGTCCAAGACACTCTCCTCCTGCCTCTCCCTCTCTTTGTGCATCTGTTTCATTCCACCTTTTCTCTGCAGACCAGGTACTTCTGCTTCCCCTGACCACATCATGGAAAAGAGGACAGTCTGGAAGCTCTTGAATTTAAAAGTTATAGTCCAGACATAAAAAAGAGAGATGGCTCCCTTAGTCCAAATGCCATATTCCAGAAAAATTCTCTAATTCGTCCACGTTAGGACAGATGCCCACCTCTGGACTAATCTACTGTCATCTAGGTTTGGGACCACATTGACTGACCATGACAGCTTTCACCACAATCCTGAGGGAGAGGAGGGAAATTTCTAGAAATGGGAAATAAGCAGAAAATCCTACAGATGTTCTTACACTGAAATTCCATGTAACACAATAGTGTATTTTCTATTTATTAATTATTTAAAATTAGTACAGAGAGGTTCCACCTACTTTTCCCATTTTTCCCATAGCATTTTACATAACTGTAATCTAATATCAAAGCTGGAAATTGACATCAATACAACCTATAGATTTTATTCCAATTTTGCCACCTTTACATGCACTCATTTGTATGTGGGTATGAAAATCTGTGCAATTATATCACATATGTAAAGATTTGTGTAACCACCCCCATCATCAAGATACAGAACAGCTCCATCAGCACAAAATCCCGTGCACAAATGCACAGTTCAGTAAATTTTCATGAAGTCAATGTAATTCAGTTCAAGAAACAAAATCACCATTTCAGAAGACCTCCTTATACCCCGTTTCAGTCATTACTCTCCCTTCAGAGTGAATCACATATTATATACCCTTCTGTATCTGACTTCTTTTGCTCAACATTATGTTGGTGGCATTCATTTATAATTGCTTTATATAGTTATATATAAATATTTCTTTATATATATAAACTATATATGAATATTATGTAACTATATATAAATATATATCACTCATTCTTTAATGAGCTTAACTTTTTTCTATTCTGTTGAGGTCACATGACATACAATAAGCTGCACATTTTGAAAGTGTAAAATTTGATGAGTTTTGATGTACATATATGCCTGTAGCAATACCACAATCAAGATAACAAACATATCTCTTTCCTCAAAATATTGCATGAATTTTGAAAGCTAAGAATGGGACTTAAGAAAAGTGAAACTCTTAGAGCTACATTGACTTTCAGATCTTTTGCAAAAGGTTGAGATAATATCTGCTCTTCTCTATTGTTAGGACTTTAATGAGAAAAGTTCTTATACATGTTCTATCAAAAAAATCTAGCTCTGCAAGATCATAAATCTAAATAATTATTCTAAACTGCCCCCTAAAGTGGTTCTGTGAAGCAATGTTACCGGTAACAGCTGGAGACAAATGAGAAATCCTAACATAAGAGCAAAAACATAACACACACACACTAACATGTACACGTGCAAAAGGACTACCGGGACCAAATTTTGGATTAACTAACAGGTACAAACCCCAAACTGTAAGCACAATGATAGTGTTTAGGGGGACATAGACCAAAGGACATTCACTAATTTTATATACATAGAAAATTTACATAGTTCTATTCTTTTCTTTTCTTTTTTCTTTTTTTTTTATTAAGATTTTATTTATTTATTTGACAGAGAGAGAGATCACAAGTAGGCAGAGCAGCAGGCAGAGAAAGAGGAGGAAGCAGACTCCCTGCTCAGCAGAGAGCCCGATGCGGGGCGCGATCCCAGGACCCTGAGAACATGACCTGACCGAAGGCAGAGGATTGGCCCACTGAGCCACCCGGGCGCCCACATAGTACTATTCTTTTCTTTTCTTTTTTAAAAGATTATTTATTTATTTATTTGACAGATCACAAGTAGGCAGAGAGGCAGGCAGAGACAGAGAGGGGGGAAGCAGGCTCCCTGCTGAGCATAGAGCCCGATGTGGGGCTTGATCCCAGGACTCTGAGATCTCGACCTGAGTCGAAGGCAGAGGCTTTATCCCACTGAGCCACCCAGGTGCCACAGTACTATTCTTTTCTTAAATGTGCACAAATGTAGCTGTTAAAATGAATAGTTTTAGGGGCACTTGGGCACCTGGGTGGCTCAGTCGGTTAGGCAACCGACTCTTGATTTAGACTCTTGATCTTGGGCTCAGGAGACGGAGCCCTGTGTTGGGCTCCGCGTTCAGTGTGGAGTCTGGTTCTCCCTCTCCCTCTACTCCTCCTCCTGCTTGCATGTTCTCTCTCTTTCCCTCTCTCTCTCTTAAATAAATAAAATCTTTTAAAAATGAGATGAAATGAAATGAACTGTTCTTTACATCATTCTTTTACATGCCTTCAAAAGTTCTCAGTGACTTCACTTGACTGACTTGGCCCATGTTGTGAGGGGATGTAAAGAATTCTTTTTTTTTTTCTGATTTTAAAATATTTTATTACATAATCTTTTCATGGCACCATCAGGAGTAACAGAAAACATTATTCCCAGTTCCTAACCACATCCTGAAAAATATACATTTGTATTTATATATTTATATCAATAATCCACCCCATCCCCTAACTCCACCACCTAGTGCGGGTCTTCTGCTTAAAGCAAGAAACTATTCTCTCAGGTAAGAAAATATATATGGAAGCTAAATGAAGTAACGGTTAGAATGGGGACAGGTTGGTCATGGGGGCAGGGAGGAAAGGGTCAAGGCCAGCCTAGGCAGGATGCATCACTGGAGTCCAGCAGAGGTGGAGGACAGTGTATAAAAAGGCAGCGTCAGGCAGGTGGGTTCTGATGTCCTTGGTCCATTAGGAGATGGCCTTTGCCTCAGGAAGGAAGGCTTCCCAGTACTTTGCCAGCTATTGCTGTGAGGACAGGAGTGTCTCAAGGTACTTAATCACATGGTTTTTGAAGTCCTTGGATTTCTCTTTCTCAAACCGTATCACTCACTCCTTTTTGGACCACAGTTGACATCCTTTCAAAGTCCCTTTCATACTGAGTCACATGAGACTCCCACTCTAAGATCTCGTCCTTGGCCTGTTGCAGTTTGTCAGGCTTGTTGGCCCAAAGCAGCCGAGCCTCAGCCTCCCGCTTCTCCTGCAGCATAGCTTGAGCATCCTGCCAGCGCTGCCAGGTCTTCATGCGCTGGTCGAAGGCAGCGCAGACAAGTGCAGGAGACGAGTGTAGTCACTCAGGAGCTCAGCAAGGAGGAAGAAGTCATTGTTGGCCTGTTCCTGGTGGAGCTGCTCAATTTTTTCTTCCACCTCAGCCAGCTGGGACAGTGCCCGTGACAATGCTGTGTTGTCCTCAGAGCTCCCAAGCATGGCTAGACTCTTTGCAAACTGGGCTGTGTTCAGCGCTAGCTCTTTCCTATGGTTGACTAGAGTTTCTACAACAGCATGCAGTTTCCATAAGCGCTGCTCTTCACACTCTACTTCCTGGAGCTTCTCCTCAAACCAAATGTCTGATTCATTCATCTTGATGGTCATTTTACTGACAGCATCTGTGGCTTTGTTGAACATCTTGAGGAGACCAGCGCCACTCAATGTCTGGGTACCCACGGCGCGTGGCAGCTCTTCTTTTTCCAAGAACTCCCTGACATCAGGGTCCTGTAACATGGTAGGATGATTCACAATCCTCTGAAGGTACCTTTCTAGAGCGGCCCTCCGTTTTTCAAGAAATTCTATAGAAGAAGAATCTTCCTTCCCAACTTTTACTTTTGTCATGCCTATTAGGCTTTTCTCGGGTGGAGGAGGGACAATAAAGCCATTCTGAGAATGTTTCTCTGAAAGCTTCTCATAAAGACCCAGAAAGTCACTAAATCTTCTTTTCACTGCAAACTGTTTACTCCTGAACATTGGTAAGCTTGTCTGTGTTGTAACTTTGTAGGCTACATAGGCATTCATACCATCCCCTATCTTTTCAGGATCAGTTATACCAACTGTCAAATCAAATTGGTCTTCCTGTTCTTCTTCCTCTAGCTCTTCATAGCTTGGCTGGGATTTAGAAGAATTTATAGCTTCCTGTGGAGGAAGAGAAATGAGCATTTTGGCTGGCACCTTCTTCTGATTATTTTGTGTGCTGTCCAGGGAGAGTTCTACTGGGGCATCTGCAAAGAGATCCTGGGGCTCTTGGTCTTGTTCCTCATGGATCCCATTTTCTTTGGAGCCATTGCTGATGGGAAGGGAAGCAATTCTCTTTGGAGACTGGGGCTTACTCTCTTCAGGACTCATTTTCAGCTTATCGAGGGCACTGAATGAGGGATGTGAAGAATTCTGACTAAAGTTTAAGAGCGAAGCAAATGCATGCAACTGGAATTTAGTTCTTCATTTCTCTTCATTTCATCGCTGAGGCCATGAGAACTCCCTTGAGCTTCAGACTATGTTTGCTCTCCAAAGACAATAAATACCACACATGTGTAGAAAAGTGGTTGTACTAAATGAAGTGAGTAAAAACCTTTATATATACTATTTTGCTCTGTTCTCTTCATATAGGTGATCTACCAGGGAATGTTTTCATATATAAACATTTTCAGAACTCCTCCTGTCCCAAGTACTGGGGGGGGGGGGGTACAAGGACAAACAGCACAAGGATTCTGTGTGTTAGGGAGTTTATGTTCTTTTCCCCCGCAAGTTTTTATTTAGATTCCAGTTAGTTAGCATACAGCATAATATTACTTTTGGGTGTACAATATAGTGATTCAGCACTTCCATACAATACCCAGTGCTCACCACAAGTGCTCTCTTTAATACTCAAAAACCATTTAGCCCATCCCCTGCCCACCTCCCTCCAGCAGCCCTCAGTTTGTTCTCTATAGCTAAGAATCTGTTTTAGGGCACCTGGGTGGCTTAGTGAGTTAAAGCCTCTGCCTTCGGCTCAGGTCATGATCCTAGAGTCCTGGATCAAGCCCCACATCGGGCTCTCTGCTCAGCAGGGAGCCTGCTTCCCCCTCTCTCTCTGCCTGCCTCTCTGCCTACTTGTGATCTCTGTCTGTCTTATAAATAAATAAAATCTTAAAAAAAAAAAGAATTTGTTTTATGATTTACCTCCCTCTCTTTTTTTTCTTTCCCCTTTGTTCATCTGTTTTATTTCCTAAATTCTACATGTGAATGAAATCATATGGTATTTGTCTCTCTGACTTATTTCACTTAGCATAATACATTTTAGTCCCATCCACGTCATTGCAAATGGCGAGATTTCATTCCTTTTGATGGCTGAGTAATATCCCATTGTATATACATACCACCTTTTCTTTATCCATCCATCAGTCACTGGATATTTGGGCTTTTGCTATAATTTAGCTATGTTGATAGTGCTGCTGTAAAACATCAAGGTGCATGTATCCCTTCAAATCAGTATTTTTGTATCCTTTGGGTATATTGCTGGTAGTGCAATTGCTGGTAGTTCTATTTTGAACTTTCTATTTTGAACATTTTAAAGACCATCCATACTGCTTTCCAGAGTTACGAGTTTATGTTCTTTTTTTTTTTTAAGTAATTTATTTATTTATTTTAAATAGAGAGAGAGTGAGTAGGAGCAGAGGGAGGGACAGAGGGAGAGGGAGAGAATCTCAAGGAGACCCTCCACTAGGTGGACCCTGACATGGGGTCAATATCACAACCCTGAGATCATGACCTAGGTCAAAACCAAAAGCTAGGCACTCAACTGACTGAGCCACCCAGGCACCCCCATATGTCTGAGTCTTGATTGAAAATAATTTTTTTACTTTTCTGTCTTTCTGTTTTTATAATTTTTTAATTAACATATAATGTATTATTAGCCCCGGGGGTACAGGTCTGTGAATCGCCAGGTTTACACACTTCACAGCACTCATACCTTCCCCAATGTCCATAACCCAACCACCCTCTCCTTAGCCCCTCCCCCGGCAACTTTCAGTTTGTTTTGTGAGATTAAGAGTCTCTTATGGTTTGTCTCCCTCCTGATCCTATCTTGTCATTTTTTTTTCTTTAAAGATTTTATTAATTTATTTGACAGACAGAGATCACAAGTAAGTAGAGCAGCAGGCAGAGAGAGAGGGGGAAGCAGGTTCCCTGCTGAGCAGAGAGCCCAATGCGGGGCTCTATCCCAGAACCTCCGGATCATGACCTGAGCTGAAGGCAGAGGCTTAACCACTGAGCCACCCAGGCCCCCCCATCTTGTTGTTTTTTTATAATTTTAATCATGGGAAATTTAAACATATATACAAGTGGAGGCAATAACAAAGACCGCCCCTTATATACACATCACCCAGCTTCTACAATTATCAGCTTATGATGAATCTCATTTCATCCATAACCCCACTTCACTATTTGTCACTCGCTGAATTATTATGAAATAAATATTTTTTGAAGTAAGTCTTTGATTCTTGCTTTTGACAATTCTAAAGTAAGAAAGTTGGAGTGAATTCATTCTAGGGTTCCTTCTTTCCAAAATACGACAATAATTTCATCTTTGACCCTTTCCAGGCTTATATATTTAATTCAACAAAAATTTACTTCATATTACTATAACATCTTTCTTCAGGCTTTATCAATTGATGTCCTCTGAGTCAGTACAACCCATATAGTATATACCAATCATTGGGAAGTATAATTATACTTCTTTGTATTTATATTTTTTGTATATGAGTTTTATTTCCCAGTTCGATGTTTAAGACTCATATCTTAAATTTTTTTTTTTAATTTATTTGACAGAGAGAGAGATCACAAGTAGACAGAGAGGCAGGCAGAGAGAGAGAGAGGGAAGCAGGCCTGCCGCCGAGCAGAAAGCCCGATGCGGGACCCGATCCCAGGACCCCGAGATCATGACCCGAGCCGAAGGCAGCGGCTCAACCCACCGAGCCACCCAGGCGCCCCAAGACTCATATCTTAAATTTCTGTTTAGCAGTGTACTGAAAAAAAAAGGTAATTGCTACTGTTTATAATAATTATTAATTAAATTGATAAGTTTTAATCTTTTTACCTTTTCTCTCTTTATTATTTATTTATTATTTAAATTCAATTAATTAACAGAGCATGTTACTAGTTTCAGAGGTAGAGGTCAGTGATTCATCAGTCTTATATAATACCCAGTGCTGGGAGTTTATGTTCTAATGAACACATCTGCCTTGGAGAATAAGGGAATAAATAGTCATTGCATTTTTTATTGAAGTATAGTTGACATGCAATAGTATGTTAGTTTCAGGTATACAACATAATGATTCAACAACCCTATACATTACTCAATGCTCACCACTATAAATCACCATCTTTGTACTGTACAATGTTATAACAATGATCAACTATATTCCCTATGCTGTACTTTTCATCACAGTGACTTATTTATTTTATAAATGGTTGTTTGTACCTCTTATCCCCGTCACCTATTTCTCCCATCCCCCTATTTCCTCTCTGCTCTAGTAACCACCAGTTTGTTCTCTGTATTTGTGAGTTTATTGACATTTTTGTGTGTTTTGTTTTTTAGATTCCACATATAAGTGAAATATGTGTCTTTTCTGTGTGACTGATCTCACCTAGCCTAATACGTTCAAAATCCATCCATGTTGTTGTGAATGGCAAGATATAATTATTTTTCTATGGCTGAGTAATATTCCATTGTATTTAATTATTATTGTATATATTCATCTTCTTTATATATTCATCTATCAGTGGATATTTAAGTTACTTCTATATCTTGGCTATTATAAAAACACTGCAATAAACATAGGGCGGCATATATCTTTTCGAATTAACGTTTTTGTTTTCTTTAGGTAAATACCCAGAAGTGGAATTACTAGGTTATATAGAATTTCTATTTTAAGTTTCTTTAAATATTTTATTTATTTATTTTAGGAGAGATAGAGTGAGGGGAAGTGCAGAGGGAGAGCGAGAGAGAATCCCAAGCAGAACTCCTTGCAGAGCAGAGCTTGACCCCAGGACCCTAAGATCATGACCTGAGCTGAAACCAAGAGTCAGACGCTTAAACCACTGAACCACCCACCTGTCCTTCTATTTTAAATTTTTTGAGGAACCTCCATACTGTTTTCCCTAGTGGCTGCGCCAGTTAACATTCTCACCAACAGTACACATGCGTTCCATTTTCTCTACATCCTCACTAGCACTTGTCATTTCTTGTCTGTTTGATACTAGCCATTCTGACTGCTGTGAGGTGATCTCTCATTGTGGTTTGATTTGCATTTCCCTGTGATGAGTGGTGTTGAGCATCTTTTCATGTGTCTCATGGCCAGCTGGATATCTTCTTCAGGGAAATATCCATTCAGGTTCTCTGCCCATTTTTAAAAAAATTTTTTTTAAGATTTTATTTATTTATTTGACAGACAGAGATCACAAGTAGGCAGAGAGGCAGGCAGAGAGAGAGGAGGAAGCAGGCTCCCTGCTGAGCAGAGAGCCTGATGCGGGGCTCGATCCCAGAACCCTGGGATCATGACCTGAGCCAGAGGCAGAGGCTTTAACCTACTGAGCCACCCAGGCGCCCCTCTGCCCATTTTTAATCAGATTATTTAGGGGGTTTGGTGTTGAGTTGTAGGAGTTCTTTATATATTTTGGATATTAACCCCTTAAAGGATTTATAATTTATAAATATTTTCTTCCATTCAGAAGATGTCTTTTCATTTTGTTGATGGTTTCCTTCACTATGCAAAAACCTCTTAGCTTGATGTGGTCCCACTTGTTTATTTTTGCTTTTTGCTTTTGTTTCCCTTGCCTGAGAAATCTCCACAAAAATATTACTAAGGCTGAGGTCCAAGAGATCACCACTTATGTTTTCTTTTAGGAGTTCTATGGTTTTAGGTTTTACTTTTAGATCTTTAATCCATTTGAGTTTATGTTTGTGTGTGGTGTAAGAAAGTTGTCTAGTTTCATTCTTTTGCATGCAGTTGTCCACAATTTCCCAACACCATTTATTGAAGAGATTATCTTTTCCCCATTTTATATTCTTGACTCCTTTGTCACAGATTAATTGATTGTATAAGCATGGGTTTATTTCTGGTTCCCTATTCTGTACCATTGATCTATATGTCTATTTTTGTGTCAGTACCATATTGCTTTGAATATTATAGCTTTGTATTTTATTTTATTTAATTTAAGATTTATTTATTTATTTGACAGAAAGAGAGGGAGAGATCATAAGTACACAGAGAGGCAGGCAGAGAGAGAAGGGAAAGCAAGCTCTCCGCTCAGCAGAGAGCCCAATGCGGGGCTTGATCCTGAGATCCTGACCTGAGCTGAAGGCAGAGGCTTAACCCACTGAGCCACTCAGATGTCCCTAGCTTTGCATTTAAACTTAAAACATGGTGCTATAAGTGCCAGAAGTGCTTAAATTTTTTCTTGTTGAAATAGGAAATATGTTATAAAACTAAGAAAATCAAGTTGAAAAATCTAACCAAATGCAGAGACATCTAGATATCTGAAGGCTGGATTTTCCCTATATTTTTGTGTTTTTCATAACTAGGGTAATTATTAGCAATGTCTGTGGCATCTCATCACACTGAGTGTCTTTCTCTGTATGCTTGTTATTAACTCTTGTTATTAGGATTTCAGGTGCTAGAAGAAAGCTTGCTAACCTAGGCAAATTAAAATTAAACCAGTAATTTGGAAGGTATTATTACAATTATTATCCTATCAAGTTTTTAATCATTAATATCAATTGGAAGTCTACCATGGGTAAGTTTACCCAGAGAAGAATAACCATTCCCCAAAATCATTCTCATTATTAAAAGTTATTTTTTAAATTAATCTGTGTTCAATATCTATATATTCTCTTTTTCCCCTGTGTATTCCTATATTGTGGACAGACTAAATATATGCCCTCCACAGAAGTTCAAGGGCACCAGTACAAAACCAGGTGTGTACCTAATTGTAATCATCACATCAAAAGTCTTTTATCATGTTATTTATTAAAGATCATCAAGTTTGTAGATTTTGCTTCTGTTGACATAGCTTCTTTAATAAATAGCATAAGTAAAAACTATTAACATATAAAAACAAGTCTTTTTTAGGGTCTGGTGAAGCGATCAACTGTGGTAAAAACCTATTCACTGTTGGTTGGGTTGGCTGGACGTATTTCACTTTGTATACTGATGTCTGTTGTCAACATGTATTCAATTAAAGCTCTGGGCTTTAGAGCAGAAAGTTTCCTATTGCTCCTCTAGTCACCTTTCAACTTCTTTGTAGCCTTGTCAGGAAGCTCTTACATAAATAAACATTTAAACTGAAAACTATGAAGTGTATTTTGTACTACCTGATCCACCTTCCACATATTCTACCTCCATTCCTCTTACATGCCGAACCTGCTCTTTGCAGCCCTTACTATATCAGTCTCTGAGGAGTTGAACCTGCCACACAAATCTGCCCCTACCAAGAGAATCTCCAGATGAGGCCGTCACCTGCTGTAAGTCATCACAGCGATTGATGGTTAAAGGATCGTAAGGATGAAGCAAAAGACGGTAAAGCCAGAACATGGTTTTCAACAAGGGAAGAAAGATAGATTCTGTGTACTGTATTCTGGCAAACTTCACATTTAAAACGTTAAGAAAAAGGAAAAAGGTGAGGATGGATTTTCTTCAATGATTTGAGCACCCTTAAAGGAGAGGACACTGATCACTTGGAGCTGGCCTGAGTTTACCAAAAACAGGGTAAGCCACACGAACTTTATTTCCTCTTCAGATAATAGTGGTAGATTGGTAGTAAAGGAAAATGCTATATGAAGGGTGAAAAACATTGAGCTCCTTGTGGACAAGACGAAAAACTATGGATCAGATTATAGTGTGGTTAGATCTAGTTTTGGATGACTTTGGCCCAGAAAAAGTAAGTAAATGTTCTCTTGGACAAGTCCTGCTGTTATATTGCAAGGGTCTGCCGTGGACTCTACTGTACTTCACATTTTTATTAGTGGCTTGATAGAAACTCACATGTAATTAAATTTGTAGATCACATATAGTTAAGGATTACTAATTTGTTCATTGACACTAAAGAGTTACTTGATAAACTGTTGTAAAGGCCAGCATTTCAGTTAAAAGTCAACTCTACAACTATAATTCAGGTAAACACGTCCTGACAAGAATTTTGGTAGACTATACTCTTGGGCTTCATTAATTGAAATTCAGTGTGTAGAACCAGAGAAACATTGGCCCTACCTACTCTTGGCTGATTAGAAAACATCATAGTTTCAAAAAAAGTATTGATAAACCAAAAGTATCACAAGAGACCAACAAGGGTAATAGGAATTTAAACCTATGTTTTATGAAACTGCTGAAGAAATGGCATATTTTCAGATACCTGAAGGAGAGTTATGTGGCAGATATTAAGCTTAGTATTTGTGACTTCAGAGAACAAAACCAGGATCAATCTATAGAAACTACATGTAGACAAAGCTTAGCTCAATATAAGCTTTCTAGCCATTAGGGTTGTGGGCTACCTTGGGGGTGTGGTAGACATACTAATGATGTCTCTATCTTAATTCCCGGGACCCCTACATGTGATTTTGTATATGGCAAAAGGGACTTTGTAGACGTGATTAATTTAAGAACCTTAATTTAGGGAGATTACCTGATGAGCCCAATGTAACACCAGTGGTCTTTAAAAGATGGAAGAGGGAAGCAGAAGAATCGGAGAAGGAGAAGTGATGATGGAAGCAGAGGGCCAGAATGAAACGGAGATATGAAAATGTTATATTGCTGGCTTTGAAGATGGAGGAAGAGGCCATAAACCAAGGAATGCAGGAAGCCTCTGGAACCTGGAAAAATAAGGAAACAGATTCTACTTTCTAGTCTCTGGAGGTAATTCAGCCTATCAACTCCTTGAATTTGGCCTAGTGAAACTCGTTTTGGACGTTTGACCTCCAGGACTGTAAGATTATATTTTTGTGCTATTTAAGCCACTAAACTGTAGTAATTTGTTACAGTGATAGGAAACTAATGTAGGAGTTTAATGAGTTTATGTTATCACAGGTATGGTAGCAAACTGGGATCATTTTATTCTAGCGAATTGAGATTTGTGTAAAGTATTGGGCTAGAATGATCTACAAAGTCTTTTCTACCTGAACTGAGCTCTCTTTTTTCATTTTTTGAATATTTTTCCTTGGAGATCTTCATTATTTCCCATAACTTCAACTATCACCTCTTTATTATTAACACCCAAATTCGTATTTCTAGTTTAATTTCTCTTGAGTTCTAATTACATGTATTAGCTGACATATTCATTTGGACATACTGAAATCCCCTTTAAATTCAATATGCCCCCAGGGAGGGAAAAATGTAGGGATTGAGAGTTTAGGATGCAAGGAGATAAATGTTGTCTTTCTTTGAAGGAGGAAAAATAAGGCCAAATTCTCTTCTATAAATGAACAAACCCAAAATCGAGAAAAATCAGTCATGAAGACTTCTGATGACAAAATGTCAAGAGCTTTGTGCAGCCAACTAGAGGTTTTTTAACCTCTATAAATAAATTTGATTGAGTTATATATATATTGAGTTAATATATATTGAGTTAATATATATATATTGATATATATATCAATAATATATATATATTGATATATATATATATAGATTGAGTTAATATATATATTAAATTGAGTTATAAAGATGTTCTTCCTTAAGTTGTACTTCTTTGAGTTTTTTCTTAAAAGTTTTGTTCTTAACAGGAAAAATTAGACTAACACCTGGACCTGATATGCATGTCTTCAGCCATCTCTCACAATTCTAGGCTGAGCCCAGTGAAATGGCAAAATGATAAATATGAGTTCAAATGGCAATGAGCCATGTACTATGATGGTTTGGAGAGCAGGCTCTGGAGTCAGGCTGCCTAGAATGGAGTCACAGCTACACTCAGCATTAGATGAGCAACCTTGGACAAGCTGGTTGACCTTCTTTGCCTCAGTTTCTTCTTCTATAAAAGGCATAGAAAAGATTACTTACTCCATAGAGGTGTTGTAAAAATTAAAAGAGGTAACACAAGCAAAGTGCTTAGAACAGCGATGGTACATAGCATGTGCTTAATAAATACCAGATTTCTTTAAAAAAGAAGATAACCAGGAAAGTTCTTGACCATCAACCCAAAGGGAAATTCTGGTTTCCAAGAGGGATATGTTTCATACAAAATTCAATCCAAGGCTTTTCCTCATGGCAGCCTGACTCAGCTTAGTCCCTAATTCCTGCCCTGGTAAGACATCTGTGGTTTCCTAATTCTTGGATCATTTCGGTTCTGACTTAATGTCAATATTCTCCCTGTCATCTCAGTGACTAATTCAGAGCACACCACAACTCCTTTCTGGTTCCCACCCTACCTGCTCTACATTGGCAACTTGACCCACCTGTTCTTCAAGAATGCACCACTCCAGCAGCCCTCTGCCACCTTTACCTTTCACCCATCCTAATAGGTGCAACATTCCAGCTCTGACTTTAGCTCCAAAAGAAACTTTGGTGGTTTTGGCAAGGTGTTATTAAAGAGTTGAAATTGACTGAGGGAGGGTTTTTGTAGATGAGTGCTTATGCTTCTCTAAATATTATTGAATATGATGCTCACCATATATCATTGGTCATTAGAGAGGTCATACTTGAAGAACATTCTTCTTATTTATTGAGTTTTTAAAATTCCAATTCCAGTACAGTCAACATATAATGTTGTATTAATTTCAGGTGTACAATACAGTGATTCAACAATTCTGTTGTACTCTTAATCTCCCTTTTCTATTTCTCCCATCCCCTACCCACCTCCCCTCTGGAAGCATCAATCAGTTTGTTCTCTATAGTTAAGAGTCTGTTTTTGGGGGTCCTTGGGTGGCTCAGTGGGTTAAGCCTCTGCCTTTGGCTGAGGTCATGATCTCAGGGTCCTGGGATCAAGCCCCATATCAGGCTCTCTGCTCAGCAGGGAGCCTACTTCCCCCTCTCTCTTTCTGTCTCCCTCTCTGCCTACAGATCTCTGTCTGTCAAATAAACAAATAAAATCTTTAAAAAAAAAGAAGAGTCTGTTCTTGATTTTTCTCTCCCCTTTTTATTTTTCCTTGGTTCATTTATTTTATTTCTTCTTTCTATATTATTTCTTAAATTCCACATGAGTGAAATCATATGGTATTTGTCTTTCTCTTACTTATTTTGCTTATCATTATGCTCTCTAGCTCCATCTACATTGTTGTAAATAGCAAGATTTTGTTCTTCCATTGTGTGTGTGTGTGTGTGTGTGTGTGTGTGTGTGTGTGTATTACTTCCTTATCCATTCTTCTGTTGATGAATACTTGGGCTATGTCCATAGTTTGTCTATAGTAAATCATACTGCAATAGACATAGGGGTGCATGTATCCCTTTGAATTAGTGTTTTTGTATTTTAGGGGTAAATACCCAGTACTGTGATTGCTGGATCATAGGGTAGCTTAATTTTTAGCTTTTTGAGGAAACACCATACTGTTTTCCACAGTGGCCACACCAGTTTGCATTCCCATCAAAGTGCATGAGCATTCCTTTTTCTCCACATCCTTGCTAACACTCGTTTTTTCTTATATTTTTTATTTTAGCCATTCTGATATGAGGTGTGAGTTGATACGTCATTATAGTTTTGATTTACATTTCCTTGATGATGAATGATGTTGAGCATCTTTTCATGAGTCTGTTGGCCAGCTGTGTATCTTCTGTGGAGAAATGTCTGTTCATGTTAAGGCTATTATTCTTAACAAATAGGTATGATTAAAAAAATTAACTGGGTTACAGACTACTCTATATTCTCTTATCTAAATCAGAGAATAGACTAAACAATAAGCCTATGCAACCATTAACCAGGCACCACCATCCACTTGGTGGCATCTGAATTATAAATATAATGGCTCACAGAAAGTAATACATTTTCATAAGGTTGGTCTTACCAAGATTTAATCTATAACATGACAAGAAATGGCCTTTTTTAAAAATATTTTATTTATTTGACAGAGAGAAATCACAACTAGGCAGAGAGGCAGGCAGAGAGAGAGGAGGAAGCAGGCTCCCTGCGGAGCAGAGAGCCCAATGCGGGGCTCGATCCCAGGACTCTGGGATCATGACCTGAGCCGAAGGCAGAGGCTTTAACCCACTGAGCCACCCAGGTGCCCCAACAAATGGCCATTTTTAAAGTGGTGTCTGGTAACCAATATAATGATGTAAAGAAAAAGAAAGATGTCAATATTGACCATAAAGATAAAAAATAGAAATAAATGGCCATTGAAGGGATGACCTTTTGTACAAGTTGTTTACAAAACACAAATTTATTGAAAGATTAACATTTGTATAGCGCTTTACAATATACTTTTCACATACTCTACCTCATTTATTTCTTGTAACACTATTACACTGGGTGTAAATTAAGGGTGAGAAAGTTTAGGTTACTTGCCCTAAGTTAGGTTCACACATTTAAAAACAGCAGACAGATGCCCGGGTGGCTCAGTCCACTAAGTATCTGACTCTTGATCTCAGCTCAGGTCTTGATCTCAGGGTGGTGAGTGCAAGCCCCACACTGACTCACATTAAAAAAAGAAGAAGAAGAAAGAAAAGAACAAAAGAAAATAGAGGCAGAACCCTAATTCCAAGTCTTGGATTCTTCCCATTATATCCTGCTGCCCCACTAGTACATGGGCTCCATTTAAATGTATATAATAACCATCTAAATAGACTTTTAGAATCTCCATCCTTAGGAATTTTCAAGAAGATAATCCGTTTTGAATAATCTTAGCCAGTCTGTAAGGAGACTTTTAGGCATAATCATTTTGAGGTTATTTTCCACTTTTCTAAAATTTTAATTACTATCAGCCCACTTCTCACTTAGGTTTAGGACTTGTATCTACCCCACATGTGAGGAACGTGTTTACAGAAGTAGCCAGAGTGTCTGCTTTGGAAAAGTACCATTCATTCAAAATCAGTAGTGGATAGGTGACCAGACAGTTAATTGTCTCTCTCTGTCACTACTGTCTGACCAAAGCTCCATTCATAATCTCACTTGAGTCTGGGTTTGTAAATGTTTCAGGTCTCTTCTGCTTCCTGCTCAGCCACACCCCCTCCCGCGAGCAAGCCCGCAGGGACCCAGCCTCCCCTTGCTCACCCAACAACTTGCCCCCTTCTGAAGCTCTGCTGGTGGGAAAGGCAAACTTAAGCCTTGGTTTTGGTTTTGGTTTTGGTGAGAGCCATTCAACATGTTTCCTGCAGAAATTCTGTCCTGAAACATACACAGTGATCTCAAGAGATCCGAAGGTTTGTTCAGGCCGGCAGCCATCCTTCGGGGTAGGGGTACAACCCCGGGGTGGGGGTGGGGTGCTTGCCCTAGGTGAGTTGGGTGGCTTTTAACGCTGCTGGAAGCATGATGAGGATCTCTGCACTGTTGGGGAAGAGCAGGAGGCCACCAGGGAATATGCAAGAATGCGAGAATGAGTGGGCCCAGGTCAGAGCCACATTGACTCAAGGGATGCGCCCCGCCGGTGAGAAGGTGGTCATCTACCTTGGGTGAGTAGTCAGGGACCCAAGGTTAACACTGGACAGAAAACAAAAATAATCTCTGAAATGCCTTTATTCCACAGAGCTTCAGAAGACCCTTCTAGACTCAAGTTTCTAATGGTAGAAGTCCTTAATGTTATCACCCAAGGCGAGTCCCTTGACACCAGTTGTCCCCAAACCCATTGCTGAAGAAGGGCGCTCATCTTTAGAGCTGGCTCCTTTGAATAACATCAACTTTTTTGAAATTCAACCCCCCATTCTAGTTTTCTTTCCTACATTGATGTCTTTCTTCATAGGTCCCTAAAACGTTGTGATGTAGAGTTTACTCAGCCTATGAAATGCAATCAACAACAAAAAAAAAGTGTTTTATTGAATTAAATATACTTTTTAAATTGTCCACATTGTAGTTATCTTATAACAATATAATAATATATATAATAATTTTAAAGACAAATATAGGATGTAGCTAGTACAATCTTAAGTTTATAAATGAGAAGAATAAATGTAATCCAAAAGGCATAGGAAAATTCATATGCAAAAGAATGAAGTTGGGTTTTTAAACTTACAGCATGTACAAAAATCAACTCAAAATGGATCAAAGCCTTACATGTAAGAACTAAAAGTATGGAACGCTCAGAAGAAAATATAGAAGGAAATTTTTATGACATTAAATTTGGAGAGGTTGTCTCAAATATGACACCAAAAGCACAAGCAACAAAGGAAAAAGGTAAATTGTACTTTATAAAAATTAAAGCCTTTTATTCATCAAAGGACACTATCAAGAGAGTGAAAAGACAACACATTGACAGAAAGAAAATATTTGCTAATCACATATCTGAAAAGGGATTAACATCCAGAATATATAAGGAACTCCTATAACTCAGTAACAACAACAACAAAAAAACCTAATTTAAAAATGGGTGGACAAAGGACTTAATAGACATTTCTCCAAAGAAGATATAGGCATGGCCAATAGCACATGAAAAGATGTTCAACATCACTAGTCACTAGAGAAACACAAACCCAAACCACCACCCATTAGGATAGTTATTATAAAAAATAAAAATTATAGGGATGCCTGGGTGGCCCAGTCAGTTAAGCATTTGCCTTCAGCTCGGGTCACAATCCCAGGGTCCTGGGATTGACTCCCAAGTTGGACTCCTTGCTCAGAGGAGAGACTGCTTCTCCCTCTGCCTCTGCTGCTCCTCTTGCTTGTGCTCTCTCTCTGCATCTCTTGCTCCCTGACAAATAAATAAATAAAATATTTTAAAATAATAATAAAAATTGAAATGGTAATAAGTGTTGGTGAAGATATGGAGAAATTGGAGCCCTCCAATACAAAATGGTTTATACCATTGGGACTATAAAATGGTGCACACTGGAAAACAATATGGCAGTTCCTCAAAAAAAAAGAAAAAAGAAAGAAGGAAAGAAAAGAAAAAAGAAAAAAAAAAGGAAAGAGAGAGGGAGGGAGGGAAGGAAGAAGGAAAGAAAGAAGGAAGGAAAGAAGGCAGAAAGAGAATTGCCATATAATACAACATTTCCCCCTCTGGGTATATACCTAAAAAAAATGTGAAACCAGGAACTCAAACAGATACTTGTATATCAATTTTCATAGTAGAATTATTCACAACAGTCAAAAGGTGGAAACAACCCAAACGTCCATCAACAGATGAATAAGCAAAATGTGTTTATTCAGTCTCAAAAAGGAATACTATTCAGTCTCAAATGAAATACTATTCAATCCAATGAAATACTATGAATACTATTCAGTCTCAATGAAATACTATTCAGTCTCAAAAAGGAATGAAATTCTGATACATGGTACGGCATGGATGAACCTTGAAAGCCTCATGCAAAGTACAATAAACCAGACACAAAAGGACAAATATTATATGATCCCACTCATATGAAGTACCTAGAGTAGGCAAATTCATAGAGAAAGAAAGTAGACTAGTTCACCAGGAGCGGGGGAGGGGAGAGGTGGATGTTGGTGAGGAAGGAATGGGGAGTTATGTAATGGGTACAGGTTTTTTTTTAGTATATGTGCTGCCGAAGCAAGCACTGGGTACAGGGTTTTTATTTGGGGTGATGAAGAGGTTCTGGAATGCGTTGTGATAGTTGTACAACATTATGAATGTAATTACTACCACGAATTGTATACTTAAGAATGATTAAAATGGTAAATTTTACATTATGTGTATCTTATCACAATAAAAAATCTAGTTTTAAGAACAGGAAACATGAGCCCTTAGCTTTATTACCGAAAGCCTTTGTGACCTCCATGTATTTGCTATAGAGTGAATGGAAAGCCACCACACCATGGGAACACCGGAAGCAAACGTGAATTTAGTTAAGAAACTATGTGGGTGTAGACAATAGGTTTTTGTCTACATTAGATATGATTCTTCTGACTTGTCAGAAGTGTCACAGCTTCTCTGCTTCTTTTCTCCAGTCTATTGTGCTTCAGTTTTTACAGGGAGAGGTGGAAAGGAAATTGTTAGTGATGCTGCAAGCAACTTCCTTCCCCTTCTCACCCAGAGATTGGTTGAAGGAAGAAGAAATGTGACAGGGGCTCTGCTGGCCATGCTTCTCAGCCATTTAATTCCTCCCAGGGTCAGAGGTGCCCCACAACCACATTGTTTATGGGTACTCTAAGCACCATTTCCCCCTCAAAGTTTAGCTTTCAATGTTTGAAGACTCAACAAAATGGATTATTTGTTCCTGGTGAGTTTTGGCATATACTGAGGTTTATTGTAGACGGTTGACCTTGAGCAATAATTCCACACAAAACTTTCATCATGCTTGGCAAAAGGAAATTTGTTTAGTCAGCACTCAATAAAGTGGTATAGACGTATATTAAAACTAGTGCCCCTCATGTGATTAAAATATATCACTTCGATCATTGTTTTTGGGAAGTTGGAGAGTATTAGTCATTTATAAATCATGGTGATGTTTATTATAAAGACTGTTTTAAACAACAACAGTGAAGAGGGAGATAAAGATAGATAGATACATACATACATACGTATACATGCCTAACACAAGATGGAGATACGAAAATAAAATAACCAAGGAATTTTAATTACAAGAATAGTTTCCTGTGGCTTAGTCCCACTTTAGTGGAAAGTAGCTGACAGCTATAGCTTAACCCACAGTTTCACTAAACTAATGAGAAACTACCAGCTATTTTTTTTCAGGCTCCTCGGTTGCTCTGGGGTTTAGAGTAAAATTAGAATACGGGTAAGGGACCTAACTCAAGGGAGTGGAAGTGGAGGGACCATATGCCCAAAAGGTCGGAAGCACTATAGATTTTCCAAGGAGTTCTGATCAGTTTCAGAAAGTGTGTGCTACCAGGGGATTCCAGTTAACATAAGCATAATCAGTAACAGGACCAAACCGGGTTGTTTGGGGTCACTAGAATTATTCTGTCTGGGGATTTTTCTGGAAGTTAAGAACAACCCGGGACGCCTGGGTGGGTCAGTGGGTTAAAACCTCTGCCTTCGGCTCAGGTCATGATCCCAGAGTCCTGGGATCGAGCCCCGCATTGGGCTCTCTGCTCCGCAGGGAGCCTGCTTCCTCCTCTCTCTCTGCCTGCCTCTCTGCCTACTTGTGATCTCTGTCTGTCAAATAAATAAATAAATAATCTAAAAAAAAAAAAAAAAAGAACAACCCCAATGATACATTAGAGAGGCAGCTGACCACATCAAGTGCCCTAAACCTCCTAAATCATCAGGGACTAGAGACTGAATTTCTGGGTTTGCCAGCAGTATTAGATGTACTTATGACTGAGATTTCTGGTCCTAGTATCAGATTCAGATACAGACTTTTTTTCTATCCTAAATGTTTTATAATTAATTAATGGCAAACATTTACATTTGAGGAAATTAAGGTTCAGATATGTTCCATAATTTATATGAAGTTACATAGATCTGGGATTTAAACCCAGGCTGTGTGACTCTAGTGTTCCAACTCTTCACCACTGTACTCTGCTGTTCATGCCACTGCGATCATTTTATCAAATATGGATGTTTAAAGTAAATCTTACCTGGTTCTAAGACTAGGAGAAAATTAGGTGCTCTTTCTAAATAAGTTGGATTCAGGGCCTGTATGCATGCATATCCACATACAATTAGTCAACAAATAATTTTGTATGTTTTCAGGAAATTGTATATGTCAGCTGCAAAAGTCTTGCAGAGAGAGTTTTCTTTTTATAAAACACCAAAAGAAGAATGAGAATGCAGATGTGTGGCTCAGATAGATTAAAAAGTAAAAAGTAGAGGGGCCCCTGGGTGGCTCGGTTGGTTGGATGTCCAACTCCTGATTTTGGCTCAAGTTGTTATCTCTGGTCCTGGGATGGAGCCCATGATGATGCCGCACTCAACATGGAGTGTGCCCATCCCTCTGCCTCCCCGTCAGGCCCTCCTGCTGCTCGCTCAGCTATTGCCCTTCTTATCCTCTTCTCACTCACCTAACCTTCCAAGAGTTGCATATACTTACTAACTACACTTCATTTCCCACTCATTCTTTGGTCCACTGCAATCTGTCTGGGACCATCAACCTTTGTAAAACTATGCTTGCAAAGGACATCAGTGATATCCTAGTCTCAAAAATCCAATAAATGCTTTTTAAAAGAGATATAATTAAGATACCAGAAAAATCACAAGTTTAAAGTGTACAATTCAGCGATTTTTAGTATATTCACAAGGTTGTGTGACCATTGCCCCTATCTAAATCCAGAATATTTTTTTTACCCCCATATAAAAACCCCATAGCCATTAGTAGTCACTTTCCATTTCCTCTTCCCCGCTGGCCCTGACAACCACTTGTCTACTTCCTGTCTCTATGGATTTGCCCATTCTGGACATTTACTATGAATGAAATCATATAATATGTGACATTTTAGGACTGGCTTCTTTCATTTACCATCATGTTTTCCAGGTTCCTCCATGCTGGAGCATGTATCAATACTTCCTTCCTTTTATTGATGAATAATATTGTGTTGTATGCCACAGAACAGATCTATCATTTTGTTTATCAGTTCATCAGTTAATGGGCATTTGTGTTGTTTCTACTTTTGGCTCTTATGAATAATGTTTCTATGAACCTTCGTGTACAAGTTTTTGTGTGATCATATGTGTCAGTTCTCTTGAGTAAATATGTGAGTGGAATTACTGGGTCCTATGATAACTGTTTAACCTTTTGAGGAACTGCCAAACTGTTTCCCAAAGCAGCTGCACCGTTTCACATTCCCACCAGCACTAGATGAGGGCTCCAATTTCATTGACTCTTGTTATTATTTGATTTTTTGATTCTAGCCTTCCTAGTGGGTGTGAAGTGATACTCGTTGGAGTTTTGATTTACATTTCCCTAGTGACTAAAAACATTGAGCATCTTTCTTTGTGCTTATTGGCCATGTATTTATCTTTAGAGAAATGTCTATTCAAACCCTTTGCTCATTTTTAAATTGGGTTATCTTTTTATTACTGAGTTGTGAAAGTTCTTAATATATCTAGATACTAGACCATTATCAGATACATGATTTATACCTATTTCTCTCTTTCTGTGGCCTGTTTTTTCACTTTCTTGATAGTGTCCTTTGACACACAAAAGCTTTTTTTTTCTTTTCTTTTCTTTCTTTTTTTTTTTGAGAGAGAGAGAGAAAACATGTGAGCAAGAGGTAGGAGGAGCAGAGGGAGAGAGATAGAGAGAGAATCTTGAGCAGGCTCCATGCCCAGTAAGGAGTCCAATGTGGGGCTCAATCTCACAAGCCTGAGATTATGACCTGAACTGATATCAAGAGTCAGACACTTAAACGACTGAACCACCCAGTCACCCCAACCCACAACTTTTAATTATGATAAAGTCTCATTTATTTATTTGTCCTTTGGTTGCTTGTGTCTTAGGTGCCATATCTTAGAAACCATTGCCTAAGCCAAGGTCACGAAGGTTTATACCTCTTGTATATTCTATGACTTTATAGTCTTAGCTCTTACATTGAGGTCTTTGATGTATTTTGAGTAAATTTTTATGTATAGTGTGATGTGGGTCCAAATTCATTATTGTGCATGTGGATATCAACTGTTGCAGCACCATTTGTTGAAAAGACTACTCTTTCCCCCATTGAATTTTCTTGGCACCCTTGTTGAAATCAATTGACCATAGATGTATGGGTTTAATGGGCACTTTTCACACATGACCTCTCATCAGCATTGACTCTTACTGGTGATCACTCCCTCCTTTTGAAGATGCTCTTTTTCTATGACAGCCCAATTAGCAGGCAGCATGGGAATTTGCCTGCTTTATGTATAATACAAAGCTTAGAGAGATAGATAAGTATCTACAGATAACTACTTGGGCACCAGTATGTCTTAGCTGAATAAGTACTTTAGTAGAGGAATTATGAGATGCAGTTGTAACGTTTTCTGTGAACAGCTTGGTCATCTACTTTGTTCATCTTTCTTGGGGTTGTGGGTTTTTATTATTATTCTTTTGTAGGAACTCTTTAATATTAGAAAAATTAATTGTCTATGGGTTGCCTGGGTGGCTCAGTAGGTTGAGCCTCTGCCTTTGGCTCAGGTCATGATCCCAGGGTCCTGGGATAGAGTCCCGCATCGGGCTCTCTGCTCGGCGGGGGGCCTGCTTCCCTCTCTCTCTCTGCCTGCCTCTCTGCCTACTTGTGATCTCTGTCTGTCAAATAAATAAATAAAATGTTAAAAAAAAAGAAAAAGAAAAATTAATTGTCTCTGCTATGAGTGTTCCTAGCCTTTTGAGTTTCCTATGAAGGTCTTTTACCATGCATTTTTTTTGTTGTTGTTAATTTATTAGTTTTTCTATGGCATTCTGGCTTTATATCATATTTAAAAAGGCTTCCCCCATTCAGACATTGACAGCAAAAATAAAAATACTTCCATGGTTTTGTCTCACAGTTTCAAGGGTTTGGTTTTTTACACTTAAATCCTTGATTTATGTGAAACTTGTCCGAGCGTTAGGTGTGAAATATGGATCTTAATTTTTTTTTCTGGATGACTCTTTTTTTCTCTTGTGTCATTTCGATTACATGTAATTGCATAATCATCTCCCAATTTAAATAACCACTTTTATCGTATTCCAAATGCTCATGTTTTAAGGTGCATTTCTCTGCTTACTATTCAGTTTAATTAGTCTATTCATAAGCTATTTCCACACTGTGAAATTAGTATTGCTTTCTAATGTATTTTATTTATTTGTTTATTTTTTATTTGTTTATTTATTTTAAGATTTTGTTCATTCATTTAACAGAGAGCGATCTAGAGAGCACAAGTAGGGGGAGCAGCAGAAGTTGAGAAGCAGGCTCCCTGCTGAGCAGAGAGACCGATGCAGGGCTTGATCCCAGGACCCTGGGACCATGTCCTAAGCTGAAGGCAGATGCCCAACCAACTGAGCCACCCCGGTACCCCTCTAATGTATTTTAATATCTCCTCCTTTTTTTTTTTTTTTTTGAATTAGCTTGGATGACAGACTTTATTTTATTATTTTATTTTTTGAGATGACAGATTTTATTTATTTATTTTTAAAGATTTATTTATTTGACAGAGAGAGATCACGAGTAAGCAGAGAGGCAGGCAGAGAGAGAGGAGGAAGCAGGCTCCCCGCGGAGCAGAGAGCCCGATGTGGGGCTCGGACCCAGGACCCTAAGATCATGACCTGAGCCGAAGGCAGAGGCTTAACCCACTGAGCCACCCAGGTGCCCCGAGATGACAGACTTTAAATGGACCCTGTTAAGGAGTGTTTATTTCAACCTGTGAAAATATTTTAAAATCTTAATTCTGAGGTAAACTGTTTGCTCTCTCTATTTAATTATCATATTTTATAACATTGCCTATAGATCTTAATCCAAAATAAAATTTTCAACAGAAAAAATTTTCAACAGAAAAGGGCTAGAAATAAATGCCTGTAGCATTGTCCTAGAGCCTCATTACTCTAAGTATGGTCTATGAACCAACCCCACCAATACTACCTGAGAGCTTGTTATAAATTTTGAATCTGAGGCCCCAACCCAGATTTAACTAATTCAAAATCTGCATTTTAACAAGATCCCCCCAAGTGATTTGTATGCATGTTAAAAGTTCAAGAGCAATATACAATAGAGATTTCCCTCTAGACTAGTAATCCACAACCTTCACTGCACATGAAATTCATCTGGGGGAGCTTTTAAAAAATACGGAGGACTGGGCTACACCCCTAGAGATTGATTTAATTGGTCTGGGGTTGGGACCCTTGGCACTGTATCTTTAAAAACCTATAATTGCAGCCAGGTTTGAGAAACAGTGCTCTAGAGTTACAGCTTGCCATTGTTAAGGTCCCGGTTACTCGAAAACCATGAAGGATGCCATTATCATCTGATGGGGTGTCATTAGAAAACAACCATGATCCATAAGCATTACCTGCACAACTTGCATCCCCGGTATTTCTTAGCTGTTGCACCAGCTGGGCTTGACCTTTTCTCCCACCATTTCTTTGGTTTCCTTGACACATGACTCTTGCTTCCTTAACCATCTCTTCATCTTTCTGTTGTGATGCCCAATGAAAGCCTCTGACTTGTCTGCTTACGCTAACAAGAAGCCATAAGTGGATTCCAGCCTGTTTCTGTCTTGCCTTAAATATTCCAGTTCACGAACCTGATTTAATTTCATCCCTGCCTTCTAGCTCTAGCATGCTTGGAGAGATTTTAGGGGTTTTGTACAGTTAGAGTCTTATAACCATAAATAGCTCTCACTCTGGCCAATTCACCTTACTGTGGAGCCATGGTGATTAGCAAAACAGGCTATAGAATTCCCCTGATATACCATCCCTGTAACTTTAGCAAAAGAGGAAAAGAGGATTCCTCTTGAATGACATTCTGAGAGAACATGTGCTGCTTGTAATAATCACTGTACTTCCATTAACGCTCATGAGCCAATGTTGAATAAACTGCTACAGAATGTTGCAAGCTATCAGAAGCAAGCTTTCCACCATGAAATTATTAGAATATACACTATCGAAAATTTATAAAGCTATCAGTCTACAGCTTCTAGAAACCTGCTTCCCCTTACCCCCTTTTTAACATTATTTCTCAGAGATTACTAACACTGACTCTGAAGTCAATGGGTCAATGCTTTCAGCATCTCAGGGTATGCTTCTCAGGAGTCCTGGAATCTTGAATTCTGCAGAAGTAAGAATAGAAGAATAGTCATTATTTCTTCACGTATTGTAGGCATCTTTCATCTACCCTTAGTTTTGTTTATCTCACATACATGAATGAGAACCACGATGTGCTGAACTTGGACAAAGTTGAATAATCAAGGATTTTACTCTCCGTTTGGAAAAGGTAATATGTATATGTTCAACATACTCTTGTGTGAAAGAAGTGGGTTGAATGCGGTAGATGAAATTCTGTACGTGAAAGTAGCTGGTCTTAAAGTTCTGAATTTTGAATGCTGATATTATGGATTGCAGATTCTGAAGCTTGTCCCGGGGGTGTGGATTATGTTAAGGATTTTATCTTGGAGGGACTAGAGACCAGTTTCCAAGTAGTATTTTGATTTTTCTTTCCAGCTTGGAAATATTTTTGTTTAGAATATTTTTTAAAAAATTTTATTATCATATAATGTATTATTAGCCCCAGGGGTACAGGTCTGTGAATCACCGGGTTTACACATTTCACAGCTCTCACCATAGCACATACCTTCTCCAATGTCCATAACCCAGCCACCCTCTCCCTACCCCCACCTCCCTGTCAACCCTCACTTTGTTTTGTGAGATTAAGAGTCTCTTATGGTTTGTCTCCCTCCCGATCTCATCTTGTTGCATTTTAGAACATTTTTTTTAACTTGATTACTCTATGAAATAATCAAATAACCCAACTCTCTCTTTTTTTTCTTTTCTTTTCTTTTTTCTTTTTTCTTTTTTTTAGCTATTACAATCATACCATTTCTCTTAAGCAGTGGGCCTATTTTTTGTTTTGACGTATTTCCTCACAAACGTCTAAAAATCTACAGGTGAAAGATTTTCTTTAATTTTATCAAAATAAAGATTTAAAATGTTTGGTATTTTGGGCATACAGTCAGAGTGTTAATGCAGACTTGGCTCAACAATTGCAACAAGTCACTCAAAACATATTTTATGATCTGCCTCAGAATCTGTCCTTCCCAACTTCAGAACAGTATAGAGAAGAGCATTAATAATGATGACTCCTTAGCTCATTTAATACAGGCACCTATTTTATTTGATCTTCACAACAAGCCTCTGAGGTAGGCACTATTATTAACTCCATTTACAGATCAGGAAATAGGCACAGGATCAGGAAATAGACACTAACACATGGTTTAGTGGTAGCTCTTAAGTGCCAGTGGTAGGATTCAAACCCAAGCCCACCTGACACCAAGGCTTAAGTGAGGAACCACCATACAAACTGCTCTCTTGTCTGCTGCTGTTCCCTCTGCATTACTGGGTAAAGCTTGCCTCCCTGCCTTCCTTCAAGCTGTCAGTGGGATATCGTAGCCTCAGACTTGAGATGGTTTTTGGAAGACACTACTAAGCAATTTCTTCTCTCTCTCTTTTTTTTTAAGATTTTATTTATTTATTTGACAGACAGAGATCACAAGTAGGCAGAGAGGCAGGCAGAGAGAGGAGGAAGCAGGCTCCCTGCCGAGCAGAGAGCCCGATGTGGGGCTCGATGTGGGGCTCGATCTCAGGACCCTGGGATCATGACAGGAGCCGAAGGCAGAGGCTTTAACCCACTGAGCCACCCAGGCGCCCCAGCAATTTCATCTCTTAATGCCAACCCTATTATGTATCTGTGGCAATGCATGGTTTTTTAGTTTACTTGTGCTTTTATGTATTTTTTAAAAGATTTTATTTATTATTTATTTGACAGAGAACACACGGGGGAGGGGAAGAATGTGGAAGGGGCAGAGGGAAAGGGACAAGCAGGCTTCCCGCCAAGCAGGAAGCCCAATGAAGGTCTCGATCCAAGGTCCCGGGGATCATGACCTGAGCCAAAGCAGATGCTTAACTGACTGAGCCACGCAGGTGCTCCACTGTGTTTGTTTTTTAATGAAACATTCTGCTTTCCTTCAGTGACATATGAAAACAAAACAAAAACAACAAAAATATAAATGGTGCTTTTCTGGCTCCTCCACCCTACTTTGTAAGAAGTTTATGGACTCAGTGGTGCCCACGGGGCCCATTTGAATATTTGCTTTCTTTTCTGTCTTTCACACCTCTAGACATATCCGAAACAGCCAGAAACATGGACACACATGCTTCCCCAAATATTTTACCTTATATTACATTTTCAGATTTTGAACTCAACACCTGTTCATAGCCCATCTATTAGAACTGTGCATAAAGAATAAAAAAGGAGGATAAAAATATGGGTGTTTTTTTCAATCATGTAAATGTTCTGTCATCTCTTATTTCCAATAAAAGAGATTAAAAAACACACACATGTATCTTTACTTCACTATAAATTACAATAAATGACCTGACCACTCCAGTATTGGCCTAACTCCTGATTACGGTCAACTTTCATGGAATGTTGAGATTATCTTACTGTTTTCCTGTAGGTTACTGGTTTTTAACTGCTAGGAGGAGAAAACCAGTAGAATAAATAGAATACATTCATAGCAATATGAAATTCAGCCTATAACTTTTCAACTCCAGAAGAAAAGGTAATTATTTAAGTATTTCTTAGCCATTTAGAACTTTTATTATCTTTATTTAGTATTTAAGATCTGACCATTTTGTTTGAATACTGCTTGGGATCAACTGTATAAATTAATAGTTTTGATTATTTGAGAAACTGTGGAATATGTGAAGTTTTCCTCCATGAGTCCTTTATCTCCTTTTCTGTGCCATCTTTCTGCGTTCTCCATTCTTCCAGGGCCTGGTGTCCTGCAGCTGCTCCCCTAACGGCCTACAGGCTCCGCCGCAGACGCACTAGCCTGGCAGTTGTCCTTTCTTTTCCTTTCAGCACTGAGCTCCTATTTCCTACAAGTCTTGTGCAGGTTGGTAACCACTAAACTCATTCAAACTAACATATTAATGATTGATAGCAGTCTTGGGAATTTGGGGAAGAGGTTTGAGAAAGGCCTCACCCTGGGGCTTTCAAATCCCACCTGGACAACAGATTAATGAGCTTATCTACAAGTGTGGTATTTTCCCTAAACAAATTAATCACCATGTCCTGGGGTACATTTGGAAACTAAATGTATTGTTTAAATATAAAATAGTTCTGTGCTCGATTCAGGGACACATATACTAAATACAAGATAGTTGTTTATTTAGGGAGCTACTGCTTAATTGTGTCTGGGAATGTGAGGATTTTATCTTTTTCGACATCTAAAGTTAAAGTAAGAATTAGGAGACTAATTCCGAAATCACATATCAGAAACTCATCTTTTTCCTGACTTTGTTGCTACTACAAATCCTATATGCGTTCCTATACGAATCATTTATAAATAGGAATGAAATGTCATATTTTATAGGAATGTCACAGAACTCCATGGTTATTTACTACATTATAAGTATAAAGAAGTAAATAATAATTATGATATTTAAAGTTACAATCTTTGGTTTTCTATAATATTACCATTTATAAAATTATTCAGGTATAAACATAGAATTAGAAATTAATAATCTAAAAAGTGTGTGAAATGTTAATTCACACAAACATTAAATCTAGATGTTTGGAAGCATTAAACATTCAAAATAGATAAAATATAGACTTTAATTTTTGTGTTGGAAATTTGTCCCTAATGAGCAAGTCAGAATAAAATAAGAAAACTACTGACACTTTACATCAGTGCTGATTATAGGTTCTAAATCAATACTGCTGATTAATATAAACTGAGTTATAATTTTTAATTTGTACAGTATATAAACCATATACTATTTCAGTTGTAGATCTCACAGATTCTATTTTTAAATTATACTACTTAATTTGGATTTCTCCCTGAGGTTTTAGAATTGGGAAAAAGAACTGGCATAGCTTTAAAAGCAAAATTGTTTTTAGTAATTATGCTGAAAGGTCCTTATATATGTCTACTATCACCCAAAGAGCTCAATTAATTTTCAATATTTTTGTGGACAATCTGAATCACCTGTATTTCTTTTAATTAATTATCTTTATTTTCACATGAATGTGATTCAATATTATACATCATTTAACAAACATTATATTTGCTCATTTATTTTGGTTGTATGAGTGGTGAATCATAACTTTTTGACTGATCAGTAACTATAGACTTAAATGTACAGACAATGATGTTGCTTTTTCATTATCACATCAAATTGCAAAAGTTAAATTGGACCATATTTTTAGAACTGAATGAGAGATAAAACTCAGAGATAATTTGTGAACCTGTTTATTCTTTCTGAACTGTCTTAAGTTAGTTTTTCCTGTTTCCCTGTGAATTCTTCATGTATTTGCTATATAATAATCATTCAGTTATTTAACATAGATAGGTTAGCTATCTTTAATAGGTTTGGTACACAACTAAATGATACTTGAGTATAATGATCCTATTTTCTAGACCAAAAAAATAGGATAAGTGCTCTGACAAATGTATCTTTGGCGACAGTGTTTTTGAATTACAGAAAGAGGACTATCCTGAACAATCTAAAACACTATGTTGCCAAATACAAGTTACTTGAAACAAAGAAACATCATATAAAATAACAATAAAAAGTGATTTATTGAATGCATACTGTGTGTCAGGCATTTATCTACAGTGTACCTAATTTTTACAGCAACTGGCAAAGATAGGTGTTATTATTTCCATTTTCTATTTACAGAACTTTGCTGAGGTTTAGGGTGGAAACGAAGTGGTTACGTAACTTGTCTAAGATCAAATGGCTGGTGTGCACTAGAGCTGGGTCTCAGACTCAGAGCTGGTCTAACATCAAAGCCTATGATGATCTAGTATCTCTTAGCATAGATATTCGTGGTTAAGAAAGGATGAGGAAGGGAGTCAGGAGTCAGACAGATCTGGGTTGACTATTGGCTGTATTGTCTCTATCACTTAGTAGTTGTAGGACTTTAAGCAAGTCATCTTAACTTCTCTAAGCCTTGATTTTTCTCATAAGTAAAATGGGTTTAGTAATACCTATCTCAAGGGTTTGTGAGGATTGAGTGAGATCACGCATGTATAGTACTTAACATAGTGCCTATACAAGGTAAGCACTCAATAAATGCCATGTTATTTTTATTATTATTTCACAGTGACAGTTCAAAAGAGAGAGTGACGTTGATACATACTAGTAAAAATGTTATTGTTGGTGCAAATTTTTATGAAATATATCTTCTGATTTTATGTACTTCTCCATTATCAGATTTAATAATTTTACTAATAAAAATAATTTCTGGGGTGCCTAGGTGGCTCAGTTGGTTAAGCATCTGCTTCAGCTCAGTTCATGATCCCAGGGTCCTGGGATGGAGTCTGACATTGGGCTCCCTGCTTGGCAGGAACCCTGCTTCTTCCTCTCCTACTCCCCCTGCTTGTGTTCCTGCTCTCACTGTCTCTCTGTCAAATAAATAAATAAAATCTTTTTTAAAAATTAAAAAAAATAATTTCTGAATAGTGATTTCATTTTTTATGATTCTACTTAAAATTCCCTCTTTTAAACCTTTAGTATTTTGGTGCCTATGGTAAATCTGGACAAAGACTTAGAAGAACAGAATTAACATGTGTTTATTGAGCATCTATGTTCCAGGCACTGTTCTAAGAGCAGGGGGTCTAATAGTGAGCAAAAACTGTGTACTCATGAAAGAAGCAAAATAATCAAATAATTACACAAATAAATGTAAAGCTGTGCTTGTGGTAAGGGCTATATGAGAGATGTACATAGTGCCATGAGAGGTTATAGCAAATAGGTATTTAACTGAGTCAAGGAAGTCTCATGAGGCTTCCCAGAGGAAGGCAGGGATGATCTTTGAAGTACAAATACAAGTAACCAGTAACAATGGGAAGAACATTCCTGGCAGAGAAAACAGCTCCAGGAGACAAGAGGAATAAAGAAGGGGAGTTGAATAGGGAGGGCACATACTGCATGGAGCACTGGGTGTGGTGCAAAAAACAATGAACACTGTTACGCTGAAAATAAACAAATTTAAAAAAGAAAAGAAAAGAAAAGAAAGAAAGAAAGAAGGGGAGTTGGCTGGAGAAGGCCAGAAGACAGTATTGTAGTAAAAACCTGAGAGTAGATGAGAGATCAGAACGTTCAGGGTTTTGAGGGCGGTGCTAAGGAGTTTGGGCTTTAAGAACAATGGGAAGAGGGTGCCTGGGTGGCTCAGTGGGTTAAGCCGCTGCCTTCAGCTCAGGTCATGATCTCGGGGTCCTGGGATCGAGTCCCACATCGGGCTCTCTGCTCGGTGGGGAGCCTGCTTCCCTTCCTCTCTCTCTGCCTGCCTCTCTTGTGATTTCTCTCTGTCAAATAAATAAATCTTAAAAAAAAACAACAAAAAACAATGGGAAGACATTGAAGGTTTTCGAGTTGAAAATAGATCTTATTAAACAACAGCAACAACAAACTATAGATTTGTATGCTTGCCGGGATAGCAGGAAAATTGAACTGATTTGAGTGATTTTTTAAAAGGGATTATTTTGAATTTTATGAATTTTATGAATTAGATAATGGGAATTAAGAATTAAGTGGTTTTACAATGAAATATAGTCATATTTTAAAGATAAAGTAATTTAAGAGTTAATTAGGTTAACAACCACCACAACAATGAAACAAAATAAAGACCCTCTTAAAATGTAGTTGAAGATTAAGCTTTATTAACAAAGAGGAAGGTATGCCTATGTCGCTCCGTTGGTTAAGCAACTGCCTTCAGCTCAGGTCATGATCCTGGAGTCCTGAGTGAGCCCCACATAGGGATCCCCGCTCAGTGGAGAGCCTTCTTCTCCTTCTCCTTCTGCCCCAACCCCCTGCTCATGCTCTCTTTCTCTCTCTCTCTCTATCTCTCTCTCAAATAAATAAGTAAAATCTTTTTTTTTTTTTTTTTTTTAAGATTTTACCCATTTGACAGAGAGAAATTACAAGAGAGGCAGGCAGAGAGAGAGGAAGGGAAGCAGGCTCTCCGCTGAGCAGAGAGCCCGACGCGGGACTCGATCCCAGGACCCTGAGATCATGACCCGAGCCGAAGGCAGCGGCTTAACCCACTGAGCCACCCAGGCGCCCCAATAAGTAAAATCTTTAAAAATAAAATGAAACATTTTAGCTAGAGATAATAGACTAAAATGAGCACTAATAAAAATCTAAATGATTTCTAATTTTGTTTGCAGCACAATATGGCACATTTGCATGTCCTTACAGAATCTGAAATGGTATTTAGATGTACTTTTAAATTTGTGTGCGTAGCTGGTGGCAGCACTACTGACAGTGACGCATTACTCTTTTTTTTTTTTAAGATTTTATTTATTTATTTGACAGAGAGAGAGATCACAAGTAGGCAGAGAGGCAGGCAGAGAGAGAGGAGGAAGCAGGCTCCCTGCTGAGCAGAGAGCCGGATGCAGGGCTCGATCCCAGGACCCTGGGATTATGACCTGAGCTGAAGGCAGAGGGTTTAACCCACTGAGCCACCCAGGCACCCCTCCATCTCACTTTTAACATGATTTTATTTCAGCCTTACTCAAGATCCAAAAAAGGAGAAACCATTTTCCATCTCTTTAAGTTTATACAATGGAGTTGAAAAAAATATAGTCCAGGACCTCCTGGGTGGCTCAGTCGGTTAAGCATCTGCCTTCTCCTCAAGTCACAATCCCAGGGTCCTGCTCTCTGCTCACCAGGGCTCTCTGCTTAGCGGAGAGTCTACTTCTCCCTCTGCCCCTGCCCCCTCCTCATTCTTGCACTCTCTCTCTTCCTCTGAAATAAATAAATAAATAAAATCTAAAAACAAACAAATACAATCCAAATTCTTCCTAATGTCAATCATATTCATATTCATTCATTTAGGATATATTAAATAAGGGGACATTTGTGACGTGTATTTTTTTAGGGGAGGAAGGGGATATCCCTGCCCTCCTACATCCCAGTACTATTAACATATAAACAAATGGGTACAGTGTGTTGTAAGAGCTATGTAGGAGAATAAGGGAACCAAGAACGAAGTGTTCAGCGTTTGGTGTTTGGGTGCAGGGTGGTGGGGGGGTGGATAACAGGAAGTGCTTCCTTGAGAAGATATGTGCTTCATCTAATAAGTTTTAAGATTACTAGTCTTGATCTTGCAAAAACAATGCCTTGGTCTACATAATTCTATCTGACTTGTACAAAATAGAAGTCTTTATTCTGGCCAATTAGAGTTACATAAGAATTTTTGGACCCCTTAAGTTTTTCCCGGGTCCTGCTTATTTTAGAAATTTTAGCACTACTTGTTGCAATTTGTTTTCTCTGACTGTTGAGACACAGTAATGAGCTTTTGTTCTTGAACGGACTGGTTGCAACAGTCTTGGAATGTGTTTGCAAAATTAAAAGATAAGCAAAACCACAAAATGCTACAGTTCAGAATTTGCTTTTTATTAGATCTGCTACTTCGCTTTAAATTGTACACAGATAATTCAAGAAACAGATAAGTGCAAGTTGCAGAAAACTTTGTGCTGACTGTCTCTTGGGAATCTTAACATTCCCAAGGTCCAATCATGCAACTGGGTAGACTCCAGAAGGTACAGCGGTCGACCTAGTTGTGTATCCCCATTATTGTGAAGAACAAAATTACAGCATAATTAGATTTTAGGCTATCTTTGGAAACATGCATAGAAAGTTACATGTTACTAACAGACAATTTGTAAGCCTGAAGCCATTCAAAACACAGAGAAGCAATATTCAGACTAAAACAAAACTCGCTACTTTGTTAGAACAGAGAGACTATACTTTTTTTTTCCTCTAGCCTATTTAAAATGCCTATTTTTTTTTTTTTGGTAAAAAAAAGATTTTTTATTTATTTATTTTTTATTTATTTATTTTTTTTTTTGCTGGGAGGCTAAGTCCTTGGAGGGACAGAGACTAAACACTCCATAGATAGCAAGTCCCAAAGAGTCTTCCTCTCAAAGTGAGTGGGATGGAGCCACCATATGACCCAGGGACCTTTCTAGAAAAGCTGAGTGCTGCCCCAGTGTTGCTGTTGCTGTAGCATATAAGCATCAACGGGGGTTATTTCAATGAGTTTGGTCAGAAGTCCTACATGAGCTCTGGGGAAGAGCAAAACATAGGAATTGAGATGAAATGTGTGGGTGGGGTTGTAGCATTGACGGGAGGCCTCCAGGACAATTTTATAGAGAGATGGGCCCCAGATCACATTATACTGGGTGCCCACCCAGCATTTTTTAAAATGCAAATCAAGTTAAAATGAACATCAACACCTAAAAGTAGAAACGTGGTCCTCAGGTTACTCGGATTAGGCGTGATCAGTCCCACTCTTGGTGGGAGGGTGATGACGACTTTGACCATGTTGATTTTGCTGCTGTTTAGAAAGACTCTTGTTATAAATACAAGTATTGCTTAAGGAGAAGAGAGAACAATACTAAATGTTGTTATGGGCAGACACTGTGCTTAGTACTTTCTCCGAAAGGTAACAATTAACTCTCTCAGCATAAACAAGCAATTAGAAGACTGAGAAATTACCAATCCATAGGGTCATCTGACCTTTGCTAGCCAATGGACTTAATGGTCAAATTAATTTACTAGAGCAATAATTTTTCAAAATACATTTTTCCTTTTGTTTTTGTCATAAAAGTGCCAGTATCATCAACAGAGAGAATTGGAAAGAGAAAGAAAGTGATATTGAGTTGTGTTCTGCCACCTAAAAGAGCAGTGCGGAGGCAGGTGCGATCAAGTAAACTTTAGGGACTGGGATGGTGTTGCTTGGGGGGCATCCCTACTTGCCTTTTGTATTCTTCATATGTAATAGTATTATCAAAGACAAACTATTTCATTGTGTATTGTAAACATTTTTTCACAGACCCACCATAAAGTTTTTGTGATGTATTGTCTTGAGTTATTACTAACTCAGTAATAAAAATTACTGAGTTGCAGTACTTAAAGACCAAAAACCCAGCAAACCCCAGCTAACCTTTTTTTTTTTTAAGATTTTATTTTTTATTTATTTGACAGAGAGAGAGATCACAAGTAGGCAAGAAGGCAGGCAGAGAGAGAGGAGGAAGCAGGCTCCCTGCGGAGCAGAGAGTCCGATGCAGGGCTCGATCCCAGGACCCTGAGATCATGACCTGAGCCGAAGGCAGCGGCTTAATCCACTGAGCCACCCAGGCGCCCCTAACCTTACTTTTTATTCTCTTTTTTAAAGATCTTATTTATTTGAGAGAGAAAGCAAGCCTTCGCGCTTGTGTGGGGGCGAGCAGAGGGAGAAGTTGGCTACCCTCTGGGGGCGAAGCCAGAGGTGGGACTCTATCCCAAGACCTTGAGGTCATGACCTGAGCCGAGGTCATGACCTGAGCCAAGGTCAGACACTCAACCCACTAAGCCATCCAGGCACCTCCCTTTAGTATTTATTCTTATTATAAAAACAATCTATGCCGATTGCAACGAAGTCAAAACAGCAATGAAAATATTTAAAATAAAAATTAAAAACACCAATTAACCCATCGATCCAGAAATAAACGCTGGCCAGTGTTAGAATTTCGATACATGTTTAAGACCTATCATACATACTATTTTGTAACTTCTTTTTTTCATTTGAACCATACATTAAAAATATCTAAATATCTTTCCATGGGAATAAAACACACTCTACAATGTCATGTCTAATCGCAGGCAGCACAGTAGTTAATTGTTTGGATATACCATAATTTATTTAATCCCTTTCTGCTAACTATTGGAATTTTCTTCTTTTTCACTTTTTTCTTCTTTTTTTACTAATAGATATAGAACTTTGACAGACAGCCTTACATATAAATCTTTGCCTACAATACCCAAAATTTCCGGGGAATATAATTCTAGTGAAAAAAAAAATGAGTGAAATTTATTCCTTGAAGATTAATAAATGAAAACTCATGTCCACATCTCTAATGTCTAATGTGACAACATCTTTCTCTAAACAACTGGTCATTTGTATTTCTTCTTTTATTTTATTTATTTAGTTAGTTAGTTTTGTATTTCTTCTTTTATAAGGAGCTTCATGTCTTTTGCCCATTTTTCTATTGGTTTTTTTTTTCCTTTTCTTTGTAAGGAAATGACATTAGTATAATCCATAGAGTTTATTCAGATATGCACTCATGTGTGTGTGCATATGTATAAAGTTCTATGCAATTTTATCATATGTAGGTTAATGTAATCACAGCCACAATCAAAATACAGAACTGTCCCATCACCACAAAGCTCACACCTCTGTTCCCCCATTTCTAACTCTTGGCGACCACTAAAACAGTCGCCATCTCTATAATTTTGTTATTTCAAGATGGTTACATGAATGGAATCACACAGTATATAAACTTATGAGTTTTTGGGGTTTTTTTTTGCTCCATATAACTCCCTTTGGATCCATCCACGTTGTTATACCAATGGTTTGTTCCTTTTTATCGTTGAGTAATATTTAGTGGTATGGATATGCCACAGTTTGTTTAGCCATTCACCCATTGAAGGACGTCTGGGTTGTTTCTAGTTTGGGCCTGTTACAAAGAAAGCTGTTATAGGTTTTTGTATAAACTTAACTTTTCATGTCTCTGGGATAAATGCCCAGGAGTGCAATTGCTGGAATGCATTTTTAGTTTTATAAGAAATTGCCAAACTATTTTCCAGAATGACTGTACTATTTTACATTCCCACCAGCAATGTATGAATGTTTCAATTTTCCACTTCTTTGCCCGCATTTGGTCTTATCATTTTTCATTATTTTAGCCACTCTTATAGGTGGGTAACAATATTTCATTATGGTTTTAATTCTAATTTCCCTGATGGCTAATGATATTGAACATCTTTTCATGTGTAAAACTGTCTATCCTCTTTAGTGAAATGTCTGTTCCTGTCTTTTGCCCATTTTTCTAATTGGATAACTTTTTTTTTTTTTTAAGATTTTTCATTTATTTATTTGACGGAGAGAGAGATCACAAGTAAGCAGAGAGGCAGGCAGAGAGAGAGAGAGAGAGAGAGGGAAGCAGGCTCCCTGCCAAGCAGAGAGCCCGATGTGGGATTCGATCCCAGGACCCTGAGATCATGACCTGAACTGAAGGCAGCGGCTTAACCCACTGAGCCACCCAGGCGCCCCTGGATAACTTTTTTAACTGTTGAATTTTAAGAGTTCTTTATGTTATATATATGTAACACACACACATACATAAAATTAAAAAGCTTCTGCAAAGTAAAGAAAATCATCAACAAAATGAAAAGGCAACCTTCTGAATGGGAGAAAATATTTGCCAATCATATATCTCACAAGGGGTTACAGTCCAAAATATTTAAAGAACTCATACAACTCAATAACAAAAACCAATCTGATTGAAAAATTGCGGAGGATTTGAAACTTTTCTTTTTTCTAAAGGTTTTATAGTTTTTGTTTTAAATTTAAGTCCATGACCATTTTGAGTTCTTTTTTTTTTTAAGATTTTATTCATTTATCTGACACAGAGAGAAACACAGTGAGAGAGGGAACACAAGCAGGGGTAGTTGGAGAGGGAGAAGCAGGCTTCCTGCGGAGCAGGGAGCCAGATGGATGCGGGGCTCGAAGAGCCCGGCTCTATCCCAGGACCCTGGGATCATGACCTGAGCCAAAGGCTGATGCTTAATGACTGAGCCACCCAGGCGCCCCCCACTTTCAGTTAATTTTTATATAAAGTGTAAGTTTTAGGTGGAATATAGCCTACAGCTGTCCACAATCATTCCAGCACCATCTATTTAAAAAGCTCTCCTTTCTTCCACTGACTTGTTTTTGCACAGTTGTCAAAAATCCGTCAGGCACGTTGTTTGGATTATTTGTAGCTCTACTTCACCAATCTGTGTGTCTACCTGCCCTGTTTATTCTTTTTTAGTTTTAGAGATTTATGATACACTTTGTATCATAGTAAGGAAGTATCATTGTAAGGACGGTCATCTTCATGCCTCTTCTTTTTCAAATATGTCCTTGCTCTGGTGGATCAGGGTAGCCTAGTGGTAAAGAGCTTAGGCTCCCAAAACAGTGGCTTCACCACTCAAGTAGCTATGGGATCTTAGGCAAGCAAGAAATGGAAATGGAGCCAGGGGAACTAAAAGCTTAACGCCTGCAGAGTGCCATACTGTTTGACACAGGGTCAATGTATTACTAGTCTGGTTGTCCAATGTTGTAATAAAAAACCCAAAGACTTCTTACGTGAAAGAAAAAAACTTACTTCCTGCTCATGCAACAAACTAATGTGGGTGTTCCTGATAAGGTGACTTCCTTGAGCAATTCTCTTCTAAACTGTGACTCGAGGACGCAGGCTCCTTAGTTCTCACTTCCTTCTTGAGGCTCCACCATCTCTAGGTCTTTGGTGTATTTTCATCTCGTGGTGGGAAAAGAGAAGAGGGAGCAGAGAAGTGGTTGAGAGGTTTGGGTTTTTTTCCCCTACTCCACAAGTGGCACTTTATCCCACACAACACTGGCCAAAATTCAGTCACATAGATCCAAATCACTACTAGGAAGGCTGGGAAATGTGTTCTGTGCACCCGGGAAAAGACGTAAACACATCCAAACACACAGAGCAGCCGCCTCTGCCTCTGGAAATGATTAAGAGCGTTAGGACCTAGAATGGGGAGAAGTCTTTATAAAGAACAGGAAATTGAGAAGAGAATGGAATGATGAGAGAGTGGCAGACAAGCAGAGGTGAGGGGAAAGATTTCAAGCAGAAGCACCAAGGTAAAGGCCTCAGTCTGGGCTCTTTTGAATGGGATCTCTCTTCCATTTTCTAAACAGCTATTGGTACTGTAGAGGGAAGTTATCTGGTAACCAAACATCTTTCTGAACCTCTCTTATTAGTGGTAATAGTTTTTGTAGTTGACCCTTGGTTTTCCAGACAATTAGACCATCCATACATAATGATAAAGTTCTCTTATTTCAAAATAGCTTTATCTGGAGTGCCTGGGTGGCTCAGTGGGTTTTCGGCTCAGGTCAGGGTCTTGGGGTCCTGGGAGTGAGCCCCAAATCAGGGTCAGTGGGGAGCCTGCTTCACCTTCTCTCTGCCTGCCTCTTGGCCTATTTGTGATCTCTCTCTCTCTGTCAAATAAATAAATAAAATCTTAAAAAAAATAAAATAGCTTGATCTTGTTCCTTTGTCATGTCTCACTTGCTAGCTAGCTTCCTGAACAGATGCAAGTAAGAGCAACAACAGCGGGGATTTTTTATCGTTCCTGATTTTGATGAAAACATAACTGAAGTTTTAACGCTAGGTTTGAAATTTGCTGCTTATGTTTTATTTTGGTTTTGCTCATACTTTACAAACCGAGAACAGACGTTGATTTTTATCTTTTATCTTTTATCTTTATCTTTTGTTCTCTCTCAAAGTGCTCTCGGATTTTTACTCCTTTGACGCATTTTTTGGTGAAATTTATTTATTGATCTTTTAATGTTGAACCATCTATACATTCTCAAAATAAGCCCTTCTCAGTTAGGGTGTGTTTAATAATACATACTACTGGATTCGACTGCTGATATTTTGAGTTGGGTTTTTTTTTTTTTTTGGCATCAGTTTTCATAAATGATATTAGTCTGTGGTTTTCTTTTTTTGTGTACTATGTGTCTCAGATTTTGTTCTCAGGGTTATGCTAACTTTGTAAAATGAATAATAAAGCTTTCTGTAGCATTCTATTTTCTAGAGTGGATAAGATACTATGGGTTATGTATTAAAGTTATGAGCCAGGAATCTATCTCCATTCTTTATAGATGAGGAAACTTTTTGTTTCTCAAGGCTTTATAGGCCAGATGGAAATTTAAAGCACCAGTTATAAAAGACATTTGCTTTCTGCGATAACCTATTGTCTCTCTAGCATGATTCATTATTCCTGACTATTGTAGAGATGTCTTGCAAATAAGGGATTCTTCTCCTTTGATAGAATAGAATTTATAAAAAGCCTCAATAATCTGACATGGAGGGGAAATGAAACTCCTCTATGTTTGTGAATTTCCCATATATGATCAACCAGTGGTTAGCCGTCCCTCCCATTTCAGCCCCCACTGCAGCTTCACTTTTAGACTAGGGGGAGGCTTCCAGTGTTAGGCTGACAATCTCTCAAAAATATTCTTTCTTGTTATGAGACTCTTTGCTGCTACTGAAACCCACTAGACACCCTATAAACTGATTGAAGTCCATTATTTGAACAAATGCTTTCTGGACCCTGAGGCCTAGAAAGAAAAGGTGACAGAGCAGGGTCCCTCTGGTTCAGCCTTCCTGCTCCTTTAGACTCCACAAAACTTGAATGTTATAGTTTGGAAATATAAATTTCTCCAAAGCCTATTGAGAAAATAATATTCTTCCTCTATTTGCTGGCCTCAAGCTCACTCCATGGAAACAATAACTCTCCATTTCTGGACAGCAGCTTTTGGTCTTGTCTTGCCTTGCTCAGACAGCCCAAGAGCAAAATTAAAGAGCTTTATTTTTTTTTAAGCTTTATTTATTTATTTGACAGACACAAGTAAGCAGAGAGAAGTGGGGGGTGCAGGAAGCAGGCTCCCTGCTGAGCAGAGAGCCTGATGCAGTGCTCCATCCCAGGACCCCGAGACCATGACCTGAGCCAAAGACAGAGGCTTAACCCACTGAGCCACCCAGGCGCCCCTTAATTAAAGGCCTTTAGTAGCTGCTCTTTGTCCCTGTTCCACTTAACAAAACTCGTTCTGTTTATTTTAACCACTTAATATCAAAATCCTTTAAAATGTAAATCCCCAAAGAAAAAAATCCAAGGGGCCAATAAACATATAAAAGTATAATTAACCTCATTAGCAATGAGGAAAATGCAAACTTAAGCCACAATGAGATATTACTACAAAGCCACCAGAATGGCTAAAAAGAAAGGCAACACAAATTATTAGTGAGGATAAACAGTTACTGGAACTTACATAATGTTGTTGATGAGAGTACCAACTAGTATGACCACTTTAGAAGACAGTTTCACTATTTACTAAAGCTGAGAATATGTATATGTATATGTACATATACATATGTATATCCTGTGAATATACATATTGTATATGTATATCCTGTGACCCAACAATTCTATTTCTATGTGTACATTCACATGTCCAAGACTCATGAATAAGAATATTCATAGGCAAAAACTGTGAACAACCCAATGTTAATTAACAGAAAAATGGGTAAATTATGGTGAATGTATAGAATAGCACATTGCAACAAAAATGAATAAACTACAGCTATGTGTGACAACCTAGATGAATCTCCTAAATTTGGGGATATACACCATGCTCTCTTTCTTTACCTAGGCAGTGTTTTCTGTGATAATTCCTTAGGCTGTGTATTCTTTTGTGTACTGTTCTGTGTATTTTGCAATGGAAAGGGTAAAAATGTGTGTGGTTGTATACATACATATACATACACATATACACATAAAAATACAGTGTATGTATTCTCAGACTCCTTAATAGTATACTGAACATAATTTTATCTTTTCTTAATAATTTAGAGGTGCAGGGCACCTGGGTGGCTCAGTCGTTAAGCATTTGCCTTCGGCTCAGATCATGATTCCTGGATCCTGGATCAAGCCCTGAGTCTGGCTCCCTGCTCAGGGGAAAGCCTGCTTCTCCCTCTTCCACTCCCGCTGCTTGTGTTCCCTCTCTGGCTGTCTCTCTCTCTCTGTATCAAATAAATAAAAACAAAATCTTTAAAATAGTAATAATAATAATAATAATTCAGAGGTACTATAACAAACACTTATTATGGGGCTATAATACAATTAATGTATGTGGGACTTTATGTGCTAACATTAAATAACTTCAAATCCAGGCTTTTAAAATTCTTGTATCTGCTTCTGAATGTGTCTTGAGTATGAAGTAGTTCTGAGTCATCTTCTGAGTGGCAGAGATTGTGTCTGACTTTTATGTCAGTTGGAGTTATGTCCGCTTTCTACTGAAATACATGATACAATGAATATAAATATGTATCATCTTGTTTGCATTAGAAAGATCTTAAGGGCGGCTGCGTGGCTCAGCGGGTTGAGCAGTTGAGCGTCTGACTCTTGGTTTTGGCTCAGGTCATGATCTCAGGGTTGTGAGCCCCATTTCTGGCTCTGGACTGTGGAGCCTACTTAAGATGCGCTCTCTCCCTCTGCCCCTCTCCCCCAACTCATGTGTGTGCTCTCTCTTTCACTCTAAAAAAATAAAAAATAATTTTTAGAAGTTTGAAAAGAAAGATCTTAAAAACAGGAAAACAAGGACACAGTGTGGCTCAGTCTGTTAAACATCTGCCTTCGGCTCAGGTCATGATCCAGAGTCTGGGGGTCAATTCCTGCATTGGGCTCCCTGCTCAGGAGGGCATCTGCTTCTCCCTCTCCCTCTGCCCCTCACCCCACCCATGCTCTCTCTGTCTCTCTCTGTCTCTCTCTCTCTGTCAAATAAGTAAATAAAATCTTTTTAAAAAACGAAAAGAAAAAATTCCTCTAGATGATTTCAAGAAAAAATTAACCAATTTTCTGACTTACTCAGTGTATCACTGTGATGACATTATTCACCAGAGAAGACGTTATTTCTTCTTAAAGATAATTTTATGGATGTAGAAACACCATTCATTCAAAGCCAGCATAAGTTGACTTCTCAGCAACGAAGGAAGGAGTTTTTAGGAGTGGCCAGCCTCATTAAATGTCATAGACTAATCAAGAGGCGTGAGGATTGCAAACAACTTGTGGAAGGAAACCAGGTAGCAGAGGGTTAGAGAGAATGAGTGCTGTGGAATGTGGGGGATGGTATGGAGCAAGAAAAAAGAATGGAAGTAAGGACAAGTAGAGGCATTTTTCAAGATGAGACCTGTATATAGTTAATGGAGTTGAATGGATCCTGTGGAAGAGGCAGTAACTGATTGAGCCAGGCTTCAAAGGAGATTTAGGATACAAGTGATAAAATCAACAATCTAGTTAGAAGGGTTAGTCTCCGAAAAGTGTGTGTGTGTGTGTGTGTGTGTGTGTGTGTAGGTGGGTGGCAGGAGAGAAGATGGAGGAGTTGCCAGCTAATGAATATAAACACCAAGAGTGCAGGGATCTTCTGTTTTCTTCTCTAAAGTAGCCTATGTTTCTAGAACAGCGGCCGGCATATAGAAAGGGTTTAGAAATATTTGTTGGATGAATAGAGTTTGACATCTAATCAATCTCAGTTTGAATTCCGGCTCTTCCACTGGTATACTGTGGAAACGTGAACAATTTCTTTACCCTGCTAAACCTCAACCTGATTATCTATAAACAAGGAATAACAACAGAGAATGTATTTCTAGACATGTGTGTAACACAGACTTTTAAGCTGAGCCATTATGACTTTCTTATATTTAAATATTAAGCTCAGTGCTTGGCAAAGTGCTTTATACCAAGTAGTTGCTCTCTAAGTGATTTTTTAAAAAGATAATTTATTTATTTTAGAGAGAGAGTGGGGGGGGCGGGGGCAACAGAAGGAGAGAGAGCCTTAAGCAGATGCCAAGCTGAGCACAGAGCCAGACATGGGGTTTGATCTCACGACCCTAAGATCACCACCGTGGCCAAAAATGAAGAGTGAGGCATTCAACTGACTGTGACACCCAAGCGCACCTCTCTAAATGATTTTTAATTGAATTTTTACACTTAACTGTGAGGAATAAACTCTGCTTTACCTGCAAATTTCAATCTTTAGATTTTTCTAGTTGTGGGGCTTTATTAGGGGCTTTTTGTTAGGATGACATAAAAGCATATTTTATTTTTGTGAAATTATAAAAATAACTTTTTCTAAAAGTTGATTATAAAAATTAATATAACTTTTAAAATATTTTGCCCTTTAGCTCTTAGCTCCAACTACCTAGCATCACATTCTGGCATTTTCTCTAACTTCATCAATTAAGAAGGCAGCTGTAGTGGTGGATCAGGACTAAAAACTAGCTTTTTAGGATAGAAAGAGAAACGTAGGTGTATGTATATAGAGGGGAAACATTGTCAACTTTCCTGCTAGAAAGCTCTAAAACCTAAATAACTTCACTGAAGATTGATTCTATCTAAATTAATAGTGGGAAAAAGTAGTGTTTCATGGTGCCTTCCTTCTTTTTTTTTTTTAAGATTTTATTTATTTATTTGATTGAGAGATAGAGAGGACAAGTAGGCAGAGTAGCAGGCAGAAGGAGAGGGAGATGCAGACTCCCTGCAGAGCAGGGAGCCCGATGCAGGTAAATTATAAAATTATAATTATAATTATAAACTGGTTTCTAGATGTCAAGGATGTAGTGTGTAGATGCTAAAAAGTTATTGAGAAACAGTTTGCTGGTAGCTTAGAGTGAAATTTCAGTTATGCTAAGGAAATAAGAGATGGGTGTTTGACCTAAAACCCTGGGATCATGACCCTAGCCGAGGGCAGCTGCTTAACTGACTGAGCCACCCAGGTGCCCCTCTCATGGTGCCTTCTAAGTTTAAAACTTGACTGCCTGTTTCTCATGCGAACATCTACATTCATTGCCATAGGGACTGCCCCAGACCCTTACTTAGGGCCTCAAATGAGTGTAATTGCTCTTGTTATAGGTATCAGAAAAATCCTGACCATTACATGAAACTCTATGTACCTTTACAATTTTAACTCCTTGCAAACAGCTAATGGCAAAGTAGTATTATAGTATTCATTGTTTCTGGGAAGTGGTCATCCCAAATCTCACAACTATTTCCTGATTAGTCATAGCTGAAAACATTTTTGATTAAATTACTACATGCCTTCTGCCCTACAGAAACTCACATTTTCGAGACTCTGACATAAACATATAGGACATACACAAATAGCTCTAGCAAGAATTCAAGCCACTATCAAGACTATATATATATATAGTTGTAAAGTTTATATTACTTTATAATATATACTATATATATAGTTGTAAAGTTTGTATTATATATGTATATATACTTATGTATATATAGTTGTAAAGTTTATATTACTTAGTAGCATCAAAAAAAAAAAGTAATAAGGTCATAGGAAGCTCTGAGGAAATCAAAGCTAAAGAAAAAAAAATTTTTAATTTTTATTTTTTTTTATTTCTTTTCAGTGTTCCAGAATTGATTGTTTATGCACCACACCCAGTGCTCCACTGCCAGGCTCCCCCAACCTCCCACCCCCCACCCCTCCAAAACCTTCAGATTATTTTTCAGAGTCCATAGTCTTTCATGGTTCGTCTCCCCCTCCAATTTCCCCCAACTCCCTTCTCTTCTCCATCTCCCCATGTCCTCCATGTTATTAAAGAAAAAAATTTTTATTATTTTTTTAAGATTTTATTTATTTATTTGATAAAAGATCACAACTAGTAGAGTGGCAGGCACAGAGAGAGAGGAAGGGAAGCAGATCCCCGCTGAGCAGAGAGACAGATGAGGGGCTCAATCCCAGGACCCTGGGACCATGACCTGAGCTGAAGGCAGAGGCTTTAACCCACTGAGCCACCCAGGCGCCTCAAGAAAAAAATTTTTAAAGATAGGGTGGGCTTGAATATGTTAGCAACCCAAAAGAAAGGACCAAATGAGGTAGGGAGATCTTAAGAACGAAGTCAGGGAATAAGGTCCTGGAGATTGCAAGAAATGTGATCAAAAGCACAGATACAGCCTTGGCAAGGAGGAGACAATGGGGAAAGAAAGAAGGCTGGAGTGAAAACATAAGAAAGTTGGGGTTGAGAACAGAAGTCATATTGAATGGCCCAGATTTGAATTAGGAGGCAAAGTGAGTGCCAAGCGCAAGGTAAGGCTAAAAAGGAAAGATCAGGTTGGAATCTTGAGAAAAATAAAAACGATTTAGAAAACCTGTTGAGGGTGTTCAATAGAATGTTAACATGAGAGGACTTACAAGGAATCTAGTGTGTCTGTGAAGGCCGCTAAGATCAAACACCACGTTTTTGTAATACCTTGCAATGATCAATCAAGAGAAGCAACAGAAAAAGCAAATGCCGGGGGCTACTCATGGTGGGACAGTGAGATATTTCGGAGTGCCGGTTAGTGTCTTGGGTGTCCTGGTATCTTGGGTAGGTACTTGAATAGAAGGAATAACATCAAGAGATTTATTTATTTAGCAAATATTATTTACATATTAACATTTCTATGCAAATATTATATAGTCATATAGTAGCCCCCCCCTCACGCACAGGGGATATGTTCCAAGACCCCCAATGGATGCCTGAGACTATGGATCGTACTGGACTCTACCTATACTATGTTTTTCACTAGACACACATACCTGTGATAAAGTTTAATTCATAAGTTAGGCACAGTAAGAGATTAACAGTAAGAAGTCATAATAAAATAGAACAATTATAATAACAACGTACTATAATAAAACTACATGTATATCATCTCTCTCCCTCAGAATATCTTATTATACTGTACTCATCCATCTTGTGATATTGTGAGATGATAAAATGCCTGCTTGATGAGATGAGGTCAGGTGAAAAGCTAGGTTGGCATTAGGCGACTGTAGAGCTTCTAATGAGTCATCAGTAGGATCATCTGCTGGGGGCCCCGGTTAACTGTGGAGAGCAAAACTGTGAATAAAGGGGAGGGAGAACTATTGTATCCATCAACTTTAGTAGCTTTTGTTATCCTATTTCTAGAAACTGTTCCTTGATTCTTTTGATTACAGAGCCCAGTCTTCCCCTGATGTGGAATCACATTCCATATCTAAGATTAACTGCTTCAGCTTCCTCCCAAACCTATTTCTATATCCAGTTACCCCATTTCTGTTAATGATGCTGTTACCTTTCTAGTCTCCCAGACCTGAAACTTCTAAGTCATCTCTGACTTTTCCTCTCCTTCCTTAATGTGTCATCAAGTACCAGCCTTAAATACTTCCACTGAAATATCTCTCCTGGTTTGTCTTCCTCTCCATTACCAGGGCAATAATTCAGGCTGTTGTCATTCCATACTGGGTACTTCTGTGCCTTCTCAACTGGTTTCCCTGCCTCCAGGCCTACTCAATCCAGTCAGTTCTACTTACCCCATCCAGATTAATCTTTATAAAAGGTCAATTTGATGAGTCATTCCTCATCTCAAAAACCCACAAGGAGCTATAGTAGAGTCCATGAGGAAAGAAGACAACCCTGGAGGACATTGTATTCTAAGGAGGATGGGGCAGTTTATGTGGTCAGGAGGAGATGAGGACTTAAAGGAGGCTTCCCTGAGGCGTGATGAGAGAGGAGAATGGATGCAAGAAAGAAGAGATACATCCGGGTTTAGGAAGTAAGTTGAGGAGGAAGAGGAGATGCCAAGGAGACTAGTTAGAGGGGTTGGAGGGGTTGGAGGAGAACCAGAGAGAGTGTATCACAAAGACCAAGGTAGGAGAGGATGTCAAGGAACAGAGTGAATAACGTGGATCTTTCCCTGGTGAGAGTCCATTGGATTTGGCAATTAGGGTGTCAGAATCAAGAGCAGCTTTAGGGGCATTTAGGGAGACTATGGAGCGTTGAGAAATAAAGAAGTAGAAATGAGGAGCATAGGTTTCCTTTTTAAATGTTGTTGGTTAAGAAGAGATGAGAAACCATGCTGAATGAAGATAAAGAGAGGTGAACTTAAAAATATCCTCCCCAGGGCAGAGACTTGCACTAGATTATAGCTTAAAGGTACCAGTCTCTGTAGTGGAGAGCTTGGTATTAGATAGAGGGAAGACAACTGATTGAGCAGGACCCCCATGGAGATCTGGGGAGATCCAATCTAACAAAGAGAAAAAAAATCTGTCCATTTATAATCATCCTCTTGCTATATACATGGTAACTCTTGACTGTGTGTATGTTATGGTTTTGATGGTTAAGATAATGAGGCATTATGAAATAACTACATGAATTTTTGCAACTTAAAGGGGTAGAACAAGATGAATCATTTCAGAAAACTTAAGGAGTTGCTAATAACCTCAGCTTGAAAGAGCTCAATCATTCATTAAAGTTCAAAGATGTCAGTCACTATTGCCTTGAAAATCAGCTGGGAATTAAGAATGTTTTCAGACTGAGAAGTTGATGTATCCATTCTGTATTGCCGTCCTAACAAATTACCAGAAACTTAGTATAGGTCAGAAGACCAACACAGGTCTCATGGGGCAAAACATAGATGTTGGTGGGTAGGTTCCCTTCTGGAAGCCTCTAGGGGAAAATCTGTTCCCTCCCCTCTTCCAGCTTCTAGAGACCACAGAGTTCCTTGGTTTGTGGCCCCCTTTTTTCTATTCCGAACCGGCAACATCTCTCTATCCTTTCTTCACTTATGTCATCTGTCTCTGACTGCATTCACAAAAACTTCTTCACTTTTAAGGACTCAAGTGATCTGATTGGGCCCACATATATAATCCAGGCATACTTCCCACCTCAAGGTCCTTAACCTTAATCACATCTCTGAATTTCTTTTGCCTTGTAAGATACAACATTCACAGTTTCTGAGGAATGGGCTGCAGGCTTCTTTGGGAGGTATTATTCTGCCTACAACACTAGAACTGAGAGTGAGGTCTTTATTTTAAGAGGGAAATTTGAAATGGGAAAAAGAAAGGTGTTCAGTAGTTGTATTTTATTCTTAAAATAGGCAAAATGCTTGCTCTGGAAGATAAACTGGTTTCTAGATGTCAAGTATGTAGTGTCTAGATGCTAAAAAGTTACTGAGAAACAGATTGCTGGTAGCTTAGAGTGAAATTTCAGTTATGCTGAGGAAATAAGAGTTGGGCGTTTTGACCTAAACATTTAGACTAGAGAAAATAAGGTAGTAACCTATCTCCAGGGTCTGAGGTACAATGGTGGTGACAGAAATAAAAGAGAGAAAACCCTAAATATGTTCACTTGGAGGCACTGTAGGAATAGAATAGGCTTCAGCAGGAATTCTTAGATTTGAATTTAGCGATCTATTCAGAACTGGATTCTAAATTTTAAGTCTTAATCCCCTTTCTTCATCTATAATTGACAGGTAGTCTATGGATACAGGAAATATGGGGCTAGCTCTTGGTGTCAAACTTGCAGTATTTACAATGTTAATACCATGCTTCAATCACATAAGATAATTGGTTAAAAAAAAGATACTGGTCCTAAAAAAATGGATATGGTCCTAATTATAAAAATTACAAATTGACTAATTATAAATATTATTTAAATATTATAAGAAATAGTATTAGAAAAATGAAAGATCATAACACTTTTCTATAGTACTATATGCTACTATATACCATTATTATTATACTATTATGTTTTGAGGGCCTGCTGTGTCCCAGGCATTGTAGTATACATTTTTTAAAAGATTAAAAAAAAGATTTTTTAAATCATATGGCAATACTTAAAATGATATGAGAGTAGGTTATACAGCCTGAACACTAAAGGAAAGGTAAAAGAGAAACAAAATATATTGCAGTATTTTATACTCCAGTATTAACAGAAATTAGTAAATGAGATGATAAATATTAGTGTTAACTTTTAACTGGTGGCTAGTTTACAGATAGCTAGTTTTAACTTACAAATAAACTAAAACTTAAAAATTAATTTTGCAGTTGGTAAAAATAAGAAAAAGAGCCCTCATTTCACATTTTAAAACCTTCTACTTGTTCCTTAAATGTCTTTTTAAAAGCAATAATAAACTATTTGAACATAGTATGATTTGGGCTATAAATTGATATATAAACAATTATTATCATAAACATTCTAGAGACTTTTTTTTTGGTAATATATAATCTAAATTCTATCTCCACATTAAGATGAAAGCAGCCATCCATCTAACTCCATTTCTTTCACTGTAACCAAATTAAATTTGTATTTTATATATCCTTCTAACCATTCATTCATCCAACAAAGTGTGTTAAACTCCTATCGTGGGAAAGGCACTATGCTAGGCCCTGTAAAATATTTAACATAGACATTTGTACTTTTTATTTGCAGTTCAAAATTTATTTCCAGTTGTGAGTGAAAGACTTTATTACATCAGCTATCTGTCCTGACCTGCCTCTTTACCATCTAATCTCTGTATCTTACACATTTTTTATTAATCTTTCTACTGTGAGAAGTCTTCCTTCTATTTCTGTTCCCTAGGAAATCTTCTCCCAGAGGGAACCAGTGTGCTATTTTTCTATATATCCTTCCAGATGCATTGTATGTATCAAGCAAATGTATATACATATTAAACTCCCCATGAGTATTTTTCTGCATCTTATCTTTTTTTTTTTCAGTCTCATTCTTTCTTACATCTGCACACTATTCTATTGTATGGACATATCATTTACTTAATTATGGGCATTTCTATTGATTTTAAAATATTTAATTTAATTTTAGTATTAGTCTATTCCTAACAAAGCCAAATAGTCTTATATTCAAATATATTTGTAGATATCTTCCTAGAGATGGAATTTGTAAGGTACTTACAAGTATTTACTTGTAATGTAATACATTCCTAGAGATGTATTTGTAATTTTGAATAAATATTGCCAATTTGCCCTTCATAGAAGTTGTGCCTGTTTCCCCATAGACTTACCAACAAAAGACAATAATCTTTACAAAGCCAAAGGATGAAAATGTCATCTCAGTATATTTCTCTTATGATGAGTGAGGTTGAGAATATTTTTTACTTTTTTTCCCCTCTAGTACTTTTATGATTAACATACATTCTTAATCATTACAACTTCTAAACTGTTCAGTGCATAGGATCGAATTCCCTGTTTCAATTTATATCTGAGCTAGATTACCAAATTGGTCCCATGAAATTCAGAACAGTAGTAAGGAGCATGAACTTTGGAGTTGATAATCTGCTTCTGAGCTGTATGATCTTGAGTATGCTACTTAATTAACCTCTCTGAGCCTCAACAGCTTCAGTTGTAACATGGAAATGATAAATAGTACTTAGTTTGTTGTGAGAATCATGGGATGATTCATTTAAAGCCCTTATTTAGCACAATGCTTCACAAGCTAGAATCATTCATTAAATGTAAACTACTGTGATAATGATGATGACCATAGACTATTCTTTCAACTGCTACGACCATCCCACAATTCATGACTTTAATCACAAAGGGTTGACTAAAAAAATGCATCCCAAATTTGCCAACATTACCACTTTAGCATCAACAATCCAATCGCCTCTAAGCATAGCTCTCAACCTTGGCAGTATACAATCATCTGAGTAGATTTGTCAGTTCCCACTGCCTGGGTCCCTACCCCAGATACTGTTTTAACTGGTTTCATGTATGGCTCTGGCATCAGTATTTTTCAAAAACCCCTCTGGTGATTTCAGTGAGCAGCTAAGGTTTAGAACCATTATCCTAACAGGTGGCCAGTGGTTTCACACATTAAGGAAAACATGTTCATTACCTCTAAAGAACAATACGTAGACATTTTTTAGGTCAAATGCCATGAATTATTATTTTTTTTAAAGATTCTATGTATTTATTTGACAGACAGATCACAAGTAGGCAGAGAGGCAGGCAGAGAGAGAGCAGGAAGCAGGCTCCCTGCTGAGCAGAGAGCCTGATGTGGGGCTCGATCCCAGGACCCTGGGATTATGACCTGAGCCGAAGGCAGAGGCTTTAACCCACTGAGCCACCCAGGTGCCCCTAGATGCCATGAATTATTGAGGAAGACATTAAAAAGAGAACATAAAGAGTTGAGACTGATGTGAGATACAGATACTGAGAAAAGGAGTTACAAAGTTGAAGATATTCTTTGTATATACTTCTAAGACCTCTTTCTCAGAAGAGTTTAGGGCTGCTATCCGTAAGTACTGTTACTAACTGCTCCTTAGAGATAAGAGATATAAAGTATTTATATTTGTTAGATGTGTTAGCCGAAGCAGGGAGATAGGACTCCTCAGCTCTTCAAATTTAGGATTCTCATTATCTCCATTCTTCAAGATAAATTCCTGGATAATTCTCAAAAATAAATTATCTCTGATCATGAGTAATACAGCTTATCCCCTTATACATTTTAGCAGGTTAGGAAGGATTTGGAAAGGTATTTTAGCTAACTTGTAAAGTGTGAGGTGGGTATACAGGAAAATTAGATATTATCGAATCCAAGAGGAAACTAGTATGGTCTAAAGAGACTGGGCAAAGAGTCAAGAGGCCTAGATTTTTGTTCCTGAGCCTGTTTCCTCAGCTATAAGATGAGAGAATAAAGAGATACGAAACATATCTTTCTGCTCTAAGTAATTACTATGTCACCAAGCCACCCAGGTAAAGCCTTTCTTAATCAATCAGTAGAAGACAGGAAAAGTATTGTAGCTCAAGCTTTTAAAATACATATACCATAGATTTGTCTTTTTACATACAAAAGGCAGTATGCTTTCTCAAATACTAAACTAGGTCTTGACGCTATTAGGCTAATATATGTCCTGCCTAACTTGCAGATACACATTTTACATTTAAGCAAGCAGGGGCAGCTGGTATCTTTACCCAGACTGGTGACTAATGGAGAGTAGGGGGTGGGGGGGCTGCATCCTGAAACCTGTGAAGAAATGTTGGAACTCGAGCTTTCTATTGCCTTTCAAATCATCCCCCTCCTCCCCGCCCCTCCACCCTGTGGATAACTTCACTTGGAACAGATCATGGGTCCTCCTATGTTCTCTTGTAATCTTTTCTACTTCTCTTTTTGCATTGTATTACTCATGATCATTAGTACTCACACAATTCTTGTTTTTGTTGTCTTTACATTATCTCTTTTTTGTAAGATTGTACTTTTTTTTTTAAGATTGTACATTTTTTTTTTTAAAGATTTTATTTATTTATTTGACAGACAGAGATCATAGGTAGGCAGAGAGTCAGCCAGAGAGAGAGGAGGGGAAGCAGGCTCTCTGCTGAGCAGAGAGCCTGATGCGGGGCTCGATCCCAGGACCCTGGGACCATGACCTGGGCCGAAGGCAGAGGCTTTAACCCACTGAGCCACCCAGGCGCCCCAAGATTGTACATTTTTAAAAAGACTTGATTTATTTGAGAGAGAGATCGTGAGCAGTGAGGGGGGCGGGGAACAAATGGAGAGGGAAAGGCAGAGAATCCCAAGCAGACTCCATGCTGAGCCGGGAGCCCCGATGCAAGGTCAGGCCCACCACCTGGAGATCATGACCTGAGCTAAAACTAAGAGTGCGACTCTTAACCGACTGAATCAGCCAGGCACCCAGACTTTACAATTTTTAAGGCCAGGAAAATTTATAGTGTATCCCATGAGCAAGTAGTGTCTTAGCATGTAAGAAAAGCCTGATAAATGTTAAAACTGTTAAAAAATTAAATGATTTTAATTTTATTGCTTCTCTTTTTTATGTGATACTTTTTCAGTTTACAGTATTTCCAATTTTCTCTTATACAAATTCTTAATTCATGACTGTATCCTTAACTACTTCCTAAAATAGCAATGAGGTTTTCATTCTCAAAAGCCTAGAAGTAGTAATAAGGAAGCAATCATGATATCAAAATATAAAATAAATACATTAGGTAAGCTTTCAGTAATAAATGTGTAGGATAACTTTAAAAGAAGTACTATTTTGAGGTAACATAAGCCTCTCTGCCTACTTGTGATCTCTCTCTCTGTGTCAAATAAATAAATAAAATCTTTTAGAAAAAAATTACACTAATATGTTAATTATAATTTATTATACTTACATTATTGTGAATTAACAATGAACAACTATATAACATTATTAAATATCACAAATCATTAAAATAAATGCTATGTATATAACTCAGAGAATTAAGTTATTATGGTATGATAGTACTGAAATCTGTATATAGTGGTAGGGAAATGGTATTATGATAAAATAGAATTAAATTTCAATTTTAAGTTAGTACTAAAAAGAATCCAGTTGTTTAAAAATCTGTATTTAATGAAAATAAAATCAGTATCTTTGGTCATAATTTTAACACTTTATCAGATAGTGAACTCTAAGACTCCAGGTGATGTATGGAAGTGTTGAATCGCAATATTGTACACTTGAAAGTAATATTACATTGTATGTTAACTGGAATTTAAATAGAAACTTAAAAAAACAGTGAGCTCTAAGAAATACAAATATTGTGAATTCAGAGAATTGTGAATTCCTGTTTTGAGCTTAATAGTTACGTTGGGATTTTGACTTGTGAGAGTGATGCTTCATTAGCACTTATAAATTTATCCATCCTCCATGATCCGCTTTTGAGATTACTTTTATGGGTTCTAAATTTTCACCTGGAATATTAAATACTTTCTAGATAGGGAATTTTAAATTGTCATGCAAGTACAACGCCAGCTTAAATGAGTGCATAATTTTTTGAAGAGTTTATCCATACTAAAGAATATAGTTAGTACTGAGAACATTCCAAGCCTCTGTGACCACTATATTCGTACGATAAGGTGCATTAACTTTCTTAATGATTTTTTTTTAAAGATTTTATTTATTTATTTGACAGACAGATCACAAGTAGGCAGAGAGGCAGGCAGGGGGTGGGGGAAGCAGGCTCCCCACTGAGCAGAGAGCCCCTCTGTGGCTCGATTCCAGGACCCTGGGATCATGACCTGAGCCAAAGGCAGAGGCTTAACCCACTGAGCCACCCAGGCACCCCTCTTAATGATTTTTAAAACACTTGAAGTATATTGTGTCTTCCACAAAATTTTATTTTGCCAGCTGCCATGAAAGTATCTTGAAAGAAGTTAAAAAATTATAACTCTTGCTATTTGAATAGATTCCTTACATTTCCTGCTCCTACATACACGTGTACTTAATTCCACATTGTTTCTATAACTGTGATCATATCAGAGTATTGGTACTTATGTCCTTGGTTGAATGTTCTTCAAACTTAACCATCTTATAGACACATTCTTACATGTTAATCCAGAAATAAGCAAATGTCAAGAGCAATAGCAAAAAAGACCATTTAATACAAAGCTGGCAAAAATTTGAAATTATTTGTAGTTTCAAAAATTGCTTTCAGTTCAAAAGTCACATGCATTATGTGCATTAAAATTAGTGTCACAAATGACTTGTGGATATGGGAAAGTTGCTTTAGGGGAAATTTCACTAGTAAATCCATAACCTTTAAAATTCTGTATGATTGAATTGAATATCGATACTTGGCAAAATATTTTCAGCGGCGTATTACAAAAAACAACTTTCTAAAGGTGCGTTTTTTAGTTTTAAATATGTGGGGGGGGTCCTATAGACACGATGACATTTTCTAACCTGTTTTTGGTCTTTTCCTCTGCTAAGTCTTTGACTGACTTACCCTCTTAAATGTTAACGAGAACTGCTGTCAAGAAAGGTATTTTCTCTTCAAGGAGGATGTTTACCCAAGCAAAGTATTTTTTCGACATGAAAGTTCTAATTTGGAGGAAAATACCAAAATCCTTTCTATTTTTTATTCCTCATTTTCCTTCCCATCTTTAAAATAAAAGTTCAATCTTAACTGGAATCCTTTCCCCACCGTGAAACCCAGCGACGGTGCCAGACTTGCAGATGAAGGCTTTACTTTGTTAGCCATGTGTTTACGAAACCCCAGCCTTCCCCAGATCTCTCGGCTGATAATCTCAAACATGGAGGATGCTTCTGATTCTGCACAAGGGGTTGCTCCATTAATTAATAATGTAACTCTCCCAGGCTCTCCGCCGTCTCTTCCTGTATCAGTGACAGGCTGTAAAAGTCATCGAGTAGCCAATAAAAAGGTAGAAGCGAGAAGTGAAAAGCTCCTCCCAGCAGCTCTTCCTCCTTCGGAGCCGAAAGTAGATCAGAAACTTCCCAGGAGCTCCGAGAGGCGGGGAAGTGGCGGTGGGACGCGATCCCCCGCGCGGAGCCAGGCCGTGGCAGCGGGAGCAGCGGCGGCCGGCGGCGCGGCGGGGCCGGCGAGAGGCGACCCCCCGGGTGGACAGGGACTCCCCGCGCTGCCTTTGTAGTTGAAAAGGTGGAGAAGTGGCAGCCGGCGTGCTCGCAGGTGAGGGGCTCCGTGCGGTCGCTCGGGAGCCGGCCGGCGCCGGCGGGGAGTGCAGGCGAGCGGGGGAACAAAGCGGAGCGGCGCCGGGGTCCGCCCGCAGCGAGCTCTCGCGGCGTCGGGCCGGCCGGCTGCGCGCCAAGCACGTTGCGAGCCCGAGGCGGCGGCGGCGGCGGCGGCGGGCTGGGAGCCGGCGCTGGGGGAGGGGGCCGCCGCCGTTCCCGCACCGCCCGCCCGCGGCGGGGCGTGCGGCCCCATTGTGAGCCGGCCGCCGGGCGTGCGGAGGTGGGGCGCGCCGGGAGGGCAGAGGCGGCGGCCCCGCGGACTCCAGACCCCAGGAGCGGCAGGAGCGACCTCGGCTCCGGCGGCGGCCGCGGGCGCGTCAGTCACACAAAAGGCGGCGGAGCTCCCCCCGGGCGCGCGGACCGGCCCACGCCGTCGCCGAGCGCTCCCCACCTTACCGGCTTTCCTTTCCCTCCAATTCTGATAGGGAAGCGGGGCCGACGCGGGCGGCCGAGGGCGCGGGTGAGCCCGCGGGCGGACGGGAGATGCCGCTGCTACACCGAAAGCCGTTTGTGAGACGGAAGCCGCCCGCGGACCTGCGGCCGGACGAGGAAGTTTTCTACTGTAAAGTCACCAACGAGATCTTCCGCCACTACGAGTAAGGGCCGGGCCGGGCGCGGGGGCGGCGAGGGGGTGCGGGGACCCCCTCCCCAGCGTCCTTTTGTCTCTCTCCTTTTCCTCGCCTGGGGCTTCTGGCGGGGCGACTTGGAAGTGACGGCTGGCTGCGGGCCCGCGTTTCTCCGTCCCCCCCCCCCCCAACCCCGACCCGGGGGCGGCACGGAGTCCCTGGGCTGCGCGGCCGGCCGTGGCGCGCGTGGGGAGAGCGGGCCGGGGCCGAAGGAGCTGGGGTCCTCGCTCGGCCGTGGGGACCGCGTCCAGCCACGGCTGCCGCGGGGCCGCGGAGCAGCGGAAACTCCCCGCCTCGCCCCTCCCCGCCTCGGCCACACGCGCACTCCGGGGCCAGTTCCGGGATCCCCGCCCGGCGGCCGAGGGGATCCCCGCTCGGGTCAGCGGCCCGGGGCCGTCGTCCCCCGGCCCGGAGAGGGAATCCCCGCCCCCGGGGGCAGGAAACGGCCGGGCTGGGCTGGCCTCCTCGGTGGGGAGTGGAGCCTGACGTCGGAGCTGCCCAGGGGAGGGGAGGGGAGGAGAGGAAGGGAGGGAGCGGAGCTGAGACTCGGGGAAGGAAGGGGCTCCCCGGCGGGCGGGGGGCGGGGGGGGGGGCCGGGACGCGAGAGCCTCCCGCGGCGGCTTCTCGTCCCGTGCGGCTAGGCCTCGCAGTGTGCGACGCGAGCTGAGTGCTCTGTCACCACCTCTTCTCGGTGACTAACTCCCGGCCCCGGAGAACTCCGCGTCTCCGCCTCCGGGAGACCTCGGTGAGGAAGAAGTCGGGCTCGGGCGGGGGTGCCGGCGGGGGAGGAGAAGGGGGAGAAAGTGGGGCACTGGGCGCCCTTAGTTATCACTTTCGCGTGGCCCCAAGGGCGGCGGTGGCTGTTGGGGGAGGGGGTTGAGACAAGTTCAACTCCAGCCTCCGCCAGTCTCCGCTTTTTATCCCGCTGCGCATGTGGGCTGCCTGACATGTGCCACTCGCTATTGTTTTGATAAGAATCCCGGAGCTGCCGCGTGTGTAGTTTCGGCTACTAAATTTTCAGTGCCTCGCCTGGTGTGTCCCCAGAGATCCCCTTGTCCCGTGACACCGAACACTGGGGTGTTTTAGAGATGGGTGTTGAAACGGGATCTCCAAGTGAGAACCTGAATTGGTCGATCGGGGAAACAGTCTGATCCTTTTTCTTGTGCTTTATCGTCTCCGCTCGGAAGGAATCCCTTTGTGGCTTAGAAACCAAATGTTAGAGCAACGAAATAAATTGTGTGTAGGAGCCACTTTTTCGGAGTGGGGGCTTGCTCGAGGGAGGGCTTTAGGCAAAGTCTGCACCTGTCCGAGAAAGGAGCAGTGAGGTTAGAGAAGTCCGTTCCTTTGAGCTTTTAAAGTAAGGCTTCTTTTTCTTCAGCTCCGCAGGAGTTACACCTAAACTTGTTATATCTGGAAAAGTTTTCAGCAGACTGTGCTTTTAAGTAGGAGTGCACATCTTAACTCTGCTCCTGTACGGACTTGTTTTGTTACTCAAATAGAGTTCACTCTTGTAACTCCTTAAGTGAATTTGGATTAGGTAACTTGACAACGACGACGTCTTTTTTTTTTTTTTTAAGTTAAAATCCTTGGTAATACCAAAATTTTTTTAAAAAATAGCATTTAAGAATGCCAACGAAATAGAAAATGGGCTTAACTTTTCCACTTTGATACAAGCAATCTTATCTTTTTGAAAGGCTTTTCTTGCTTTAGAAGGAAACAGGATATGACTGTCCTTTTTGAATTAAATTTTTTGTATACTTTGGTTCTGGATGATTTATATAATTTCAGAGAAATCTGAAATATCTGAAATGCCAAAATAGAGGAAGAGATTTTTGGTATTCCAAACCTACTACCTTCCACTAATATTAAGGAACTGTAATTCCTTTGTAGTCTTACTAACAGATTTTTTACTCCTTTGTAGTCTTACTAACAGATTTTTTATTTTAATAGCTTAATAAGTTTTTTGGGTTTTGTTGTTTGTGCTGAAGTATTTGGGTTTTTGCAATTTACAAGCAGTTCAGGAAAGGCATTTGGTTTGGGAGCAAAGATATTTGATCATCTACCCTGAACAAAGCAGAGCTGCTAGTGTTGTGTTCTTAGGTATTAATTTTTGTCACTTTGAATTGGCAAAAATGGAAGAAGACTGACATTTGATTGTGTTAAATTTTGGGTTATTTTCTCTCTCTTAGATGATTACAGAGACATCTTTCCAAAATTGCATTCATGGTGTATGGTATATGGTGATCCTTAGTATTATGGTAATCTGACCCTTAGCACAAATCTGGAGAAGGAAACCTCTGTTTTCACTCATTCATTAAATCATCAGTTGGTTCATGTGAATTTGTTTGAAGATTACCCTTTAAGTGCATTATATGAATATTTGTCTTTTGTAATTGTGTGAAGACTACTCTGCTCACCTAATTGCTCAGGTTTTGATTTCTTGAATATAACCTTTTCTACCTTAATCTCAAAGAGATTTTCTACACCTCCCTACCTTGTTCCCTTTGCAACACAGTAGTGCAAAGTAACTTTTCCCTCTGTCTCTGGTTAGTAGAAGTTGCCTGTGACCTTTTAATTGTTAAATAGTTTTATGTCTTTATCGTGCTTGATATAATAGCCTAACACTTTCTCCCTTGTCCTAGGTATCGATGACCATCTCTCCTTTTTATCTAGTGTAAGATCAGCTATTATTGCAGGGTGATGCAGTACATTTGTTGCCTCAAATTTTCTCTTTCCTAGACCCCGAGTTTTTTGAGAAAGGGATTGTGACCAGGATGGATCCTTAGCGATTATACAGTACAAACTCCTTTTTCTGTTTGTTTGAACTACATGCTCTTCAACTAATTGCTAACTCTTGTTAGACCTGCTTTCCTTAAGTGAAGAAGACTCGTTAAAAGTAGCCCTTTAACTGTAGGCAAACGCATTAGCTAAAGTAAGTATAGAAGAATAAATTGGACCAATATTTTTATGTTACACACAAAAATAAACTCAAAATGAATTAAAGACTTGAACAGAAGTCCTGAGACCATAAAACTCTTAAATGGTAAGCTCCTTGATACAGTTCTTGGTGATGATTTTTTTAATCTGACACTAAAAACAGAAGCATGGAGAAAAATATAAACAAGTGGGGCTGTGTGAAACTAAAAAGCTTCTGCAAACAAGGGAAAACATCAAAATAAAAAGGTGAGCTACTGACTTGGGAGAAAATATTTGCAAATTATACATCCAATAGGGGCTAATATTCAAGTTATAAAGAACTCATACAACTCAACAGCAAAAAAAAAAAAAAAAAAAAAAAAACAAACCTGACTAAAACATGAGCAGAAGATCTGAATAGATGTCTTTCTAAGGGATCCATATAGATGGCTCACAGGTACTTGAGAAGACGCTATACAACCTTAATCATCAGGGAAATGCAAATCAGGACTCCCGTGAGATCCCGCCTCACACTTGTTGGAATGGCTTTTATCAAAAAGACTAGCGCATGACAGTTGCTGCCTAAGATATGGAGAAAAGTGAACTCTTCTGCACTGTGGGTAGAAATGTAAATTGGTGCAGCCACTCTGGAAGACAGTATGGAAGTGCCTCAAAAACTTAAAAAAGATAGAACTACGAATTGATCCCTTAACTCTTCCTGGGTGTTTATCCGAATTTTAAAAACCACTAATTTGAAAATATATATGCACCCCCATGTTCATTGCAGCATTCATACAATAACCAAGATATGGAAACACCCTAAGTCTTCATCAGTGGATGAATGGATAAAGAAATTGTGGTATATATACAAAAGCATATTACTCAGCCATAAAAAAAATGAAATCTTGTCATTTGGGACAACCTGGATTGACCTTGAGGTCCTTAATGCTAAATGAAGTAAGTCAGACAGAAAGGAAGAATACCAATGATCTCTCTCATATGTGGAATCTAGGGGGAAAAAAAAAAGTTAAGAAAAATACTAAGTTCACAACCCTTCAACTTTATAGTCAGTGATATTGTAAGAACAATGTTATGGAACAGATGGTAGCTACACTTGTAGTGAATGTAGCATAATGTTTAAGCTTGTCAAATCACTAAGTTGTACGCCTGAAACTAATTTAATGTTGTGTGTCCAACTGTACTTTAAAAAAGATTTTATTCCCCCTCCACCTCCAAAACCACACACACACACACAGACACACACACACAACTAAGCTCATGGGCAAAGAGAACAGAATAAAGCATGTACTTTAATCTTTTAGATAAGATAAAAATTTATTCTGTAATTTGGTTAGCTGACAGTTTTGTTTTTATTTATGTTTTTAGTACTGTGGATTGTTAAAAAATGGAGCAGTCAGGTCTGAATACTAGGAATTCTAGAGTTGCGGGATGAGGAAGGTGATTTGTTATATTACCAAATGACTTAATTTCCTAAATAAAATAACTTATTTCTTTAGCCATTTAGATCCTTGGAATTGGAATGTTTTTACCATCTCTGAGTGAGTTATGCTTTTCATACAAAATGTAGGGACCTCTTCATTACTTATACGCCAGCTTATGTTTCAACCTGGCTTTCTAGTGAAAGGTGTTTAACCTGATTTTCATGGTTCATCAGCTCCTTATTTGTTAATTCAGTCCTTTCAATAGCCCTCTTTTACAGATAAGGAAACTGGATTTGGGTTAAAGAGAGTAAGTCTGAGATCAGTGTCAAAAGCCACCTGTCTAGCAGTTGGTGACACCAGACGTTTCACTCACATACCTAAGACTCTGGAGGTTATGTTCTTATTTACTACCCAACATGGTACCTATTATGGAGAATTTTCCCTAGTATTTGTTGAAGATTGCAGAAGTGTGCACCAAGAACATAGGGCTCTGCTTTGAATTTAAGCTTGCTACCTAGATCTTTGGGTAGGCACTACTCTGTTGTCTGCCCAGAGATTTGGCTTCTTTACTATATCCCCAGTGATTAAGCTCGAGATGTTAAATATACGAACTAGAATGCCATCAGTTTACAGTGGGGAAAAATGTCTTTCACATAGACTAGTTCTCATACTGATAATTAGGTATGTTTGAAGTCTAATTATTATCTGAAGGCCTTTTGGTGAGCATGGAATTTTTAAGGAAAATTGGATAATCTTCATAGCTAGTGTCTGCAAATTAGGTTTTCAGCTCCTCTGTAGGAATAAGTCTGCTACATGGTCCTGATACTTGGGTCTATGGGCCTTTTTTTCTTAGGTGGTATAGCAGAGATTCCTAAATGCCTTTACTTTACTTTTTATCCACTTAGGAGGCTACCATGTTTTGGGTTAATACATTCTTTCTTCAGACAGAACAGGTCTTACCAGTTGCTGTATAACGAACCATCCGAAAATTTAGTGACTCAAAATAATCATCTGTTTTATTTGCTCACTCTTCTGCAGAATGCCAGTGTGGTTTCTCCTGGCCCGTGTGCTCACTCATTTAGCTATGGTCAGCTGGAGGTGAGGGTGAGGCTGTGATAGAGTAAGAGGTAGCCTCAGTAACACATCAGGGAACTCAGCCGGGATGGCTTTTCTTTCTTTATGTGTTTGTGTTTATTTTTTTTCTACCTTTATTGAAGTGTAACTTACCAATAGATTTGTAAAATATTTAAAGTGTACAATGTGGCATATTAATACCAAGATGCGTTTTCTTACCGTGTGGTCTTTCATCCTCAAAAGACTAACATGGGCTGCTTTAGGCGCTGGTCTCAGGGTTCCAGGAGGGTGAGAGCAGAAGTTTCTCAATGTCATTTCTGTATAATGTTGGTCAAAGCCAGTCTCAGGGCTAGCCCACATTAAAGAGGTGGTAAAATAAACTCTCTCTCTTGTGAGAAACAAGTATCAGTCATATTTCTAAGGAGCCTGCCTACCTTCAACTCTCCTTGGAGACAGTCTACCACTGAGCAGCTGGTAAGATTTTATGCTTGGGTCATCCTGATTGGATTTTGGGAGTTTATCAGTAATCTCTCTGCAGTTAATCCCTCCTGCTACCCTTCTACCTGATGCCAAACGTTTTCTTCAAAGATGCTCAAGTCCTTCATGAGTTCTTCTGACATTGTTCTGCTCTTACACTGGTTATTTATGTATTTTTCTAGGCTCTCTTTGCAGATATGGTACCTGAACAGTTGGAATTGATAACTATTTATTGAGTACACATACAGTATGCTGGGTATACATTATTATTATCTTATTTAATTTTCATATTAACTATTTATGGAAGATATCCCCATTTTATAGAGGGGAACCAGGTCTGATAAGGTTGTGTAATTTACCCAAAGCTTACCACATTCTACAAGTTGTAAGCTGAAATTCAGACACTTTTCCTCTCCTTCACAGTCATGTGTGTACTTTTATGTGTACACATAAAAATAAATGTGGGCTGCCAGTGGAGAGTATGTTTATTACCCTTGCCACTATGCTTTGCAGAGTCTGGAGATACTGAGATAATTTGTCCCTCTAGTGAGAATAGAATGTCACAACACAATGGCATAAATCACGTGTGCTATGGAGCCTGTGTAATGGGACCATAGAAAATGGAGCTGATAACTGCTGGGGAATTGAGGAAGCCCTTGCATAAGGAGAGAACATCTGAGTTGGGTCCTGAAAAGATGGAGCTATCAAGACACAGAATGGAGAAAAAGGGCATTCTAAGCAGAAAATATGCTAAAAAATACTTTTTAAGCTGAGGAAACTTTAGAAAGTCATGGAAGTGTGAATTTGCAGTCTCACTTAAAATTTGCCTTTTTTCACATTCATTATTGTTAAGCTAGGACTTTTGTTAAGCTACTATAATGTTTTACTTTTGTTGATTTCTACTTAGGGTTTTAGTCTTTAGATTTAAAAAAACTTTATTGCTATCCTCCATCTCAGTGTCATCTGCAGATTTTAGGAGCCTGCCTTATATGTCATTATAAGTTTGAGGCAGCACTAAGTAAAGTACAAAGTAGTATGTCATTAAATGTTTTTTAAAACTAAACATTATATTTTTAATTAATCTGACTTTCCTTCTGGCCATTTATGAATAAATGTAATTATCATCTAGCTGATTTTTCTCTAAATAACATAAGGCATGTTAAGTCTGCCATGCCCAAGATCTCCTAATCTCCTGCTTTGTAATACTCTGAGTGGTGGAAATTATTAGAACACTCTATGCTGTTTTATAGCAACTACTACTTTTCTAAGTTTATAAAATACTTTTCCATCTCTTGGTATCATATGCTGCTTAAGGTCAGAAATTATGTTAGTTTTTAACCTGTGGCTGCATTTCTCAGTTATACTAAATATGTTACGGACAGAGGAGTTTGTTTATATCCTTTAGATCTTTTCTGCAGTATTGTGCTGAGTCCTTCTTTTTTTTTTTTTTTTAAATATTTTATTTACTTATTTGACAGAGAGAGATCACAGGTAGATAGAGAGGCAGGCAGAGAGAGAGAGAGGGAAGCAGGCTCCCTGCTGAGCAGAGAGCCCGATGCGGGACTCAATCCCAGGACCCTGAGATCATGACCTGAGCCGAAGGCAGCGGCCCAACCCACTGAGCCACCCAGGCGCCCCTGTGCTGAGTCCTTCTTATCTTAAGTTTAATTTATAAAGTTTGGCCCTTAAGGAAAATATGCATTTATCTTTTCTAAATTATATTTAGCTTCTGGTTTTTATGTCACTTCATTCTTTTTGTTTATCTGTTTTGGTTTTGGTTTGGTTTTTTTAGTTCCAAGTTTTTATTGAAATTCCAGATAGTTAACATGAATATTAGTTTCAAGTGTAGAGTTTAGTGATTTATCACTTAGGTACAACACCCAGTGCTCAGCCCAAGTGCCCTCCTTAATACCCATCACCCATATAACCCAGCCCCCTCCCCAACTCCCTTCCAGCAACCTCTCAGTTTGTTCTCTATAGTTAAGAGTTAGTTTTATGGTTTGCTTGTCTTTTTTTTTTTTTAAGATTTTATTTATTTATTTATTTGACAGAGAGAAATCACAAGTAGACAGAGAGGCAGGCAGAGAGAGAGAGGGAAGCAGGCTCACTGCTGAGCAGAGAGCCCGATGCGGGACTCGATCCCAGGACCCTGAGATCATGACCTGAGCCAAAGGCAGCGGCTCAACCCACTGAGCCACCCAGGCGCTCCTGCTTGTCTTTTTTTAACCCCTATGTTCATTTGTTTTGTTTCTTAAATTCCACATATGAGTGAAGTCATGGTATTTGTCTTTTGCTGATTTATTTTGCCTACCATAGTATTCTCTAGTTCCATCCACATTGTTGCAAATGGCAAGATTTCATTCCTTTTTATGACTAATATTCCATTGTGTGTGTGTGTGTGTGTGTGTGTGTGTGTGTGTGTAAATAAAACATCATCTTTAGCCATTCATCAGTTCCATGATTTGGCTATTACTGATAAGACTGCTATAAACATCAGTCATGTATCCCTTCAAATCAGTATTTTTTGTACCCTTTGGGTAAATACCTAGTATTACAATTGCTGGATCATAGGGTAGCTTTTAAGGAACCTCCATACTGTTCTCCAGAGTGGCTGCACCAGTTTGCCTTCCCACTAACAATGCAAGAGGGTTCCACTTTCTTACGTACTTGCTAACATCTGTTGTTTTCCTGTGTTGTGAATTTTAGCCATTCTATATGTTACATCATTCTTAATCTTATTCCAAGAGGTTTTTAAGTTTTCCAAATAACCCTGTAAGTTAACAGTATGTTGCCCTTTGTCCCTTAGTTTGTTCACCAGAGTGTTGGTTGACTTTATATTAATTAAAGGTGTCTTCTTGCTGGCAGTCGAGCTGATAACTAAGAAACAATTTTTTCCTTAAGAAATAATGATAAAGAGCAGAAGTCCTCAAACTTTTTCTTAAAGGGCCAGATAAAATAAAAATTTTAGGCTTTGTAGGCAATGGTGTCTACTGTGCCTGCTCAACTCCACAGGACATAGTGAGAAAGCAATTACAGGCAATACCTAAAGGAATGGGTACGGTTATGTTCCAATAAAACTACAAAAACAGGTGGAAGGCTAGATTTGGCCTCCAGGCCAGTAGTATACTCATCTCTGGTGAAGAAGATGGTTGAAGGAATGTAGTAATAAATCGGACACATAATCTATATTAGCCTAAACATATTCATACAAAACAATATTTTGTTTTTTAAGAATTTTGTTCACAGTGGCAAAATGTGCTTCTTGTAAAAGTTTCATGATCTTAAATTCTTATAATATAGAAATTGAGGAGGCACTGTTATCTACCCCCCTAGAGTTATTATTAGAAGAATTCTATATATTTGAATGTGTATGGCAAATGGATGAAGAGCAGAATTACAGAAGTGTGAGAAAGTGAAGGTATAAAATGTTAGAAGCACCATGCTGGTAGGAGGTAATGAATCAGGAGAATTGGGCTTTTTTTTTTTTTTTTTTGCTTGCTTGCTTGCTTTAAAAAGGCCATGGTGATAGTCTCGGTGTCTGCCTCCTCCTGAGGGTAGATCTTTGTACACAGTGGGGCTATAATATAACAGTTTTGCGGAGTAGATACACACAAGGGAAACACAATACAAACACTTTGCAAGAGGAAGTGGGAACCTGGGTGTAAAAGGAGAGCTGTATGTACAGCAATGGTTACTGACTATCCTATTTTTCTGCCTAGTAACACATGTTTAATGGAGGTTTGTGGCACTTGTGCCATTGCTCTTTGGTATTTTGAACAATGTCAACACATCTAAGTAGTGTTTATTGCAACTCAGTATAAAATCTGTCTCCCTGACATGGCGTGAAGTACTCTAAGTGACCAAATACCAAATAACTTTGGTTAGAGCTATCAGGAGCCATTACTTGGCCCGGGGGTTTTAAAGAAATTGAAATATGACTAATCAGAATTAAGATGGGCAATAAAAGTAAGATACATACTGGAATTTGAATACTTAGTACCCCCCCCCAAAAACAATTTAAAATATTTACATATTGAAACACTTAAAATCGATCACATATTGAAATAAAGCATTTGGGAATGTACTGGGTTAAATCAAATGTGTAGAAGTAATTAATATATAAAGTTAGTGTTTCTCTTTAAAAATTTTTTTAATGCGGCCACTAGAAAATTTAAAATTATATGTGTGGCTAGCATTCTCTGTTTGCTAGCACTGGTTTAGAGACTAGTTAATGTTAGATACCTAAATTTGAAATATATTTTTCTTAAACAGTATTATAGTTTAAACTATCAGAAGTATACCTCACATACATCATGTGCTGATTATGTATTGGCTTGTTAAGCTAAGTCTTCCAGATATGTTTGTTCCAATAATAAAAAATTTAAAACTTTTGTAACACTTTCTAAGTGAACTGCAGTTTTAGGTGGTAAAACTTAAGACTTCTTTCAAGATCATCCATTTATTTATTTTATTCTGCACCATTGATAACCACTTATTGGGTATATCTGTTGTTCTTCTTTGACATACATAAATTTTCTTGTTTATGAGAACCATATTGCATTCATCTTTTCTCTCTCTGGCATTCCTTTCTTCAACCCTACTTTTCCTTTATAACCTAACCGCTTCCTCCAAAAAACTGTTCTAATATTTCTTGACCATTTTTGCCTGTCCTCCGTCCCTTCCTCTCACCTCCCAAGGATATCTACTTATCTTATAGGTATCTTTTAATCACTTTGTAGTTTTAATTTTAATGATACACATCCATTATCACCTGTACTAAAAGGTACATACTTCAAAAGGATCTTCATTGTACTGAATTAGATTCATGTAACTTGGTGAATGCATCTACCTCTTTAGATCTCATGTATATATATATATTAGGATATGATAAGTTTCTCTTTTTTTCCATAAATTTCATTTTTGTTGTTGTTCTTTCTACAGACAAATATACAAATGAAGCTATGTTAAAGTACATCAAAGTATAGAGGAAGGAAAGGTATTTACCGATACCTTACCACTTAGAGGCAACCATTATTACCTTTTTTGCGTATGTCTAATATTTTCTAAAATTTGTTGATTGTAATAACAATACACGTACATGCTCATTATACAAATTCAAGCAACATAGACATACTTAGAATAACAAATTTTCCTTTTCCTTCCTTCGCAGTTCTTCCCTTTCTCCATAGGGAATATCTGTCCATAGTATTTGTATAAGTACACGTTTTTTTTGTTCTAGTTAGTGAATATGGGATTGTATATTCAGTGATTTGAGTTTTTTTCTACCTAGTGTGCCTTAGAAATCTTTCCATATTATGGATCTCTTGCATTTTAAAAGTGACTGGATAGAATTTTGAAAAGAAATAAATGTTCATATTAAGAAATTCCAACAGTGCAGAAAAAGCACTCAGTAGAATGGTCCCCCGGCCCATCCCTACTCTGTAGCTATTGGCCTTGGTTTTTGTATAACATTCTAGAAATCTTTTCATGCTTCTTGAGCTGTCTTTCTTTTTCTGCCTTCCTTTTTCTTTCTTTCAAGTGGGACCATATTATATGTATTGTTTTGGTAAGCTTTTACTTCAAAAGATACAGGAGGAAATCAAACTGGAAAGTTGTTTTTTTTTTCCCCCACTGTGAACATGTTATTTAAGAACTCTCTTCATACTGTTTTAATGACTATGATTTTTCATTATATGAAGTACTGTAATTTACTTAAATTTTCTCATCATTATATGTTTAGATTCGCCAGTTTTTCTCTATTATGTTAGAGCTTTTTGAAGTTCATAGTTAAGTGCTTAAATTGTCCCTAGTGTTTTGGCTGCTTTGGAACAAAAAGCTTTAAAATTAGAAGAAAAAAGAAAGGTTGAGTTTATTTTCAGTTTCACTCCTAATTTCAAAAGTGATGGAAATCAAAGTCCAATTTTAGCTGAATGTACCTTTAAATTGCAAAATATAAATGTCTAGTTTAAATATACTTTTTGTTAGCTTTGTATTAATATGCAAGTTGACCAATTAGTAAGCCCTTCCTTATTCTGTGATTCTATGTAAAATTTTGCAGTGAAGGCACAATCCTTTATCAGCTTTTAATGTAAAATTTGTGAAATGACAGGTAATGAATGGATTTTTGTTTTTGTTTTTTAATCAGTGACTTTTTTGAACGAACCATTCTGTGCAACAGCCTTGTGTGGAGTTGTGCTGTGACGGGTAGACCTGGACTGACCTATCAGGAAGCGCTTGAGTCAGAAAAAAAAGCAAGACAGAATCTTCAGAGTTTTCCAGAACCACTAATAATTCCAGTTTTATACTTGACCAACCTTACCCATCGTTCACGCTTACATGAAATTTGTGATGATATTTTTGCATATGTCAAGGATCGATATTTTGTTGAAGAAACTGTGGAAGTCATTAGGAACAATGGTGCAAGGTAAAGTACTTCTAATTTTTTCTTTTGTTACACATACATTCACATTACTCACAATTCAAAGTACACAAAAAGGTGAACTGAGGAAGGCTTCCCTTCTCTACTTCCTTGCTCTCTTACCCTCCCCACAGATAGCCCTAATAATGTTAGTATATTTTTCCAAAGCTTTTGTCTATACAGACCACCAGAAACATGTATACACATAGGTATTTGTGTATATATGTGAACTTGCACACACACAATCTTCTGTCCCTTTTAATGCTTGATACCCTTTTCTTTTAAAATATCTTGAATATTTTAAATCTTGAATATATAAAATATCTTGAAAATATCTTGTCCATTGCTTTATGAACCACCTTTCTTCTCTTTTTTGTTTATTGTATAGTAAGTTCCATTGTATGGAAGTTGCATCTTTATTTCCAAGTTAAGAAAAAAAAAAAAACCCTTAAAGATACCGATTTTGTCGTTATTATGCTACTTGATAGTTTAAATATGCATGTATTTCTTACTGGGTTTTAGTAGTTCCTCTGATAATACGAGGACTGGGTTTTATATACTCCACTGAGTTCTCTTTTACCCCGCTCTTCAAGAAAAAATGAATTTTTCATATGCAAAAATTTTAAATGACATTATCTATGGCATTGAGTTAAAAATTATTATTGCTTTCCTGAAGTCTTAAGCATTTGTGATTGGCTAATACTTACCATAATATTTTTTTATTTGCATTAAAACTTTTTATAGCCTCTTGGAATCATGTAATATGTAGTGTCATGTGTCTCACTTCTTTCACTTACTGTAATGTTTCAAAGTTTATCCATATTGTACCATGTATCGAGATTTTATTTTTTTTTAATTGATAAATTCTACTTTATGGATCTGTCAACATTCTGTGACAGACATTTAGGTTGTTCCCACTTTTTGGCTATTATAAATAATGCTGTAACAGGCAATCATGTACAAGTTTTTGTGTGAACATATGTTTTTAGTTCTGTTGGGTATATACCTAGAGGTAGAATTGCTAAGTCATATGGTAACATCATGTTTAGCGTTTGAAGAACCTCCAGACTTCTAGAGCAACTGCATCATTTTACATTCCTGCTGCGGTGCAAGAGAGTTGCAGTTCCTCTGCATCCTCACCAAGTGCTGACTATGGACAATTTGCTGTCCATTTTTTTTTTGCTTTGCCATCCTCGTGGCTATGGAATGGTATCTTGTGGTCATTCCCATTTGCATTTCCCTAATGACTGTGTCAAGCATCCTTTCATGTGCTTATTGATCATTAAATGTCTTCTTTGGAGAAATGTTTGTTCTGGTCCTTTGCCCATTTTTAAATTGGGTTATTTATCTTTTTTATCACTGAGTTGTAAGAGTCCTTTGTGTTTTTTGGGTACAATCCCTTATATGATTTGCAGCTGTTTACTTCCATTCCATGAGTTGTCCTTTCACTTTCTTGATGGTACCATTTGCAGTACCATCTCCCTTTGCTTTTCATTTTTGTTTCTACTTACTAATAGCATATACCTTTTGTTTCGATCTCTGGTAGTACTTACCTTACCAGTGGTCCTAAAAGACCGCTTTATCACCAGAATTAGTTTTATTGGAAAGAGCATGCTAAATTACAGAGAAATGGGGTAGATGCCATTCTTGGGGTGAATTAGTCAGTATAGGTACTCTGAATCTTCTCACCTCAGTACTTTTTTCTCACTGTCTCATTTACCTTTAGGTATTCCTCCCCTCTTTCTTGTTGTATTTATAAGTATAGATTAGGTGCTTGCCTCCTTACCAAGACTTTCTGTTTTGAAATATGCGATCAGCTAACAGATTGTTCTAGAAGATCCTTTGTCATTGCTATGGCAGAATAGGAAAGATAACACCTGACTACTTGAGGAAACAGTTCAGCTCTTTATCCTCCCCATCCTGATTACCACCCAGCTTGCCTGTCAGTTGTGCAGACATTTGTTCTCTGCTACTTCCTTAGAACCTACTGGAGAAGTGAGAGAATCAGTGGTCTATATAAAGAGCACTAAACTAGGATTATATTGCATTACGTTACGTTACATTACATTATATCTGTAGATACAACCTCATTGTTTCCATGTACAGATGAGGAAACAGATCCAGAGAATTTTGGTAATGTTTGTCATCTATTACTGATCTCCTGCTATTTACTTGTACTGTTCTAGACACTGGAGATAGAGCAGTGAACAAAAGGAAGTCATGGAGCTTCCATTTGAGTCTTATAAGTAGTAAGTGGTAGGATTTAAACTCAGGTAGAGCTGACTTACAAAATCATTTCTTACACTGTATCATTGTCTCCTTAGTTTCAGATTCTGCCATTTATTTGCTCTGAGCAAGTAAATTCAAATTCTTTAAGCTTTAGTCTTTTTTCGTCTGTTAAATGGACCCCTGCCTTACAGATTTGACACACAGGATGAAATGAGACAATGAAGGTGAATTTTTTTAAGCTGTTTTCTATAATATTGCATTTGATACACGTGCTTTGTTAGTATCTGGATGTGTGTAGTGAGGCCATGCAGTTTGACAGATTGCTTTTGTTTTTTGAGAGATATCAATAGCAAAATGACTACAATAACTGCTTGGGCCACTGTAACTAAGAATCAAATTTCTCTATTGTAGCTGTGAAAGGAGACCCACAGTTAACAATTTCACTGTCTAAGAAAGACATAGTTTGTTTTTGAAGATGGTCATCCCACTTTTGTACGTGGTCTAAAAAATGCTACATTAACATTGTTAATGTTGTTTTTTTTAAAGATTTTATTTACATTAAATTATTAAATTAAATTATTAAATTATCTACATTAACATTGTTAATGTTGTTGTTTTTTTTAAAGATTTTATTTAATTATTTGACAGAACAAGAGAGCTCAAGTAGGAGAGAGAGGTAGCCCAGTGTGGGGCTCGATCCCAGGACTCTGGGATCATGACCTGAGCCAAGGGCAGATCCCTAACCATCTGAGCCACCCAGGCGCCCCACTGCACAAACAATTTTAAGGCATATAAGTTTCGGTAACTTTATCTTCTTTATAACATCATTGTTTAGTGAAAGGTTGGGAGTATGGTGAACTAGAACTCAGTGCTCACAAAGTGCAGATGGGTTTATCACGTGATAATCATGTTTATCATGTGATAAACCCATCTGCACTCCCTGCCCAGCCCACCCTCAACCCAGGCCTGGAACTGGAGAATAAAATCAGGAAAAAGAAGGTGGGAATCACACAACAAATACATATTTGGGATTGTTGAGTTCTCTTTCAGTTGAAGGATGGGCTAGAATTTGAGAGAATCTGAAAAACTGAATCAGAATATAATTGTGTATTTGGTAATTTTTTTAAATTAAAATGGGCTTTGGGCAGCTTGTTTTCAGACATTTTACAGGCACAGTCAAGATATTCTTGGAGTTCAGAGGAGATTTGAAGCAACAGATATGAAGAGGTACCTCTAAAAAAGTAGGTATACTGACAGCAAGAAGTGGCACCTGATAGGAAAGAAAGAGATGGAATCACCATTAACTACTGTTGATGGTTAAGTATACTGGCTTGGGTTAGTATATAATTTGGTAGCATTAGAGGACATTGCAGAATTGAAAGTATTGTAGCATTTATTGAACCTTTCCTGTATTCTAGGCACTGTGCTACATGCTTTCATTTTAATTCTCATGATATTGATTGGGAACCCAGAATTTTCCAAAAGTTGTATGCTCCTTGGTATTACTCAAAAGTTGAAAACTTAATGTCCACACAAAGACCTGCAGATGAATGTGTATAGCAGCTTTATTACTAACTTCCAAAATTTGGAAGCAACCAAAATGACCTTTACTAGGTGAATGGATGAATAAGCTGGTACATCCGGGCAATGGAAACATTATTCAGTTTTAAAAAGAAATGAGCTGTCAAGCCATGAAAAAACATAAGGAACCTTAAATGAATATTACTGTGTGATAGAAGCCAATCTGAAAAAGGTACATATGTGTGGTTCCAACTATAAAAGGCAGAACTATGGAGACAGTAAAGAGATCCGTGGTTGCCAGTAGTTGAGGTAGAGTTGGGGAGATGTGAGTAGGTGGAGCACAGGAGGTGTTTTGGGCAGTGAAAATACTGTGTATCCTATAGTGGTGGATACATGTCATTATACATTTGTCCAAACCCATAGTGGAACACACCAGGAGTGAACTGTCACATAAGCTATAGACTTGGAGTAATGATGATGTCTCAGTGTTGACTCATGAATTGTAACAAATCACCTCTGGTGGGGGGCTATTGATGAGAGGCTGTGAATGTGGGGCAGCAAGAGGTATACAGGAAGTCTCTAGATCTTCCTCTCAGTTTTGCTATGAATCTTAAAACTGTTCTAAAAAACTAAAGTCTTTGGATTAACAATAAAATTATGTGCTGTTTATTAAGACTAAAGTTCATAATTTTTTAAATTATGTTTTTTTCCTATAAAGTTTCATCTATATCAAAGAAAATTATGAAAATTGAAGGCCTAGGGTGTATTTCCCAAATGCTCATTTCAGAGATAATCATTGTCAAAAAATTAGTACATTAAAAAAATATAAAATATTGTTCTTTTTTCTATACTATGCTAGATTTAAAAGAAATATCAAGCAGCCTTTTCACTTAATAATGTTTGGGTATCTTCTTATATCAAAATACACAGATGGGCATTTCTAATTGGTTTTGCATAAATTGATTAAAATATTTGTTCCTAAAAAGCTTGCTTTTTCTGAGGCTGAAGAAAGTTACTTCTTTTACTAGTCTTTTGTGAATTTTCCCTTTGAAAATAAAAAGCTGCATTTTTTTCCAATAATCTCTGACCTGGGTACCTGTGTGGCTCAGTTAGTTAAGCATCTGCCTTCAGCTCGGGGTCCTGTAGAGCTCCAGGTCTGGCTCCCTCCTCAGTGGGGATTCTGCTTCTCCCCATCCTTCTGCAACCCCCATTGTGTTTTCTCTCTCTCTCTCTCAAATAAATAAATAATCTTTTTTTAAAAAAATAATCTCTGACCCTTGACTGACAGACCTTTTTTCCCACTGCAGTTTAAATCAGTGAAATAGGGGCACCTGGGTTGCTCAGTCATTAAGTGTCTGCCTTCAGCTCGGGGCGTGATCCTAGGGTCCTGGGATGGAGCCCTACATCAGGCTCCCTGCTCAGCAGGAGGCCTGCTTCTCCCTCTCCTACTCCCCCTGCTGGGTTCCCTCTCTGTCTCTCTCTGTGTCAAATAAATAAAATCTTAAAGAAATAAAAAAATAAAAATAAATTGGTGAAATAGCAGAATTGGATTTGTACCAAAGAGTTTCAGTTATGGCCAGATTTTCCCAAATATTATCCCCATACTACTTACATTTAAAATTTACAAATTGTTACCTAATTAAGAAGCATAAGAGATAACAGTTCAATATTATTTTTAGAATTGTTCTGTAAAATAAAGATTACAGAATTCTTTGAATATTGGTTTTGGCATTAAATAGTAACCAATGAACTAGAGATTTTGGTTATTCAGCTGTTAAAGTATATTCCCTGTAGCTTTCATGTTTCATTAGTGGAGCTTTTAAGCACTTTACTGTAATGAGGTAAAAGAAAATTAGTATCAAAACCTATAATATAGAAAGTAGGCACTTAGTATATATTAGAAGTGGAAATAAGAAAATGAACTTCTAAGTTTTGGGGTTCTTTTTTTATATTGCTGGCCTAAATGGTATTAGTGAATCTTAATTAAACTGCTTTAATATTGAAGACAAAGAGAAATGCTAAGTATGTTGAGAAGATAGGATGAACATAAAAGATTTAACTGAGGACCAAATCTAGTTTTTTTTTTTTATTTAAACATACATGCTTGAATGTTAGTGACTTGATCCAGGTGGGATTAATCAAAGAGAAGTTTTGGGAAAGGGTTGACTAGAAATTTGAAGGCAGAGAGAGAAAAATATAAATTTGTAGAAAAAGATTAAAGGAGAAAGTCTTATTTAGGTGTAAAGATGGTATAGAACTTATAGCAATGTGCATTAATCAAATTTGAATTATTAGAACTCTTTTTTTCCTAAGGTTTATTTGAGAGAGAGAGCAAACGTATGCACACAAAGTGGGGGAGGGGGAAGGGAAAGAGAATCTCAAGCAGACTCTGCACTGAGTGGGGAGCTAGACTCTGGGCTCAATCCCAGGATCCAAGATCAAGAATTGGACACCTAACTCACAGAACCACCCTGGCTCCCCATGTATTGCAAATCTTTTTCAGAAAGATGGCTTTCTGTAACTCAGCTTACACTACTGAACTTTTTTTTAAAGTAGGCTCCACCCCTAACATGGGGCTGGAACTGAACCCCGAGATTGAGTTTCATGCTCTACTGACTGAATCAGCCAGGTGCCCCACTACTGATCTTTTAAGATAAAGATTTCTGGTTCTCAGCCAAAGAGAGTCCTTAGCAACATCCCCAAACTGTTTTTAGTGAGCCTAGTATGTTGATATAATTTTTAATACCCAAAAAAAAAAGGGCTGTTTGGGACAACTGTTCTTTGGAATTTTTTTTTTTTTAAGATTTTTTTTTATTTGGCAGAGATCACAAGTAGGCAGAGAGGCAGGCAGAGAGAGAGAGAGGAGGAAGCAGGCTCCCTGCCAAGCAGAGAGCCTGATGCAGGACTCCATCCCAGGACCCTGAGATCATGACCTGAGCCGAAGGCAAAGCCTTCACCTGCTGAACCACCCAGGCGCCCCTGTTCTTTGGAATTCTAAGTTAAAGTGGAAACCGCCTTCTTTAGATGTATGTTGTGTTTCTTGTATGTACCAAAGACCCGACTTACAAGCTGGATTCCTAGATTGTCATTGCAAGTGCAACAGTTAAAATTTAGAATCCTTATTTACTCGCATAAGTAAATTAGGAGGACATCCTGGGAAACCTTTTTTTTTTTATTTTATTTTATTTTTTTTAAGATTTTATTTATTTATTTGGCAGAGAGAGATCATAAGTAGACAGAAAGGCAGGCAGAGAGAGTGAGAGGGAAGCAGGCTCCCTGCTGAGAAGAGAGCCCGATGTGGGACTCGATCCCAGGACCCTGAGATCATGACCTGAGCCGAAGGCAGCGGCTTAAACCACTGAGCCACCCAGGCGCCCCAAGGGAAACCTTTTTATACTCTAAAAATCCCTAAATAATCACAAAAATAAATGAAAACGATTTTTTAAAAGATATTATTTATTTGTCAGGGTGAGCAAGAACAAGCAGGAGGAGCCAGGCAGAGGGAGAAGCAGGCTCCTCGCTGAGCAGGGAGCCTGATGGACTGGATCCCAGGATCCTGGGATCATGATCTGAGCTGAAGGCAGATGCTTATCAACTGAGCCACCTAGATGTCGCTGAAAATGATTTTTAAAAAAGATTTTATTTATTTGAGAAAGAGTGAGTGGGGGCAGGGAGAAGAGGGAGAAAGAGAAGCAGACTCCCCCCGCCCCCCCCCCCCACCGAGCAGGAAGCCAGAATGGAGCTCATCCCAGGACCCTGAGATCTTGACCTGAGCTGAAAGCAGTCACTTAACTGACTGAGCCACCCAGGCACCCCTGAAAAAGATTTTTTTTTTTCCTAAACAAGTTTAATTTAAATCATCTATAAAGCTTATGCTGTATTTCTGTATGGGCTCAACAAAATAGTTCACCTTAAAATAGTTCAGTAAAATTTAGACTGATCATACAAACTTAACTCATTTTCTTCAGTATTCTAAGGGGCTTCAAATTGCATTAGCCATTAGGAACGTCTGCCTAATGCCTTTCAAAAGTCTTTGAGTGTTAAAAGTTGCGGGTGTGGGTAGTCTCTGTGGCAACTTCTCTATTGATCCTTTGCACTAACACCAAGTACAGTCAGGTGCATCTCTACCAATACTTACAGTCCTTATGATGGGGGTGAGAAAAAATGATCAAAATGGGGAGTTGGCAAATAAATTGAGGTTCACCTCTTTTCTAACATAAAAGGAAATCAAATGTTTGCTTGCTTCAATTTGTATTTCCTTGAACTTGCTAGTAGCAGGATGGTGAAGTAGAACAGTAGTTCTGAAGTTCTTAGTTCCCTGTGGCAGGAGAATATTAGAGGTAATAATATCACAAGAGGGGAGACTATGTGTAGCTACTCCTGTCCTGAGATCGCTGTTAGAAATAAAAGGGAAGTTCATTTCTACATGGTTACATGTTCAGGTCTGAGAAATTTGAGCCTCTTCTGAATAAAATCTCTCTTTCATCTTTTCCTACCTACTTCATGCTCTGTTTCATGTGGCCAATATAAGATCAGTTTTTGATGAATGACTTATCTTGTAGATGCTTTGAATTTTTCTGAGAACAAGATAAAATTGTAGTTTTTTAATTTTCTATGCTGTTTTAGAGACCAATAATATGGTATGTAAGTGGCATTCATTTGACCTATGGTTCTGAATTACTGTTTTTAAAATGGGGTTATCTGTCTATCTTAGACAAAGTCAGAGACCATCCAAACATAAAAGTTAAAGGAGAAATAGGAGAAATGACATAAGTTAAAATAATTTTCGATGAAAGGAAAAGGAATGGTAAAAATACAAATAGAGGGGTGTCTGGATGATTCAGTTAAGTGTCCTGACCCCTCATCTCAGGGATGTGAGTTCAGGCTCCACATTTGTCTCCACAGTGGGTATAGAGCCTACTTTAAAAAAAAAAAAAAAAAAAGTACAAATAGAATCTACTCATCACTAAAGGCCAGGCAGAATCCTTTGATTAAATTAAAAACGTATGCCAAGAGAATAATTCTGGATAGAGTTTGGTACACTTTTTTTTAAAATAAAGGGCCACGGGGCGCCTGGGTGGCTCAGTGGGTTAAAGCCTCTGCCTTCGGCTCAGACCATGATCCCAGGGTCCTGGGATCGAGCCCCACATGGGGCTTTCTGCTCTGCAGGGAGCCTGCTTCCTCCTCTATCTCTGCCTGCCTCTCTGCCTAGTTGTGATTTCTCTCTGTCAAATAAATAAAATATTAAAAAATAAAATAAATAAAATAAATGGCCAGATAGTAACTATTACAGACTGTGTAATTCATGTGGATTCAGTCACAGCCACCGAACTCTGCTGTTAGAATGCAAAAGCAGCCATAGTGTATGAATGAGCATGGCTGTTTTCTAGTAGTTCCTTCTTCATAAATACTGTAATTTGAATATCCTATTATTTTCACATATCACAGAGTAGTCTTCTGATTTTTATTTGAAGCCACTTAAATATGTATAAATTGTTCTTAGCTTGCAGATCGTACATTAAAAAAAACAGGAGGTAATTTAGATCTGGCCTATAGGCCATAGTGTGCTGATACCTGGAAGGAGGGAAGAGTTCCTGCTTTAAAGGTTTATCGAATAAAATCCGCAGAGGTCCCCTTTATGTTTAGAACCTCAGAGTTTGGCTTGCCGAAGTGATTTGGGAGGGTGGAAAAAGCCTGTGGAGCCAACTGACTATTGTTTCTGGGAATCTTCTTTCATAATCTATAAAGCTGAAATAATATCTATATTCATATGGTGGTTGTATGAGCTTCTGCTGCATCACCAACCACCCCCAAAATTTAGTGGCCTAAATCAGTAAAGGTTGGCTGGAATGTTCCTATGGTCTGGGTTGTCCTGTCTGGGACTGGATTACCTAGGTCCTCTACTTTAGAATAGCCTTCCTCACATGTCTGGGGCCTCAGACTAGGGTGGCTACTTTGACGTGGCCTCTCATCCTACAGGAAGCTAATCCAAACTTGTTCCCAAGGCAGTAGCAGGGTTCCTAGCAGCAAGAGAGGGCAAGCTCCACTGTGCAAGCACATTGCAAGCCTCAGCATGCTTTGTGTTTACTAGTATTCCATTGACCAGAGCAAGTCACATGAACAAATCCAGAGTTGCCGTGGGAGGGAATCAAAGAGATGTGAGTCAATGGGGGCCATACCTTCAATTATCTGCCACAGTAGTTACCATTTGTTAGTAGGCCAGCAGAGTACCAGGCACATGAAGCACTCAGTCAGTGTCAGATCCTTCCTATACTTGTCAGAGATGAATGGAGAGTCTGCCAGCTGTGATGACTCGTCTTTTTTTAAGTCAGTTCCTAATTTTCTTACGTCCTAGTCACTGTTCTTCAGAGTTCGCCACATATCATTTTAGGGAGATGATGCCAATACCTGTAAACTTTTGAGAGCTTACTATATGCCACACACTGTTCTAAGCTCTTTATATGATCTTATTTAATTCCCACAACACCTTCTGTAATAAGAGCTCATTTGCTCATTTTACAGTTGAGAAGCTCATACACCTAGTTAATTAATTAAAATTTGATCAAAGTCACAAGTGAGATTTCTAAGCACAAGGCATTGTCAGAATCACTGCTTCTGTTTGGGAAGAATACACTCAGAAATATATATATTAAAGGATAGCACTTAAGCAGGATTAAAAAATTATAGTTGAATATACTCATTGAACACCCACTATTTACTCTTCCCTTTACATAAGCATTTTATAATTTGTCTAAGTGTGAAGAAAGATAGGATTATACATATGTGGTTAGATTATCTTTTGATCATTTTTCTAAGGAAGAGTGATACAGGTCATAAGGTTGAGTGTCCGAAAGTCAGCATCATCTTTTGATCATTGATTCATTTTTTTTTTAAGATTTTATTTATTTATTTGACAGAGATCACAAGTAGTCAGAGAGGCAGGCAGAGAGAAGGAAGCAGGCTCCATGCTGAGCAGAGAACCTGATGTGAGGCTCGATCCCAGGATCCTGGGATCATGACCCGAGCCGAAGGCAGAGGCTTTAACCCACTGAGCCACTCAAAGGGGAAAAAAACTCAATATTTAAACAGGTTCCCTTTTCCTTTAAATTCTTATCATTTTTCCTATCAGAGGGTACCTTAATTTTTCTTTTTTAAGGTTTTTCTTTTAATTTATTTGAGACAGACTGAGAGCACAAGTGGGGAGATGGGGCAGAGGGAGAAGGAGAAGCAGACTCTCTACTGACCAGGGAGCCTGATTGGGAGCTCAGTCCCAGGACCCCGAGATCAACCTGAGCCATAGGCAGATGCTCAACCAACTGAGCCACCCAGGCGCCCCGCAGAGTACCTTAATTATTTTACTTCTGTATTCTGACCTGTTTAAGCTTTCTTCTCTTCAGATATTTTGCCCACAGATTGAAGAGTGCTATTTACTAGCAACAAAAGGTGACTGGAGGGATGCCTGTGTGGCTCAATTGGTTAAGCTGCTGCCTTTGGCTCAGGTCATCATCCCAGGGTCCTGGGATCGAGTCCTGCATCAGGCTCCTTACTCAGTGGGGAGTCTGCTTCTCCCTATGTCTGCCTCACCCTCTGCTTGTGCTCTCTCTCTCTCTCTGACAAATAAATAAATTTAAATCCCTTAAAAAAAAAAAAAAGGTGACTGCAGCATGGGGAAGAATATAAATTTTATTTATTGATTTTCTATCTTGGCAGAGTTGCCAGAATGAACGATGCAATTAGTTATGTCTTTTTTCTTGGAGGTAGTAGGGAATATTACCTATTCTAGGTCCTCTACTTTGTGTATGAAACAAAGCCAGGTTTTATATGGTTCATTCAGTAAGCATTGTGTGCTAGGTTATTACTCTTGTAGGTTTCGAAAACAGGGTAGTGATTAAGGCAAAAACTAGGGACTTATGTTCAAGTGCAAGAGAGAGATACACACAAATCAACATGATAATTCAGATTCTCATCAGTGTTGTAAAGAAAATAAAACTTGGGATGCCTGGGTGGCTCAGTCATTAAGCATCTGCCTTCGACTCAGGTCATGTTCCCAGGGTACTGGGATCAAGTCCCACATTAGGCTCCCTGCTCTCTGCTTCTCCCTCTCCCACTCCCCCTGCCTGTGTTCCCTCTCTCTCTCACTGTCTCTCTCTGTCAAATAAAAAAAATCTTAAAAAAAAAAAAAAAAGAAAAGAAAACTTGATGGAATAGAATCTTGAGTTATATTTTTTTTGTGTTAGCCAATTAAATCCAATAATTTCTCCATAAACCACTGTTGGATGCTACAGGGTAGTCCAGTATGAGTAAAGAATTAGTACTTATTGTTCTCAAGCAGAACATAGGTAATAGGGCTAAAGTTTGCAGGACAAAGATAAGTGAAATAAGTATAAATGACAAAGGATTGAATAAGAAATGCCCTAGGGGCATAGAGAGGAGGGAGAATTGGAGGAAAGTAGTTAAAGGGTAGAAACTTCTAGTTACAAGATAAATAAGTACTAGGGATATAATGTACAACATGATTGTAGCTAATACTGCTGTATGAAATACAGGAAAGCTGTTAAGTGAATATATAAATCCTAAGAGTTCTCAAGGAGAAGTTTTTTTTGTTCTTTTTGTTGTATTTGTATGAGGTGATGGATATTAGCTGAATCTATTATAATCACTCACAGTATACGTACATCAAATCATGCTGTATGCTTTAAACTTCTACAGTGACTTATGTCAGTAATTCCTCAGCAAAAGTTGGGCTAAAAGAGACATAGTTGAGTTTTATTTTGTTAGGGAATATATCACTAACATTCAAATAGAATGAATGAAATAGGGGTGCCTAGGTGGCTCAGTCGTTAAACATCTGCCTTCAGCTCAGGTCATGATCCCAGGGTCCTGGGATCGAGCCCTGCATCAGGCTTCCTGCTCACCAGAAAACCTGCTTCTCCCTCTCCCACTCCCCCCGCTTGTATTCCCTCTCTTGCTGTCTCTCTTTGTGTCGAATAAATAAATAAAATCTTTAAAAAAAAAAAAAAGAATGAATAAAAGATACTGTAATGCCAAATTAATTTAGCACTCTGATAATAATTTGCTATGATTGGTCATTAAATGGGCTCATGTTTTACCCTTTAGTTATTAATCTTTATGAAGGTATGCTTGCATCTTCATCTGCTTCCAGTCAGTCAGTCAGTGTGTTGGTTTTCATTCTTACCATAATAAGAATATTACTGACCTGGGACGCCTGGGTAGCTCAGTCAGTTGAGTGTCTGCCTTCAGCTCAGGTCATGATCCCAGGGTCATGGGGTGGAGTCTGGTGGGATCCTTGCTCAGTGGGGAGCCTCCTTTTCCCTCTGCCTCTCCATCTGCTTTTACGTGCTCTTTCTCTCTTTCTGTCTCTCTGACAAATAAATAATAATTTTTTTAAAAGAATGTTATTGACCTTAAGGATAGTAAAAAAATGTTCAGGTTATTTCTTTTAAGCTTCCAGCTAGAATTTGAGAGTGCAAGAAGTACTTGGTATAATCCTGCCATCTTAATTTGTTAGTTGCGTGTATAATAATCTTTGCTAGTTCTTACTTTTATGCACTGTATTTTGATGTGCAGAAGCCATCTGACTGTCATTTGACTAACTCAAGGTGGAAGAGAGATACCGTATATTGAACTTTTTTTTTTCATGAAGAATGGATTTTTAGGTGAATTTTTATAATGTTTATTATGGTTGAGGTAGAAACAAACTCCTTTGACACAGTTTTCACATTACACAGAACTCTTTGACCCTTCTTCTCATAAGTATCACAGGACTAATCTATACTTAAATGAGATCGAAAAAGTAGACCTACTTCAATTAGCCTTTCTCATGTGCATTAATATTTTTAAAAGAACAAATTTTTTTTAAGCTGAAGAATGAATAACTTACATTCAGATAGGCCTTTATCCTAAGTAGTCTAAACTAATAAAGTTTTATTAAAGCACTACTTTATTTTCTTATGATAAAATTAATTTTTAAATATATAGTTGTGGCTTCTGACAGTTAAGTAACCCACCACAATAAAACAGAGAACATTTCTACTATTCCCCAAAAGTTCTTTCATCCCCTCCTTGTAGTCTACCCTTGCCCCCACCTCCTAACCTAGCCTATATGGCAACCACTGATCTATTTTCTGTGCTTATAATTTTGCCCTTTCCAGAATATAAATATAAATGGAATCTTGGGTCTGACTTTTTTTTTTTTCCTGTTGATCTGTATGTCTTTCTGCCAATACTACACTGTCTTTATTTACTGTAGCTTTTTAGTATCTTTTATTGATTTTTTCCCATGATGTGAAATGAATGCTTTTAGTTAGAGTTAATATTTCCTAATGTTTATCATTAGTATTTTTAAATAAACTTTATGTTTTGAGATAACTGTAGATCTTCATGCAGTTGTAAAATAATACAGAATTTCTCCCAGTGGCACTACCTTGCAAAGTTGTACTATATCCCAACCAGAATATTGACATTGATATAGTCATGATAGAGAACATTTCTATTACTACAAGGATCCCTTGTATTGCTCTTTGATAGCCATACCCACAAATCGTAGGTTGTTATATTTATTTTCTTTTTTCTTTTTTTTTTTAAGATTTTATTTATTTATTTGACAGAGAGAGAGAGATCACAGACAGGCAGAGAGAGAGGAGGAAGCAGGCCCCCCGCTGAGCAGAGAGCCTGATGCGGGGCTGGATCCCAGGACCCCGAGATCATGACCTGAGCCGAAGGCAGAGGCTTAACCCACTGAGCCACCCAGGCGCCCCGGTTGTTATATTTATTTTCTTTCCTTCTTCATATTTCAGTTTTCTGAAACAGTTATGACTTGAATTCTGTATTTCAAGTGACAAAGTTACTTTCAAGTTTGAGAGTCTTATTCAGCTTTATTTGTTGAATTGAAAAATACAGTGCTGTGACTCAAAGTAAATTTAACAGATAAAATGTTTGTAGACCGGTCAGTTTTTTTTTTAAATTTTTTATTTATTTCTTATTTTTTTATAAACATATAATGTATTTTTATCCCCAGGGGTACAGGTCTGTGAATCGCCAGGTTTACACACTTCACAGCACTCACCATAGCATATACCCTCCCCAATGTCCAAAACCCCCCTCCCCCTCTCCCAACCGCCCCTCCCCCCAGCAACCCTCAGTTTGTTTTGTGAAAGAGTCACTTATGGTTTGTCTCCCTCCCAATCCCATCTTGTTTCATTTATTCTTCTCCTATCCCCCTAACCCCCCATGTTGCATCTCCACGTCCTCATATCAGGGAGATCATATGATAGTTGTCTTTCTCCGATTGACTTATTTCACTAAGCATGATACCCTCTAGTTCCATCCACGTTGTCGCAAATGGCAAGATTTCATTTCTTTTGATGGCTGCATAGTATTCCATTGTGTATATATACCACATCTTTTTTATCCATTCATGTTGATGGACATCTAGGTTCTTTCCATAGTTTGGCTATTGTAGACATTGCTGCTATAAACATTTGGGTGCATGTGCCCCTTCAGATCGCTACGTTTATATCTTTAGGGTAAATACCCAGTAGTGCAATTCCTGGGTCATAGGGTAGTTCTATTTTCAACATTTTGAGGAACCTCCATGCTGTTTTCCAGAGTGGTTGCACCAGCTTGCATTCCCACCAACAGTGTAGGAGGGTTCCCCTTTCTCTGCATCCTCGCCAGCATCTGTCATTTCCTGACTTGTTAATTTTAGCCATTCTGACTGGTGTGAGGTGATATCTCATTGTGGTTTTGATTTGTATTTCCCTGATGCCGAGTGATGTGGAGCACTTTTTCATGTGTCTGTTGGCCATCTGGATGTCTTCTTTGCAGAAATGGACAGGTTAGTTTTTAATAAAAATACCTAGTACCCCTAATAGATAGCTTAGTGTTTTTTCTTATCCACTGGGATTTGACTTGGGTGTATATGACAGAAAGAATTTTAATGGCATAAGGAAATAAAAATTTTTCATGTAAAATTAAGTAACCATCGTTACAGCGGGGAAGTGGGATGCACATCCGTAAAGTTGTCAGGAACTCAGGTTTTCTCCTGTTTTATGCTCCATCTTTCTGAGGCTGTGACCATTGTTTTCATTGATCAGGATGGCAGCAAGAGAGAGGGACTGCAGGAAGCTTCTCTTCCTATGTCCGTCCTTCACATTGTAGCTGATTTGAGTATTCTGAAATACTAAATGTTGATGGGGTGCCTAGGTGGCTCTTGGGTATCAGACTCTCGGTTTTGGCTCAGATCACGATCTCAGGGTCGTGAAATTGAGCCCCAAGTCAGCTTGAGATTCTTTCCCTCTGCCCCTCCCTGCCTCGAGCTCACACTCACGCTTTCTCCCAAATAAATAATTAAATCTTTAAAAATAAATAAATAAAGAGCGCCTGGGTGGCTCAGTGGGTTAAGCCTCTGCCTTCGGCTCAGGTCGCCATCTCAGGATCCTGGGATCGAGCCCTGAATTGAGCTCTCTGCTCAGCGGGAAGCAGGCTTCCCACTCTCTCTCTCCCTGCTGCTCTGGTTACTTGGTGTTCTCTCTCTGTCAAATAAATAAATAAAATCTTTAAAATAAATAAATAAATAAAATAGTGTCAAAACAAAAGGTCACTTGCTGCTAAATCTGTGGTGGCATTTCATTATATTTAGTGTTTACTTGTCTCTGATCTTCGTATGTTGGTCTTGCCTTCTTACAAAGTTATCGTGTCTCTTTACATGTTGGTGTCAGTATGCCAGGCTAACATAAAGCTAAGCACAAAAATGCTTTATTTTTTTTTTTTTAAAGATTTTATTTATTTATTTGACAGAGAGAGAGATCACAAGTAGGCAGAGAGGCAGGCAGAGAGAGAGGAGGAAGCAGGCTCACCTGCGGAGCAGAGAGCCCGATGCGGGGCTCGATCCCAGGATCCTGAGATCATGACCTGAGCCGAAGGCAGTGGCTTAATCCACTGAGCCACCCAGGCACCCCACACAAACGCTTTAAATGCCTATTAATTTGAATACAGTAGTTCGAATTTCAAAGTATTTTGGTGAAGCTTTAATTAATTTGATTTATACTTAAGCCTGACTAAACTCTTGGGGTTTTAAGATGATAATTTTGAATACTAAAGAGCTTCAGTAGCATGCTCATAATATCCAGGTATTTGATACTTATTAGAAATATATAGGATTTAACCCATATATCTTATATCTAGGATTTTATTTCCAAAGATTTTCACTTGAACTATGTATCTTTTAATAATAAATTTAGCCTTTAGTAAGAATATAATGTTTTTTGTTTTTTTTTTTTTAAGTAGGCTCCACACCCAGCAGGGCTTGAACTCAACACAGGGCTTGAACTTGAGACCATGAGATTGAGACCTGAGCTGAGATCAGGAATCTGACTCCTAACCCAGTGAGCCACCCAGGCGCCCCAAGAATCTAATGATTCCTATTATGATATTTAGGTTTACAATAGATCAAATGCCGATTAGAGAAATAAGACCTGCTTCTCTGATCCATAAAGAGTCTCAGAACAGTTAAAAATGAAACACTCTTTGAACTACTCTGATCAGTATGTCTAAAAATTGAGGAGTTAGCAAAGCATCATTTTCTGACTTCTTCCCACTGACAAGTAATCAACATAATTCAGTCTTTTTTTTTTTTTTAAGATTTTTTTTTATTTACTTGACAGAGATCACAAGTAGGCAGAGAGGGGGGGGAAGCAGGCTCTCCGCAGAGCAGAGAACCCAATGCGGGTCTTGATCCAAACACCCCGGGACCATGACCTGAGCTGAAGGCAGAGGCTTTAACCCACAGAGCCACCCAGGTGTCCCTGGTTTTGTTTTAAAAGTAGTTTTAATAGTCAGTGTTTGATTTATATCTCAAAATACAAATTCTTTAAAGCAAAATCATAAAACATTCTAGAATTGAAACATTTGCAGAGTTTTTCCAAGTCATTTGGGGTAGAAGACAGTCAAAAGCAGAAGGAAAGAAGACTAGAAACTTGGGGAGACTTACCTGACATAACAGACTGTGTCTCTCTGTTTGCGACTCTAAAAATGGAATATGTTGAATTTGTGGCATACTTTATACCTGCTCCCCCGTGCTGCCTCATTAACCTTTTATTTTCTTGTAATACAGGTGTCAAGAACATTTATTTAAAAATGCTGTGCTTGGATACTTACTTCAACTTTCTAGGTAGAAACAGAGTGTATGTGCTTAATTTGAAGTTCAGAGTTTAAAAAAAAAACCCTCAAATTAAGGTGGTTATGTGGTACTTAAGTGGAGGAAAGTAGACTGACCACTCAAAAGTCTGCTATTTCAAAAAAGAAGACTGGGGGCGCCTGGGTGGCTCAGTGGGTTAAAGCCTCTGCCTTCAGCTCAGGTCATGGTCCCGGGGTGTTTGGATCAAGCCCCGCATTGGGTTCTCTGCTCTGCGGAGAGCCTGCTTCCCCCCCTCTCTCTGCCTACTTGTGATCTCTGAGCATCTGCCTTCAGCTCAGGTCGGGATCCCGGAATCTCAGGGTCAAGTCCTGCTTCGGGCTCCCTGATCCACAAGGAGTCTGCTTCTCCCTCTGATCTTCTCCCCTCTGATGCTTCCTCTCACTGTCTCTCTCTCAAATAAAATCTTTTAAATAAATGAATGAATGAATGGATGAATGAACAAAACAAAACCAGGGGTGCCTCAGTGGTTCAGTCAGTTAAGCAGCTGCCTTCGGTTCAGGTATGATCCTAGGGTCCTGGGATCGAGTCCCACATCAGGCTCCCAGCTCAGTGGCAAGCCTGTTTCTCCTTCTGCCTGCTGCTCTCCCTGCTCGTGCTCACTTACTCTTTGTCTCTCTGACAAATAAATAAATAATCTTTTAAAAAAATAAAAAATAAATGAAACAAGACCCAACTTTTTGGGAGAAGAGGTATATACCACATTCTTATAAAAGGCTATTTCCTTCTTTACATTCTCACTGTCACAGATTTATGGCTAATTTCTGCTGTGTCCTCATTCTGTGCTTGTTGCTGCTCCACAGACTTGCTTTCACTCTTAAAATTGTTTAAGTCATTAGCACCTTAGGAGCCTCTTGACTGCCTGGGCTTAAAGTTTTGAAATACACCTGGGTCAGTATGGTGTTTCTGTTCCAGTAATGGAATGGAAGATTAGAAAATATATGGGCTTCAGAGACAAAGCTCAAGTTTTGACTGTATTATTACTGATTCTATGGGCATGAGCAAATGATTTAACTTTTCTGACCCTAAATTTTCATCTTCTGGAAAATGTATAACTTGTGGAGTTGATGTGAAGACAGAAACATGTGTAAGTCATGTACTTATCTGGCATACAGAAACTCTAATAGTAAGGATCATCTTTTGATTGCCAGCCTCCACTCTGTTCTCAAATAATGGAGCATAACTTTAATTTAGAAAGTTTCTGTACCCTAAAAGACCCACTAGTATTTGTGGACTCATGATTCTTTAAGCTTTTTTACTTTCGCACCTTCTTTGGACTAGAACCAAGAAATTGTAGCAAGTGGTTTTGAAAGACATAGACTAATAAGCCTATTTAGCAATCTATTAGAAGGTGTTGACTTAACATCTTAAATAGTTAACTGAAGTTTAGCTTAGCACTAGCAAGAGGCCTGGCCTTGATTAGATTAGCAAGAAATGCTAAACCCATAGTTTGTGCAAAGTTAATAGTGTTGGTAATAAGTAATATAATTTATATGTAAAACATTTCCTACATTCTCATCTATGTCTCTGGACTGGTTTGCTTCTCCCTTATTGTGTCAGGGAATTATACTTCTATGTTATTTTTCTGTTAGTTTTGAATAAATTAGTTGTTGAATTATTATAGCTCTGTGGGCCCTACTGGGGATCAGAGACTGTTCCCTCCCGTAGACTGTCGAACTATTTCAGGCACCACACCAGCCATACCTGAGCCAGGCACAGACGCATTTCTTTGTTTTTCCTTCATGACCACCACCACCACCACCACCATCACAACTTAGGGAAACTCATCTGGGCTCTGCCAGTGAAAAACCATCTCTTTATGTAACTTGAAGAACCTTGTCATAAGTTCACTGAAGAGCTTCCTTCATCACCAAAGGGAACTCTGAGCAAATCATCCCTGGATGATACCCAGACCCTTCAAAACTGGGTATGTTTGAGGTGAAGGGGGTTAAGAGATACAAACTTCCAATTATAAATAAGTCTGGAAATGAAAAGTGCAGCACAGAGAATATAGTCAGTCATGTTGTAATAGCGCTATATGGCAACAGATGATGACTACACTTACCGTGGTGAGCACTGCATAATGTACAGAATTGTTGAATCACTGTGTTGTACACCTGAAATGAATATAACATTGCATGCCAACTATACCTCAATAATACATTTTTAAAAACTGGGTCCATTTAATTGATTCCTTGCATATTTTTGTGCAGTTCATGTCACTAAGTTTACAGAATCTTTGTATTATTAGGCTACATAATTACCTAACATTTTTGATAGGATTTCCTGTAGTTGTTCCTCTTTAGAAACACTGGATTATTTCTGCCAGCCAATGGTGAAAGTCAGCCTGCAGTTCTTTTTATACCATTTACGTTTGCTACTGATTTAGCCTTGATAATTGAGCCTTAAGCTTTATTGTTAGAACAGAAAAAAATTCTTTTAAAAAATGGTAAAATAAACATAAGATTTGCCATTGTAATCATTTTTAAATGTATAATGTGGTGTCATAAGTATATTCACGGTGTTACATAACCATCACTACTATTTCTAGAACTTTTTCATCATTCCAAACAGAAACTCTGTACCCATTAAGCAATAACTCCCCATTTCTCCCTCCCTGCAGACTCTGGTAACCTTTATTCTACTTTCTGTCTCCATGAATTTTCCTATTCTAGATACTTAATATAAGTGGGTTTGTATAATATTTGTCACTTGTTTGGCTTATTTCACTAAGCATAATGTTTTCAGGGTTCATCCATATTGTAGCCTGTATCAGAATTTCATCACTTTTCATGGATGCTGAATATTCCACATTTTGTTTTCCCATTTACCTATAGGTAGACATTAGAGTTTTTTCCACCTTTTGGTTGGTATACAAGTATCTGCTAAGTTCCTGTTTGTTTTTTTTTTTTTTTAAGATTTTATTTATTTATTTGACAGAGACACAGTGAACGAGGGAACACAAGCAGTGGGAGTGGGAGAGGGAGAAGCAGGTTTCCCCCTGAGCAGGGAGCCCAATGCAGGACTTTATCCTAGGACACTGAGATCATGACCTGAGCCAAAGGCAGATGCTTAACAACTAAGCCACCCAGGCACCCCAAGTTCCTGTTTTCAGTTCTTTTGGGTATATACCTAGAAATAGAATTCCTGGGTCATGTGATAATTCTGTGTTTAATTTTCTTAGGAACCATCATATTATTTTCACAGCAACTACCCCTTTTTATATTCCCACCAGCAATGCACAAGGGTTCTAGTTTCTCCATATCCTCACTAACACTCATTATTTCTCATGTTTTGTTCTTTTAATAATAGCCATCTTGGTATAAAGTGGTATCTCATTGCAGTTTTGATTTTGTATTTCCTTTACTTAAGATTAATGATGGCTAAACATCTTCTCATGTGCTTATTGCCATTTGTATCTATTTGGTCCTTTGCCTATTTTTTAATCAGGTTCTTTTTTGTTGAGTTAATAAGTGTTCTTTATATGTTCTGCCATGTCTTTTTCTGGTTTGTGTATCAGGGTAATGTTGGTATTATAAAATAAGTTAAGAAGTGTTATATCCTCCTCAGTTTTTTGGAAGATTTTAAGAGTTGATATTAATTCTTTGAATGTTTAATAGAATTTGCCAAGAAGCTATCTGGTCCTGGGCCTTTCTTTTTTGGAAAGTTTTTGATTACTAATTCAGTCTTCTTACTACTTATAAATCTATTCAAATTTTCTATTTCTTCCTGGGTCAGTTTTGATAGTTTGTGTATTTTCAAGAATTTGTCCATTTTGTCTAAGCTATCCAATTTGTCAGCATAAGTAATTGTCCATAATCTTTTCTTATAGTCTTTTTTTAGTTTTGGTAAAATCACTAGTAATGTCCCCCACTTTACTTCTCATTTTAGTAATTTGAGTCCTCTCCATTTGTTCTCACTTCTTTAAGAGCAAGTTATAAAGGAGTCACATATGATACTTTTAATTGAACCTATATAACACTCAGAATGAGGGAAAATGAGCAAAGAGAGATGATTTGAGGGCTGGATTCACCGACATAGTTTACATTTTGAGGATTCTTAAACTTTGGGGTGCTGTAAAACTGATTATTTCTTCAATTTGGGAATGATGCAAAAATTTCCTAGCAGGAAATCCCTGGTCCTGGTTTTCTCTGTGCCTAACAGCACTATTAGATATTTTAGGGTATACTAAAGATGTTCTTCTAATGGAGAATTAATGAGCACATAATAAAATGTACACTACTGAAAATATGTGCTATTATATTATAAAAATTCACCAGCTTTCCGGGGCACCTGGGTGGCTCAGTGGGCTAAGCCTCTGCCCTCAGCTATGGTCATGACCTCAGGGTCCTGATATTAAGCCCCACATTGGGCTCTCTGCCCAGCGAGGAGCCTGCTTCCCCGCCCCCCCACCCCCACCCCGGCATGCTGCTCTGCCTACTTGTGATCTCTCTGTCAAAAAAAAAACAAAAAACCACCAGCTTCCCAAAATGAGTCCACTCTGAATATACTGTTGGTCTTTCTGGAATTGTATGATTCTCTTTATTTTGGCTCTAAGTGACAAAAATTAATTTTAAAAAACAGGGGCAAAGAGTCAGTTATCAGTTTATTGAATCAAAGGAAAGATTAAATAGCTAAACCTTAGATAAGCAAAGCACAGCTTAAGTCTGAGGAAAACAGAAATAAGAGAATTGATTGCCTTTAGTACCTTTGGCATCTTTCCTCTCTTGTTGGCTTCATCTTTTTTTTTTTTTAAGATTTTATTTATTTATTTGACAGAGAGAGGGAACACAAGCAGGGGGGAGTGGGTGAGGGAGAAACAGGCTTCCCACTGAACTAGGAGCCCAGTGTGAGGCTCAGTCCCAGAACCCTGGGATCATGACCCCAGCCGAAGGCAGACGGCTAATGACTGAGCCACCCAGGCGTCCTGGCTTCATCTTCTCACTGCACAATTACCTGCTTTTCATGGCAGGAAACATGGCCTCCAACAGCACCAGAACTTTATATCTTATAAATTCCATGATGGGAAAGGGACTGATCTTTGCTTTCTAGATTCCAAATTTTAAAATCTTGGAAAAGAATGAGATTCGTGAGTGGCTTAGTTGGTTAAGTGTCTGTCTCTTGATTTTGGCTCAGGTCATGATCTCATGGGTTGTGAGATCAAGTACCATGTTGGACATCATGCTCAGTGGGGAGTCTGCTTGAGATTCTCTCTCTCCTCTCTCCCTGCGTACCCCACCTTGTGCACATGTGCTCTCACTCACTCTCCCTCTCTCTAAAAGTAAATAAATCTTTAAAATAAATACATAAATAAAATCTTGGGAAAAATTTATTGGCTCAGCAAAAAGGTGCCCACCCAGTATCAACTAACTCTGGCCAGGACTTTGTGGGACCATGACAGCTCTACTTAGTAGCCGTGTAGAGGGAGGTGGGGTAAAGGAAGAATGAAGTTCCTAGGAGAATGGTGGTGGTGACTAGATGGACAGTTTATGAATGCCCACAATATATCAAAGCTTGTTTATGGTTTGTAGGATGACCAAATGAATGATAGTGAGCAAATTGTCTAATCTTGAACCACTTTTTCTCAGAAAAGGGGTTTACCCCATTGGTAAGTGTAGGTATATATGTACTTAAGATATTCTTAATAATAAAACCTCCCCTTGGATTGCCTAAGTTGTTTTCTCTCACACTTTTCCCTTTCCTGCCCCCAAGATCTTGGCAACCACTTATCTACTTTTTGTCTATGCATTTGCCTTTACTGAATATTCCCTATAAATGGAGTCATACACTATGTGGCCTTATATGTCTGGTTTCTTTCATTTAGCATAATGTGTTCAAAGTTCATCTATACTTCATTTTAATTTTTGTGCTGAATAATATTCCATTGTATGGATATACTACATTTTCATTATTGGTTGCAAATTGGCATAGTAAAAATGGGATTGAGAAATATTTCAGTTGTGAATATGTCTGGAATTGCAGCCCATAAAATCCAGATAGAGTGGGCAAAGGTTAAGGAATTCAAAATAGAGGCAATAAAGAAATGGGCAGAAGACATGAACAGATATTTCTCCAAAGAAGACATCCAGATGGCCAACAGACACATGAAAAAGTGCTCCACATCACTTGGCATCAGGGAAATACAAATCAAAACCACAATGAGATATCACCTCACACCAGTCAGAGTGGCTAAAATTAACAAGTCTGGAAACCACAGATGCTGGCGAGGATGTGGAGAAAGGGGAACCCTCCTACACTATTAGTGGGAATGCAAGCTGGTGCAGCCACTCTGGAAAACAGTATGGAGGCTACCCAAAAAGTTGAAAGTAGAGTTACCCTATGACCCAGCAATTATACTATTGGGTATTTACCCCAAAGATACAAATGTAGTGATCTGAAGGGGCACCTGCACCCCAGTGTATATAGCAACAATGTTCACAATAGCCAAACTATGGAAAGAGCCCAGATGTCCATTGATGGATGAATGGATAAAGAAGATGGGGTGTTAAAAAAAAAGAAGATGGGGTGTATATATCACAATGGAATATTATGCAGCCATCAAAAAAGAAAGAAATCTTGCCATTTGTACCAACATGGAACTAGAGAGTATTATACGAAACAAAATAAGTCAGTCAGAGAAAGGCAGTTATCATATGGTCTCCCTGATGTGGGGAATTTAAGAAACAAAAACAGGATCATAGAGAAAGAGGAAAAAATAAAATAAGAGGAAACCAGAGAGGGAGACAAGCCATAAGAGACTTTTAACTACAGGAAACAAACTAAGGGTTGCTGGAGGGGAGAGGATGGAGGGAAGGATAACTCGTGATGGTTATTAAGGAGGGAATGTGATGTAATGAGCATTGGATGTGATATAACACTGATGAATCACAGACCTGTACCTCTGAAACCAGTAATATATTATGTTAGTAAAAAAAATAGAGGCAATAGAACTAGTGAATAGGAAGTTTTATAGGGATCAGAAATGCCAACAAAAGCTATGGTGAGAATAAAAAAGGTTATGATCAGGAGAATTTCAGAATTTAAAATGTTGGGTGCTTTGAAAAACTGAAGATCCAGTCTGTATAATGACATATTATGCAGTATTTTATTTTCTAAGCAGTAACTTTAGTTAAGTATATACTTGCTGGGACACCTGGGTGGTTCAGTGAGTTGAGCATCTGCCTTCAGCTCAGGGCATGATTCCCACCCCCCTCCCCCCGCCCCAGGATTCTGAGATTGAGTTCCATATCAGGCACCTTGGTCAGCAGGAAGCCTGCTTCTCCCTCTTCCTGCCTGCCTCTCTCCATTTCTCTCCCTCTCTCTCTGCCTCTGACAAATAAATAATAAAATAAAATCTTTTAAAAAAAAAGAATATAATTGCTAAGAATTTTGATAAATTGACCTTCGTATTATTTTAAACTGTAGCTAACCTTTGCTTAAATTGGATGTTACGGATTTTCTATTAACTTGGTTACATCAGTGAGTCATAGTTTCTACAAAACGAAATATCTTTTCAGTTGTTCAGAATAATTAGATTGTTCTGAAATGTTTGATTATAAAATATCAAATAATTTATCCTTAATTAATAAATAATTAATAATTAATAAATTATCCTTAATGTATCCTTTTCTTTCAGGTTACAGTGTAGGATTTTGGAAGTCCTCCCTCCATCACATCAAAATGGCTTTGCTAACGGACACATCAGCAGTGTCGATGGAGAAACTATTATCATCAGTGATAGTGATGATTCAGAAACACAAAACAGTTCTTTTCAAAATGGGTAAGTGATTTTTATTAATTTTTAAAATGTATTATCAGATTGGCTAATGATACCCTATTGATACAATTTTCTCCTTAAATCGCTTCTCGGCCTTTTGACTAAGATCAAGTGCAATTTTCTCTTTAATCCTTCCCTTTTTCCTTTGTAAGCGTACAGTGTAAAATCCATCCAAGTGATGTGATTCAACAACATGTGTTAGAATTTGCAAAATTGAAAGTACCTAGTTAACGCTAGTCAGCTGCTTAGGAATAATTGAGGTTTGCCTCATTCAGTTACACGTACACATTCCAATTTGGTTTTCTTGGGAAAATTCTTTCTGTACTTTAATTATTATACCTAGTCACTTTATGGTGCATATGGAAATTGGTTATTTGACAGCCTGGGTCAGCTGAGTGTTCCTGGACAAAAAATCACACAGGCAAATATAGATTGGCATTGTCCGCAAGTAAATTTAAAATCCCAGCTACGTCTTCAACTGATGGAAAGTCTTCTTAAATGCTATTCTGTATGTTCCACAAGTAAGTGAAACCATATAGTAATTGACTTCCTCTGCTTGACTTATTTCACTCAGCATAATCTCCAATCCCATCCATGTTGATGAAAAGTTGGGTATTTATCCTTTCTAATGGCTGAGTAATATTCCATTGTGTATATGGACCACGTCTTTATCCATTCATCTGTTGAAGGGCATCTCAGCTCTTTTCTCAATTTGGCTATTGTGGACATTGCTGCTGTGGACATTGGGGTACATATGGCCCTTCTTTCCACTACCTCTGTATCTTTGGGATAAATAGAGTTGCTAGGTCATAGCAGTGTTATACACAAACAATGAATCATGGAACACTATATCAGAAACTAATGATGTACTATATGGTGACTAACATAATAAAAAAAAATAATAATTTTTTAAAAATTAAAATATATCCAGAAAAAAAAGTCTTCTTATGTTCTTTAGCTCCACTCCCTCCTCTGTTCTAATAAGAAACCTAACCTGAGGCTGCTTTTTTTTTTTTTTTTTTGGTGTGTGGCGGGGAGCATAGTTGGCACACAGTGCTACATTAGTTTCAGGTTTCCTGGCTGGTTCAGTCGGTAGAGCATACGATTGACCCTTGATCTCAGGGTAATGAGTTCAAGCCCCACGTTGGGCATAAAGCTTACTTTAAAAAAAAAAAGAAGACATAGTGATTCAATATCTCTCTGTACTTAAGCTATGTGACATAGTGATTCAGTATCTCTCTCTGTACTTATGCTCACCACAAGTATAGCTACCATCTGTCACCCTACAATGCTATTATAATTCAATTAACTATATTCCCTATGCTGTGCCTTTGCATTTCTGTTACTTAATTCATTCCATAACCGGAAGGCTGTATCCTCCACTCCCCTTCACCCATTGTGCCCATCCCTCACCCCTCTCCCCTCCGTTGACCATCAATCTGCTCTCCATACTTAGGTCTGATTCTCCTTTTTGTTTATTTGTTCACTTGTTTTTTAGGTTCCACATATAAGTGAAATCATATGGTGTTTGTCTCACCCATGTTGTCACAAATGGCAAGATCTCATCCTTTTTATGGCTACCTAATATTCCATTGTATATGTATGTATGTGTGTCTTTACTCATTCAGTTGAGTAAATTGACTTGCTATTGATGGACACTTGGATTGCTCCTATATCTTGGCGATTGTAAATAATGCTGCAATAAACATAGGGGTGGGGTGCATATATCTTATTTAATTTATGTTTTTGTTTTCTTTGGGTAGATATCCAACACAGGGATTTTTAGATCATATGGTATCTCTGTTTTTAATTTTTTGAGAAACTTCCATACCGTTTTCCACAGTGGCTATACCAGTTAACATTCCTATCAGTACTACACAAGGGTTCTTTTTTCTTCACATCCTCACCAACACTTGTTTTTTTATCTTTTTGATTGTTGCCATCCTGACAGGTGCAAGGTTTTGATTTGCATTTCCCTGATTAATAGTGATATGGAGCATTTTTTTTTTTAAGTAGGCTCCATGTCCAGTGTGGAGCCCGTCGTGGGGCTTGAACTCATTACCCTGAGATCAAGGTCTGAGCTGAGATCAAGAGTTAGGCGCTTAACAAGCTGAGCCACCCAGGTGCTCCAGTAGTTGAGCATTCTTTTTAAAAGAATTATTTATTTACTTTTAGAGAGCATGCGCATGCATGAGTCGGGGGAGGGACAAAGAGAGACATGGGCAAGAACCTCAAGCAGATGCCCTGCAAAGCAGGGAGCCTGATTCGGGGCTTGATCCCACAACCTATGAAGTCATGACCTGAGCCAAGATCAAGAGTTAGAGGCCTAGGTACCCCCTGAGTGTGTTGTTTTTTTTTTTTAAGATTTTATTTATTTATTTGACAGAGATCACAAGTAGGCAGAGAGACAGAGGGGGAAACAGGCTCCCTCCTGAGCAGAGAGCCCAATGCGGGGCTCAATCCCAGGACCTTGAGACCATGACCTGAGCCAAAGGCAGAGGCTTAAACCGCTGAGTCACCCAGGCACCCCCGCCTTGAGTGTTTTTTAACATGTGTTTGCCATCTGTGTGTCTGTGTTCTTTGGAAAATTTCTAGTCAGGTCTTCTACCCATTTTTAATTGGATTATTTGGGGGTTTTTTGGTGTTGAATTGTATCAGTTTTTTATATATTGTGGATATGAACTCCCTGAGGCCACTCTTAACTACTTCCTTTATCTCCTTTGCATCTGAAATATTAGTAACTACCAAGTTCTGTACTCAATTCAGCTTCTTGTTTTATCTGACTTGAACTTACTGTATCTATAACTAGCATTTGAGCATTTACTGTCCAGGCACTGTGCTAAGTTCTTTATATGCATATCAGTCACTCCTGGAAGAGTGTTGTTATCCTTGTTAAACAAGAAGAACCTGAGCTTTAATAATATTAATTGGTGTTGAACAAGACCATCTAGCTAGTATATATTCTGCCTGACAGAAAAAACAATTTTTAGGTGAGTGACTGAAGCATGACATGGTTCTATGTATTAAGTCTTTTGATGCATCTCATTTTTTTCTTGAGTTGCTACTTTATTAAGGACAAAAAAGAGATTTTGCATCCCTCATTGAATATAGAGTTTATGATGCAAAATTATTGAGTATTATGGAAGTTAATGTATGTCCTTTAGCAGCCCTGACAGTAGTTCATGTGTTTTGTTTGGAGTGTATGAAAGATTATAGCCCTTAAATAGAGTTAATTATATATGAGTCTTGAAGAGTTAAATAAAGATTTGTATATAAAAGACATTATTTAAATTGATGTTTAAATATGGTAAGCATTAAATTTTTTCATTTTAAACGATTTATCAGTTAAGGCTATTTTATAGTAACTTTTTTTTAAGATTTTATTTATTTGAGAGAGCTTAAGCAAGAAAGCACAAGCAGAGGGAGGGGCAGAAAGAGGGAGAAGCAGGGAGCTCAGTACAGGGGCTCTACCCCAGGACCCTAAGATCATGACCTGAACCTATAGACGCTAAACCTACTGAACCACCCAAACACCCCTATTTTGTAGTAACTTTTAACCTAATTTTTCTAATTCTTATAGATGCTGTGAGGTGCTTTAGGATGAGGAATGTCTAGACCCAGGTTCAGCACTCCATTATTCAGCTCATTAATGTCCTTTCTCTTCCTTTTTTGAATATGAGGTACATGCATAGTTTGTAGCTAATTTGGTACCTTGAGTACAAAGCAAATTAATTCATAATCCCCATTAGTAATAGTAAATATTTTACTTGTCATATATGGCTTTATTCCCATCAGTTCTACTTCTGCCACGTATAACAAGCTTATCACAGAGTATTATTTAGTTTGACCATAATTTCCTGCCTAAATAGCTTGTGCCTTATTCCATGCGTATACTTGGTACAGAAAAAGTGAGTAAGCTAATTAATTACTTTATTCATAGGTATTTTAACCTGTTTGTGATTCTAAAAGAATCTGAGCCTTCACTATACATCAACATCATAAAATGCCCATGTATTTTAATATACCAGGAAGAGTGAAACATAATCATCTTTGGGCCTTTGTTCTGTTATTTCTATCAATTCTATGACCTAAGCAAGTAAGAAATTTACTTCTTCTAGGTTGCTCCCTGACAACAAAACATAATCTGGAGTTTCTTACATTTCAGTAGGTGGGTTGAAGGGATGAGAATGGAACAGTTATTTATTGGGCATTTTCCATTACTTGAGCTGTATAACAGCACCCACATCTGTTTTCTTATTTATTTTATTCCTCAGAACCATTCTATAAGGGTAGGTGATCCTGTTCTTTTATCACTGAGGAGAAATGGAAGTTCAGAGTTAAAAAATGTTTCCACATCACTTAGTTAAAAATATTGGTGAAACATACTAAGGCGGCATATTTAGAATTAAGCCTAGGTGCTCAAAATGGTCACCAGCATTCCGGGGGGGGGGTTAAAATATATATAATATTTTCTGTTTTAGCCATTTTAAGTGTATAATTCAATGGTATTAATTGCATTCACAGTGTCATACCACTATCACCACTATTCCCAAAACCTTTTCTTTACCCCACACAGAAACTCTATACCCATTAGGTAATAATGGTACATTCCCTTTTCCCCCCTCCGTCACCTGGTAACCTCTAATCTGCTTTCTGTCTCTGTGAATTTACGTATTCTAAATATTTCATATAAGTGGAATCATACTGCGTTTGTCCTTTTGTGTGTTGCTTATTTCATTTAATACTATTTTCCAAGGTACAGCCATGTCGTAGTATGTTGAGATTTATAATAGAGTTTTTGATACACCTGTCTTAAATATACTTTAGAAAGAGATGAGGCTAATTTTTCTTTTTTTTTTTTTAAGATTTTGTTTATTTATTTGACAGACTGAGATCACAGAGCAGGCAAAGAGGCAGGCAGAGAGAGAGAGAAAGGGAGAAGCAGGCTCCTTGCTGAGCAGAGAGCCTGATATGGGGCTCGATCCCAGGACCCTGGGATCATGACCGGAGCTGAAGGCAGAGGCTTTAACCCACTGAGCCACCCAGGCACCCCGAGGCTAATTTTTCTAATCATTGCTTTTTATTGCTGTACATTCCATTGTATGTATATACTACATTTTGTTTATCCATTCATCTGTTGATAGATGCTTGAGTTTATATGATTGTCTTTTTGTTCAGTTGTAAGAATTCTTTATATATTCTGGCCATCAGAATTTTTAAAATAGAGTATTTTGATACATTTGGGGGAGCATATTGATTATTTTTTTCAAAGTCAGTTTTACATCAGTAAAAGCAAGAAGTTAAAGGCTTGACTTTTTATAAAGGTGTATTCCCTCAGGACAACGTATTATTAGCTTACTTGTCAGTCTGGGCACTGACTGCAGAATCTGACCGGACTAAGCAGTAACTACGCATTTACCTTTGTGGGTCAGTTTTTGTTGGTGGGCAGCAGTCAAGGTTTTAGGAAGCAGGTCACTTATTTATCTTAAGGATGGATATTAACATCTTAAACATGTGTTTCTTAAACTAAGTTTGCGAAAGAGACTACAAGAAAGTTCTTTCTCTTACCACAGAGCCATGGACAAAATCATGGACGTAGCAGCCTTGGACATTTTAGACCAATCTGAATCTCATCTTCTCATTCTTGCAGAACTTTCCAGTATCTTGGCAGAGCTTAGTTCAGAGTAAAAATATGAAGTCATTTTCTCCTATCTCACTGTTTACCATGGGATTTATGACAGAGCCTTTGATATACCAATCTAAATATGCTTTTTAAAAATTTTTATTTGAGAGGGAGTGAGCAAGCACAAGTGGGAGGGAGAGGAAGAGAGACTCTGAAGCAGATTCTACTCTGAGCGCAGAGCCCGAAGTGGGGCTCAGTCCCATAACCACAAGATAGACCTGAGCTGAAACCAAGAGCCAGATGCTTAACCAACTGAGCCACCCAGGCAGCCCCTAAAGATACTTGAGAATGAAATGAGGCTAATTTTTGTACCACTAGGATACTTTGTGTAGATTGTATAATAAGGAATACTTTTTATTTAGAATTACTCACTTATTTTATACAATAAAATAAAAATAATTGTAGTTCATATATGAAATTTTTATGTATGAGGTCAGGTTAGCATTTTAAATTCCAAAAATTAACACAAACAAAACACCACCATAAGTAACCCCCGTTAGTGCTGAGAGCTTAATTATTTGATCTTTTGTCATTTCTGTTGTATTGCTATAGAAAAAAATTTTAACTGCCTTTTTAGTGTCAAATATTGTCCATGGGATAGCAACAAAAACAATTCCCTTTATAAGAAAATAAAAGTAGAACTAAAATTATATATAATACATAATATACATATGTTATATATATAACATTTATGTAACTAGGTGTATTGGGGCACCTGGGTGGGCTTAGTCAGTTAAATGTCTGATGCTTGATTTTGGCTCAGGTCATGATCCTCGGGGTTGTGAGACTGAGTCCCACAATAGAGCCTGCCTGCTTAGGAGTTTCTCCCTCTGCCTCTACCCCTCCCCCCTAAAAAATACATATAACTAGGCATATTGAAATATGGTATATTTATAAAATAAATTGGTGATAAAGTTTTGTAAATAAATCATTGGAATGTGATCTAATTTCTATAAATATAATATTTGGTGTTAATGTGCCAGTGTAGAGCTAGTAATAGATCTGTACTTGTTGCTAATAAAATCAGTCTCTTAGTTACAGTCATGGCTAAGATCACTACATTCAATTTAGTATTCCAGCTCTTTAGGCCTAGGCTTTAGGAAGCAAGGGAGAAAAATTGTTAAAATGGGGTTTATTTTTAGTATTATCTTTTAATTCCTGTCTTATAGGTGAATCCATATGATAAGCAGTTTCTGTTGGTTTCCAACAACTGTACTTCCTTAGAAATAATCCAGTTATGATTTTATTCTACATAGAATTTTGTGTAAGAGTTATAGCAAAACTCCCGTAAGAATATTTTCACTGATTGCGCGCCTGGGTGGCTCAGTGGGTTAAGCCGCTGCCTTCGGCTCAGGTCATGATCTCGGGGTCCTGGGATCGAGTCCCGCATCGGGCTCTCTGCTCAGCAGGGAGCCTGCTTCCCTCTCTCTCTCTCTCTCTGCCTACCTCTCTGCCTACTTGTGATCTCTCTGTCAAATAAATAAATAAAATCTTTAAAAAAAAAAAAAGAATATTTTCACTGATTGAAAAAAATGATTTTAGTTCTGTTATGTTTTATCTTCAGAAATTAATTTCATGGGGCGCCTGGGTGGATCAGTGGGTTAAAGCCTCTGCTTTCCGCTCAGGTCATGATCTCAGGGTCCTGGGATAGAGCTCTCTGCTCAGCAGAGAGACTACTTCCCCTTCTCCCCCTCTCTCTCTGCCTGCCTCTCTGCCTACTTGTGATCTTTGTATGTCAAATAAATAAAAATCTTTAAAAAAAAGAAATGAATTTCATGATATAGCAAGAAAAAAATAATTTTTATATACACAAAAAATCACATTTTTATAGCCTTAAATCCATTAAGATAAAGTCCAAACAAGTTTTCTATAAACAAATAATATGTAGTAAAATAAATATATTTATGGATTATAACTGTGACTTAAAATATAATTATATACTGCTCCTGGCAGTAATCTTTTAAGTGCAATCTATATTATTCTTGATCAATCCCTTATATGTATAAAATGGTAGTGATTAATTGCTAAGCTAGCACTAATTCAAAAAATGATATCAAGATAAAAAATCAAGTCTGTTCTTGAACAACTGCTGCTGATTCATTAAGATCCTTTTTTTCCACCCTCTCTTCATTCCAAGAAGTTCCTTTATCGGAAACTCACATCAATATTACTCTCTGAACACTTTGACTTCTCTCTTTGATCTGTTCTTTTGGGACAGTGCTTTTCAAACTGCGGGTTATATAGCTTTGTGTAGGTTGTGAAATTACTTTAATAATGAATTTTAACAGAATAGAAAATATTAGACTGCATTCCATATAGTCAGGTTGAATGATTAAATATATTTCCTTTGTATACTGGGTCTCAATGTAAAAATCTTTTGTTCTCCAACTGGAACTTTAATGCAGTTAAAGGTGAATATATCAGTTTTATTTGTGTGATTGTCTCGTGCATCCCTGCTGTGCTGAGTCTCTCCCCTCCCCCCACCTTGTGTGTACTATATTTATAACACTTTGGCTATATCTGACCCTCATTGCTAAATGCTTCCTTTATTATCCTTTCCTATCATTTTCATCTCAGTCACCCATACTCACATCCCTGTTATATATGTACTTGCATTCACAGAGGCAGCTTTTCAAAAATCCAACCACTTGTCTTCTACTGCCACCACGACCACCCTGGTCTGTAATTGCCATCAGTTCTCACTTGGTTCATTGCACTAGCTTTCTAAAGAATGTCCCTGTTTGCACACTTGCCCCACAGTCTGGCAGCCAGGGTAATCTTTCTGAAGTGTAAGTTAAGTCATTATCTCCCCATTATTCAGTATCCTCTAGCGTCTTTTCAGAGTGAAATCCAAAACCCTTATTATTGGCCTGTAATCTGGCCCTTCTGCATCCTCTCTAACTGGATCTTCTTTTATTCTACTTTTTTATTCTTCTTGTGAAAACCAGGACTACTTCCACCTAAGGGCCTTTGCACACTCTTTTCTCTCTTCTGTAAACTCATTTTCCCAAGAGTTTCTCCTGAGCGGTTCACTCTTTTCTTTCAGATCTCTGCTTAAATGTTAACTTCTTATCAGGCCTATCCGGTCAGTTGATCAGGGCTGTCCGTATATAACAGAGAGTACCTCCACCCTGCAGCGCTGAATTCCTTTCATAGCTTACCACCTACCCTGCTGCAGATTTTTGTTTCTTCACTTGCCTCTGTGTCCCCAGTATTTCTTTTTTGTTCACTATTTAATCTTTATTGTTTAGTTTGGGGCACATAATACACTCTTAAGTATTTATTGGACAGATAGATGAATGCATCCTCAAAGGAAAGACGAGAAGTTGGTGGAGACAAGGATTAAATGTATACCCTCTGCCAATTCTTAAAACAGGGTAAACTGTATTATCACCACTTTTGCTCTTGCTTTACATAGCTATTAAGAAAAAAGCTTAAAAGCAAATCCCAAAGCTATTTGTTTGCTTACAAATTTATCTTACCTAAGGCGCCTGGGTGGCTCAGTTGGTTGAGCGACTGCCTTGGGCTCAGGTCCTGATCCCGGAATGCCGGGATTAAGTCTTGCATTGGGCTCTCTGCTCAGCAAGGAGTCTGCTTCTCCCTCTGACCTTCTCATGCTCTCTCTCACTGTCTCTGTCTCAAACAAATAAATAAAATCTTAAAAAAAATATTTATCTTACCTGAACTGGGTACTTTGTGCTTTTTCATCTTTAGTTGATTTCTTCATAGGAAAATTTATTGAATGATTAAAATACATACCTAACATAAAATAGTGCTTTGTACTATTTTGGCTAATAGAATGGTGAGGGATGTCAGTAACTTATAAAATCCTAGTTAAACTAAAAATGCATTAGATTCTGTTACAGTGTTCTTAGAAACTGTATTTCTATTTAAAATCTCAGATTTTCAAACAAATTTTTAACTGATTTATACTTTGTTCTTTTTTAGGAAGAAAAAAGATGCAGTCGATCCCTTATTATTCAAGTATAAGGTGCAACCCACTAAAAAAGAATTGTATGAGTGTGCTATTGTTAAAGCAACACAAATCAGGTAAAACTCAGTATCTCATCCATGCTGGTTAAAAATAGAATAACCATGTTCAATTAAGATTCGCTATAGATGGGGCGCCTGGGTGGCTCAGTGGATTAAGCCGCTGCCTTCGGCTCAGGTCATGATCTCAGGGTCCTGGGATCGAGCCCCGCATCGGGCTCTCTGCTCCGCAGGGAGCCTGCTTCCTCCTCTCTCTCTGCCTGCCTCTCTGCCTATTTGTGATCTCTCTCTCTGTCAAATAAATAAAAAAAAATCTTAAAAAAATAAAAAATAAATAAAAAAAAAGATTCGCTATAGAACAGTGTTGCCTGTGATTGTTTCCCTTTTTAAAATAAATGTACACTTAAAGACTGATAAAGTGAATCTTAATGGACTCCATGAGCCCTTTGTAACTAACCCCAGAGAGTCTTCAGTCTAAAAAATTATGAAGGATCCTATTTGTGAGGTACTTCTCATGAGAGAACTCAGTTTTCAATGCTGAGAAGTCTGAATGGTACTTAGAAATATGTCACATTTGTAATATTTTATTTATTAGACACAAACATCTGATCAGTCTCTTCCATTCCTTCAAGTTAATAATAGCAAATTAGTATCCTTAAAAACTCCTGTTTGAGAGACATTTGGGTGGTGCGGTCAGTTAAGCATCTGACTCTTGATTTCAGCTCAAGTCATGATCTCAGAGTCATGAGATTGAACCCCAAGTCAGGCTCAGTGCTCAGTGTGGAGTCTGCTTGGGATTCTCTATCTCTTTCCCTCTGTCCCTCCCGCTGCTTGCACATGTGCTCCCTCTAAGTAAATAAATAAAATCTTTTTTAAAAAATTAAATAAATAAAAGAGGGATAATTAGTGGTTAATATTTCAAGGAACTGACTTTAGGTGACACAGATCTATTTTTAGGACAAATCCCTATTGTCTGCTGAGGTTAGGCCCTTAGTCATCTGAAAGTAAATTGACACTATCAGCCATTGATTAGCTTGCTACCTAGTAGTCAATCCTACATTTCATTTGATGTAAAATGATTTTACTTGGGATGCTTGGGTGGCTTAGTCAGTTACACATGGGTCTCCAGCTCAGTTCATGATCCCAGGGTCCTGGGATCCAGCTCCTCATCCGGCTCTCTGCTCAGCAGGGAGCCTACTTCTCCCTCTCTTTCCTCTGCCTGCTATTCCTCCTGCTTGTGCATGTGTGCTTTCTTGCTCAAATAAATAAATAAAAATCTTAAAAAAAAAAAAAAAAGGTTTCACTTATTCTCATATACCTCTTGCCTCATATATACTCATATGAGTCCAAAGAAAAGTGAAAATCTAAGTGTTATGAATCCTGAGTCAGATATATTACTTTCTATAAGGAGATGAGTGTAGTGTTTGTTTGGTTGGGTTTTGGGGGTACATCATTAATTAAGATCTCTGGAGTGGGAACACCTGGCTGGCTCAGTCGGTTGGGCGTGTGCCTTCACTCAGGTCATGATCCAGGGATTGAGTCCTGCATTGGGCTCCTCCTTGTCCAGTGAGGAGCCTGCTTTTCTCCCTCTGCCTGCCTCTCTCCCTGCTTGTGTGCACATTCTCTCTCTCCCTCTGACAATAAATAAATAAGTAAAAACCTTTTTTATAAAAATTGAAAAAAGATCTCTGGAGTATTCTGCATTTTATTATATGCCGAAAAATAGTATTCCCAAAATAACGCTCATAGATTATTCACGCTTGTTTTTAACTATTTTTTTTTAAGTAGGCTAGTAAGTGCCATGTAGGACAATACAATTCTTGAGCACTAGTGTATTTATTCAATAGTCAAGAGATAATTAACCTTCTTATTATTAAGAAACTGGGATAGCACAGTAAGTCAGTAAGTACGCACAGTAAGCCAATCCTTTCTCTCATATAGTCCTTTCTATAAGAAAAGAATACACATTTTTGAGGAGACTAGTACTTTAAAAATCCTATATTGTTTATTCACTCTTAGAAGCCTTTAAGTTGGCTTTTTCTTGAAAGAAATACATAGAATTCAGTTAAAACATTTACTTTCTTTCCAGAACTTTTCTAGAAATACTTGGGTATTTTGGTGGATTTTTTTATTTGTTTTTATTTGGTTTTGGTGGTGTTTGTTACCATTGTGGTGGTGGTTTTTGAGTTTGGGGGCAAGGGAAAATCAAAAATAGCATGTTTTTGGAATCTTAATTCTGATTCTCTTTCATTTTAATCCCATGAATTTGTTGGCTGCCATATGAAGTTTAATACGAAATATTTTAAAATTTGAAGCAACCTATATTCAAGAATGTTCACAATATCCATTCGAATATTGACCTACTTAGTGTTACACGAAATCTTGTAGTCCAGTGATTTTAATTTTTTAAAGAATTTCAACAGTGATATTTGTAAGAATGATCATCAAATTTTCTAAAATTAGGTTTACTCTGTAGTATATTTTCCTTGAGGTTTACTTGGTTTCTAAGTGGTTCTTCTGCAACAAATGCATATACTATGTTCATAATAGACATTTATAATAGATCCACTCGTTAATCTTTTAACATTCTACGTAAATACTTCTGTATAAAGTTTCTCATAACTTCTACATAAATGCTATTGGAAAATGAAATATCCTTCTTTTCCTAAGCTTGAAATAGAGGTTATGGATTTACAGAGCTTATGAAGTTCAAACTGAATTCTTTGATATTAACACTTTACTCTTTTTCCTCCTCTTTCCCTGGTAGCCGGAGAAAACACTTATTTTCTCGTGATAAATTAAAGCTTTTTCTGAAGCAACACTGTGAACCACAAGATGGAGTCATTAAAATTAAGGTAATCAGAACAGTGAAATTATTTATTGGAAGGAAGAAAAAAGAGAAATGGGTTGTGTTATAAAGTTGAAACATTGCAGAAATGTTATTTCAAAGTGGTTGAAAATAGTGCTCTTTTTATCTGGAGCCAGTTTTTAGTAATTTTCTCTCTATTTATTAAATACTATTTTTGCAATTGCTAGAATTGCTAGATGGCTCAGGTACTGCACTTTTTTTCCCCTTGTAAAAAAGATCAACCAAGACAGCTAAGAATAATAGATGGAAAACTTGGAAAAAGAAAATGTTATAGGGGAAGGGAACAACTATGTATTTCTAAGTGGGATCCTGTCTCACAAAAATAAATTCAAAGAACAATGCTAAAATAAATCCTACTAGATAGGAAAACAGTTCACATAATAAAGAGAACATCAGAGACCAATACTAAGTAGATGGATTATTTTATTCATTATCATTAAGAGGGGGAAAATCAAGTTTAGAAGCCTCACATTGTAAAGTAAATAAAAAGTTAAATGGTAAAACTGGGACTAGTTTTTTTAACTGAGATATATTTAACTCATATTGGAAGAAATACTGAGTAAGAAATACTAAGTAAAAAAGCAGTAAAATGGGTAGAGAGATGTATGCATGTGTCAAAAATCAGCTACTATATGCTTGTGCTCTCAATCTCTCTCCTTCTGACGGATAAAAAAACAAAATCTTTAAAAAATAATAAATGAATGAAAATTAAAGCGACAGTACACAGTTTTCTCTTACAGTATAACGAAAGTTATTAGTGGTTAGTCTAGTGTACTTGCTCACAAACCCCAAAACAACAAAGTTTAATACCCAATGTGAGCATAGTCCACTGTTAGGAGTGCTCAAGAACACAGATGTATTTGTTTATTGTGTTATGTGTGTATGAATAAGGAACATTGGCAATTGATGTATGAAAGCCTATTTTGGCCTTTTTAAAGCATATATATTTGAGAAGAAACCACCATATGTTTTATATTCATATTTTTAAAGGGCAATTCTATATATTCAGGAGTTATTTATGTGGGATAGTCAACAACCATCTTAATAGACTTTGATACAAAATCTTAATAGATTCTTGATTTATTATGATGCCTAGAACTGATTGAGTTTTAAATGTTAAAAGTTATGTTCTACCATGATTATAATTATTACACAGAAAATTTAATTCCCAGTTGAAGTGTTAAAAAAATTAAATTTTTTTAAAGATTTTATTTATTTATTTGACAGAGATCTCAAGTAGGCAGAGAGGCAGGCAGAGAGAGAGGAGAAAGCAGGCCCCCTCCCGAGCAGAGAGCCTGATGTGGGGCTCGATTCCAGGACCCTGGGATCATGACCTGAGCCGAAGGCAGAGGATTTAACCCACTGAGCCACCCAGGCGCCCCCAAAATTAAATTTTTTAAAAGATTTTATTTATTTATTTGACACAGAGAAAGAGAGAGAGAGGGCACAAGTAGGCAGAGGGAGAGGGAGAAACAGGCTCCCCACTGAGCAGGGAGCCTGATGAGAGAGGGAGAGAGAGAGAACAAGCAGGGGAGTGGCAGGCAGAGGGAAAGGGAGATGCAGGCTCCCCCCGGAGCAGGGATTCCCCCCCACCATGAGGGACTCGACTCCAGGACCGTGGGATCGTGACCTGAGCCAAAGGCAGATGCTTAACTGACTGAGCCACCCAGGTGCCCCTAAATATTTATTATCATTATTTTCTTTTACATTTTCTGAAAGATACTTCTATGAAGGGCGTGTTCGATTTTTTTGGAGAGAAAGAATGATAATCTTGGCTATTAGACCAAAAATAAAAAGTTTAGAGTTGGACATGGATGAAAGGTGAACAAGTTTTGAAACTTTTGGATTTAGCAGTTATCCTAAAACTGCACAACTTCTGGTTAAAAAAAAGAAAAGAAAAAGGTTGACTTCTCTGAACTTAAAGCTGAATTGAAACTTAAGAATTTATCAGCATTTCTCCTTTTTGCCAGATCAACTTTAAAATTTGATACATAAAGTCTTTAAGTTAAAAAGTCTTTATCACCTCCAATTGGAGGGAAAATCTAAATGTTCAGCACTTAGGAAATGGTTGAGAAAAATTAATTGGGCTAATACAGTGGACTTGTAATGTTAAATATATGGATTATTTATTTACAAAGAAAATTCCATACAAAATAAGTCAAAATCAATGCAATCCAAAAGAGATTATTATATAAACATAATTTTGAAATAGTTTTAGAATTTAGGAAACGTTTGCAGGATTCTTGCATATTTTATGGGGGGAAAACCCTTTGAATTGTAGTTTTCTTTCTGGTAAAGCTGATTAATGACAGATTAAGTAAACCAGCTAAAGTGTGTATTACTGGATAAAGAATTTTTGCGTGCATGCACACACACACACACTGAAATACTACTCGACCATCAAAAAGAATGAAATCTTGCCATTTGCAACAATGTGGATGAAACTAAAGGGTATTTATGCTAAGTGAAGTCAGTCAGTCAGAGAAAGACAAATACATGATTTCACTCACATGTGGAATTTAAGAAACAAAACAGGTGAACCTAGGGGAAGGGAAGGAAAAGTAAAATAAGATGAAAACAGGGAGGCAAATCATAAGAGACTCTTAACTCTTGGAAACAAACAGGGTTGCTGGAGGAGAGGGGAGGGAGAGTTGGTTGGGGTAATTGGGTGATGGAATGATGGAGGGCATTTGAGGTAATGAGTACTGGGTGTTATCTGCAACTAATAGATCAGTAAATTCTACCCCTGAAACTAAAAAAACACCAAACAAAAAACAGGGGCATCTGGGTGAATCCGTTAGTTAGACGGCTACCTTTGGCTCAGGTCACAATCCCACGGTCCTGGAGTTGAGTCCCTCATGGTGGGGGGGAATCCCTGCTCCAGGGGGGAGCCTGCATCTCCCTCTCCCTCTGCCTGCCACTCCCCTGCTTGTTCTCTCTCTCTCCCTCTCTCTCTCTCTCTCTCATAAATAAATAAAATCTTTTTTAAAAAATTAAAAATTAAAAAAACATATGGGAGAGAAAATTTTTAAAAGTTTATTACTGTATATTAACACATGAAAATCTGATGTTTTTGGGCTAGTCTTTAATAGCAGTCATATGACATTTTAGACATTTTCAATCTATATATGGTTTCCTAATGGTGTTATTACTGTACCCTGTGTCTTTTTTTTTTAATGAAGGCATCATCTCTTGCAACATATAAAATAGCAGAACAAGATTTTTCTTATTTCTTCCCTGATGATCCACCCACATTTATCTTTAGTCCTACTAGCAGAAGAAGAGGGAGACCTCCCAAGCGAGTATCTATTAGTCAGGTGAGTAGAGAATAGATGAAAACTACATTGTAGCTCTTAATAAAACTGTTCAAAATCAAGAATGGTGTTTGGCTCCCCTTGGCTCCCCTCCTGCACGTAGCCATAGTAAGGGGCACATTCCTTTGTATACAATGTGTGTACTCTATGTTGATAACTACTTAGCAAAGAGACTTGCAGTAGTTTCAAGTGTGAATTAGGCATAACTTTAATGCCACAGGGATTTTATACCAAAGTGGAAGCAAGCATATAAGCAGTTACTGAAATGTAAAGCAGGAGAAATACAGAGATAAATTATGGAACTGAAACATAAAGAGCATTTAAAAGATAAAAGATAATAAAAATATCCTACTACGCAGGTTACAGGCCATTATTCTCCCAAGAAGTACAGTAAAAAAATCTTCTGACTTTATTTGACATTGGCCATAGAATGCTTTTGACATACGCCTCTTTCACATTTGATGTTTACACCATTTTGTTTATAAGGTACCATGGAAAAATTTTTTTTTTCTAATGGATATTTTTAAGGCTCTTCTTGTAAATCACTGGTTGTTTTTCCTGGGAGGTTTTTGTACTAATTTGTAGAGCTATAGAACTAACTCATATTCTCTCTGCTACTGAATAAAGTTATTAAAAGTTCAGTTATGCTTAGAATAAAATCTTACTGTAGTATAAAGTATACTTGATGAGAGTTTAAAATTTTTATTACTGTAAGAACAAGGCCAGACCATCGATTTGTAAAAGTTTTGGTGGTCTACAACTTTAGTTTCTTGGTTTGTTTTTTTAGGAGGACAGCGTTGCTAATAAACAGACTATTGCAGGTTATAGGAACAAAGCTACTAAAGAAAGAGACAAACTTTTGAAACAAGAAGAAATGAAGTCACTGGGTGAGTTTAACATTCTCTCCAAAAACTGTTTGTATAGGAAAGAATATTTCTCTATGCTTGGTGAGGGGTGTTTCTGAAATGGTATATTCCTTTTATTTGTTTTTGTTGTTTTTTTTTTAAGCATAAATAGTTTTCTCCCCTCAAGTATCTGTAGATTTTTATGATAAATGAGACCTGTGTTCATCTCTTAAAACAGTATCTCAAGGTATAGCATATCCCCTATAAAACCAACCTAATGCTAAATTACGCACATGTTGGAGTTTCTATGGCTTACAGACTCTTTGGGGCCATTTGCTTGATTCACACAGCTTTATAAAACATTGCATTCCAGATTTGACTATACAAATGAATCATTTGGGAATCTTATGAAGATTCTAAATTAGTAGGTATGGGTGGGAGAAGAGATTCTGCATTTCTAACAAGGTGATATTTTGCTGCTGATCTTAGGACCACACTTGGAGTAGTAGCAGGGCTTTGAAAGGCAGGTACAGGTTTGTCCCAGTGCAGTAGTTTGTCTTAAACCCAGCCAACTTGCCTTCCCATTTTAATCACCTGCTGTCTCCCTCCAGCAATTTACAACCCCCGTGAGCCTCTACAGATCACATTTAACCATAAATTATTTTAGGGATTATTTTGTTACTTTAAAAAATGTTTTCTGTCTGTGAACACTTCTAACTTTGACCTTATCCACAGCTTTTGAAAAGGCTAAATTAAAAAGAGAAAAAGCAGATGCCCTAGAAGCAAAGAAAAAAGAAAAGGAAGATAAAGAGAAAAAGAGGGAAGAATTAAAGAAAATTGTTGAAGAGGAGAGACTGAAGAAAAAAGAGGAAAAAGAGAGACTTAAAATAGAAAGAGAAAAGGTATTCAACTATATTAGCTATGCTCTTTATATAATAAGTAGTGGGTTTTACATACTTAAATTCATGGTTAATTTTCAAATGCTTTTACACTTTGATTCGTATTTCTAGTTGTGCATAGACTGCTGAAAAACAGTTATTGCTTTATCTCCCTTTTGCTTTGGAAAATTTAATAATTTAAGGTTCAGCATGTGTGTGTGTGTGTGTGTGTGTACACATACCTGTCTTTATACCCCAAAGCCTCTTAAGTACAATTCTGAAGTTGATTTTCTTCATTATTTAGACTTCTAAATTTAGGGAAGATGATACGCATAAAACTTGTAAAATATATAATTGGAAAAATACAATAAAATCTACAAATAACAAGAATTATTAGTGTTCTTATTCTCCTTGAAGGAAAAAGTATCTGTAAAAATTGGGTTTTTCAGCAAATCTTTTATTACAGTCTTTAGTGGTAGATATTTCTTAGAGAATTCTGTAGCTGGTTTCCTCCAGAGTCAGGAAGTGTCCCTGGTTTTCCCGGATATTCGCAAGCAGCCCTAGCTGATCCTGTTACACCCTGTGTTCATTTAAATTGCCTGTAGTTTCTTGAACTATTTCAAATAGGCCATTGGGCTGGGACTGGAGTTCTCTAATACGTATACACTCCAGAAAATGTAGAGGACAAGAAAACCACTTGTAACCTAAATGTGTTAACATTTAGAGATAGCATTTTTTTAAAGATTTTATTTATTTATTTGAAAAGGAGAGAGATACAGCACTAACGGGAGGAGCAGGGAGAGAGAGAGAATCTCAGGCAGACTCCCCGCTGAGTGTGGAACCCAACACAGGCCTTGTTCCCAGAACCCTGAGATCATGACCTGAGCCAAAACCGAGTCAGATGATTAACTAAATGCACCACCCAGGTGCCCTTAAAGATAGCATTTTTTTCTTTTAGCACTTCAGTTTATATTTAATCTTAATTCTGGGCCTTAAAAAAAGAAATGCAGGATTTATAATTTTGTAATTTTTTTGTTTTAACATTACTAATAATGTTAAATAATTAATAATGATTAAATATTCCTTCATGTTATTTTTTTCTTCTTTTTTTTAACTTTATTTTTTCAGTGTTCCAAGATTCATTGTTTATGCATCACACCCAGTGCTCCATGCAATCCCTTCATGTTATTAAGTAAACTAAGTAAGGTGGGATTTTTAGTGACTGTGTAATAGTTAATCAAATAGATACAAGTAAAGTGCTTTATAATTTTTTGCTCATAAATGATGATACCCTGTTCAAATTTATGAATAAAAGTTTTTAATGTTTTTAGATGATGTCCCTGGGTAAATTTGTAGGAAGTAGAATAATAGGTCAAAGGCTAGGAACATTTTTTAAAATGTACATAGGTATGTGTTTGCTAAATGTGCTTATTTTCACTTTTAACAGTGAATGAGAATACCCATCTTATTACACCTACAAGAATTATTTGGGGCAGGGAAGGGAAGACTTACTATAGCAGAATTAGTTCTGTAACTATCTTTTTATGTTGAAAATTTGATAAGTGCCCATCTGTTACTCCAGTGGTCCTAAATTTCAAAGGAAGAGAGTAATATTAACATATGTTAAACATTTATTAGAAAGTAATTATAAATTGTAATCAATTTAAAATATTTCCTTTACACTCTGCTTTATTGGAGACTTTTTAGGGTCATTATTTATCTTCCAGTGTCAAATACAAGAACCAAGAAATAAGTTTATCTATCAAAAGACCAAGAGAGCAAGAGAAGTGGCCTGGATTGAAAGAAAAAGAAATCTACCAACTGTGTTCTGATACTGCTTTTACTTCCTGGTCCCTCTGTCCCTAGGCTGCTAGACTTAAATGAATCTTGAAAATAACAATTATACTACAAATATAGGGGGAGGTTTTATTTTAGGTACTCTAATAATTTGTTACATTACTTTGTCAGGATTTAATTGATTTGAAATGCGAGAGCCCCTGTAGGCAGGGTCAGATTGAATTAGTATTTATCCACGGGCTACTATGTATGAGACCTTTTCCATCTGTGTAGCAGTTGTGTTAGACAGGCATTGTATCAGTAGTTCTAAATCAGTAGTTCTAAAACTTGAGCATGCATCAAAATCACTGGAAGGACTTACTAAAACATCAACTCCTGGGTCTCAAACCGAGTTCCTTGTTCAGTAGATCCGGGTTAGGGCCCAAATATTTGTAATTCTTAAAAGTTCCCAGGTGATGCTGATGCTGCCTTACAAAATTCTTATTAAAAAATTTATTAATCTTTTGTTTTAGGAAAGAGAAAAACTACGGGAAGAAAAGAGAAAATATATGGAATACTTAAAACAGTGGAGTAAACCTAGAGAAGATATGGAATGTGATGATCTTAAGGTATAAGTATGTTATGTGATGTTTCATACTTATGCTCTACGTGCCTTATGTGGCTTTGCTAATTAAATTTTTCTTTCTTTTTAACAGCAGAATCATATTGAATGGAGAGGAAATAGTCAATTAAGCAGATGCTATAGTTAGAGTTCCAAAGCAGCACTGTTAAGAGTTTTATAACAGACTTCAAAAACGATTCTCATTCTGCAGACATAATTTGTCATTTCTGTGGTTGTTAATAATCCAGTATTATAATGCATCTCAGTTTGTAAGGAACCAATTCCAAGTTCAGTAGATGGTGGATTAATTCTATTCCATATCCTAAGATCCTGCATTGAGGATAATATTGATGTAGCTAATAATGCCTTGATCTCAGAATCTAGGTTAAAAGTCCCTCTTGGGGCGCCTGGGTGGCTCAGTGGGTTAAAGCCTCTGCCTTCAGCTCAGGTCATGATCCCAGAGTCCTGGGATTGAGCCCCGCATCAGGCTCTCTGCTCAGCAGGGAGCCTGCTTCCTCCCTTCTCTCTCTCTGCCTGTCTCTCTGCCTACTTGTGATCTGTCTGTCAAATAAATAAATAAAATCGTTAAAAAAAAAAAAAGTTCCTCTTAACTGGAAAATGTAGTCAGGAAGTATACATCAGCTCAAAGTTGTTCTTAGCTTGATTTTTAAAAAGTCAGTAGTGACTGTAATTACTAAAGCTGGAATAAGGCCAAGACATCTATAATTTTTAAAGTTCCAAAGGTGATTGTGATAAACATCCAGGGTTACGAACCACTAGTCTATCTGAAATCTTATTCAGTGAAGAGTATGTATCTACCTTTTACAGTTTTCTCCGCTTCACTCAAATAGTTATATAAATTGTTTAATCTTTCAGGAACTTCCAGAACCAACTCCAGTGAAGACTAGACTACCTCCTGAAATCTTTGGTGATGCTCTGATGGTTCTGGAGTTTCTTAATGCTTTTGGGGAACTTTTTGATCTTCAAGATGAGTTTCCTGAGGGAGTAACCCTAGGCAAGTGCTATTGCTGTGTTAATACTTCGCCCTAATATTAGTGGTTTAAAATAAAAAATTAATATCTCTCAGAGTTCTGTAGAGTCACTGGACCTCTCTGTCCACCCGTTTCTTGGAGTCTCTCATGTGGTAATAGGAAGTGGGCTGGGTCTGGAGTCATCTGAAGGCTTACCTGACTGCATGTTCAAGATGGCTTCCTCACACATATGCCTGGTGCCTCAGTGCTCGTCCATGTGGCATCCCACTCCATCAGGGTAGCCTTTACTTGTAATATGGCAGCTAAGGGCTCCAAGAAGGAAGAGGACAGAAACTGCCAGCCTTCTTTAAGGCTAAGGTTGGAACCGGCAAGCCTTATTTCTGTCATATTCCATTGGTCAGGCCTGCTGGGATTTAAGGGAGTGAAGGAATAGATTCCTCTTCTTGACATTGTCATGGTTTGCATAAATGCAGGGAAGGAAAGAATTGACATCAGCTGTATTTAGAGACAAGTTACTGCCTACCACTGTCATTCTGTATTGACTCTGTACTTGTACTTTGTACAAACATTATAAGAACTACATTAATTGAGAGGGGCTTTGGGTCTCATTTTGGATTTTTAATTGTTAAATAGCAAAATAATTTTCTTAAAATCAAAATAAAGACCCTCAAAGACAGAATTATGATGCTACTGTTATTTTAATAAAAGTGTATTCTTTAGGAGGGCTTTCACTTCACATTCCCTCAGTTTCTGTATGAACTGGGTGAGGCATGAATCATTGTGCCTTGCAGATCAAGAAGGTCTAAACAATGCTGGTTTAGGTAAGATAAATTAGATAACATTTATGACTTGGATACAATATTAAGATTATCCCTGATACTAATGATTACCTCTCCTCTGCACTACTTTGTTAACAGTAATGTCTCACATAGCTCTTGAGAACAGTGGGGCAACAATAACAAATCTTTGAGTTGTTATTCAAATTAGAATAAAATGATAGTTTTTAATATGTGCCTTAATTTATACCTGAAATTTAAACTTAAAATGAAATATGGTATTGATCTGCTGAGGCTAATTTGACTTTCCTGAATGTAGTGATTTTGGCTTATGATTTTGTTGTATTTTATTGTAATCATTATAAATTGTTTTTTGATTTGGCCTTGGATAATATTCTACTTTGATAAATGGACACTTAAAATAATTACATAGGCTGTTGTTTGATTAAAATGTTTATTATTCCAATGGAGTTGTTTTTTCAGTACATGAACAAAACTTTAAATTCATTTTAAACATTTTATTCACAGAAGTGTTAGAGGAAGCTCTTGTAGGAAATGACAGTGAAGGCCCACTATGTGAATTGCTTTTTTTCTTCCTGACTGCCATCTTCCAGGCGATAGCTGAAGAAGAAGAGGAAGTAGCCAAAGAGCAAATAACGGATGCTGACACCAAAGGTCAGAATTCAGTATTATTGCTGATTGATAGTAGCTTTGTAGCTTTGGAACTGATATTTGAAGGTTATCTTAAAATTAACCTCGCTTTTACAGTTATAAAATATAGCTGTTCAAGTCTCCCAGTTCTGGAATCATGTATGAACAATACATTATCAGTTGTTTTATAAAAACTTTGTTTTAATGCATCCTGTTTCTGATGACCTTAAAATATCTACCCTCCCCCACAATTTATCTTCCTTTTTATTCCTGTAGATTTCACCTGTGATTTAGGAGCATTACAGATGCCACTGACCAGTATCTAGTTCCAAGAGATTCTGCTAAATGGCAGTGATTTTTTTTTTTTTGCCCCCACCTAAGGAAGTACTTTAATTATTATTACCAATACTTAAATTGAAAATACTCTGCTGATTTCGTTTCAGATGTGATAGTTTATAGATCAGAGTTAAGTAAAATTTAATTTTTTTATTTTACCAACCATTCAAACTAGAAATTTTGCTGTTTAAATTCTATGCACTTAAATATCTAAAGTCAGTGTGTGGTACATATTAACATAGGAATAATTCTTGGAGAAACCCTTTTTATTTTTAAAACAGAGTATGTTCTCTATTTTGTTTAGGGCTTACCTTAATCAGAGGAATTGTTAAACATGTGTTAAAAGAGATTGATTTGGCTTCCTGAATTATACTCTCCATGAACCTTGTCACATGAGAGATAAATGGAAGAAGCCTTATTAGAAGCCTTATTAAACAATACTTCAGTGTATTGCATAAAAATTCACAATAAGAAATAACTTTTGGGAGACATTTTGTTAGCAGTCTCAGTACAAAAAGATGGGACATTCTTGCATTCAGATAGTATTGTTGACCTCAGATAATGTGAGCTTATTTTTTTATGCGTGCTCCCTAAAGCAACAGGATAATAATAACTACGCATCTAATGTTGGTTTTCTTTTTATTTTACAGCCTGAGTTCAAACTAAATATATTCTTTAGCTCGAGTGCTAAGCACCGTAGTAGGTCCCTTATCAAGGTCATTTTAACAGTGTTGTCCCGTTTGTCATCTCAGATGACTTAGTCCATAAAATGAGACTCTACTAAAGGGAAGATAGAAGGGAAAACAATTTATAAAAGTCTAAAGATTTTCTAAGATAACAAGTACCAGCACTAAAGATGAATTATCTAAGACAGAAAATGTGGCAAATAGCGATTAGATTGTCTTAATGACCAATAACATCACAGGGTTGTGGACCAAATTCTGACCTTAATGTAAGACATAAATCTGTATTTAATTCAGGATTTGAAGCGGATGAATTTTGTAGTTTTGTACAGATGACAAAAAGTGGAGTGACAAGGAAATTATGTTGGAAAAATCAGCTAGTCTAAAGAAAATATATGCAACTATTGGTGTTTGTATTGCCATTGTATTTTCCTTTCATGATTGGTTTGATCTGTAATGTTTATAGCTCTAATCCTATAGAGGACTAATCTATACAAGCTAATGCAAGGTCTACCTCTAAATGAGTATTGGTCATTAAATAAAGGTTTTAATGCTCCTTTGAAGATATTTATTTAAGTATTAGGGGGAAAAATGCTTTGGAATTTTTCCAATCTTCTCCACTTCCCTGTCCTATCGACTACATTTTACATAGTTATTTCAGTTATAGTAAGGACCTAGGCTATTCTCCCAGGTTATTTTACCTATCTCCATTACAAAAAAGCTTCCCTACAGTTCTTTCTGAAAGAAAGTGACATAAGACACTATATATACATTATTTCATTTAATGGTCATACCATCCTTATGGTATAGATAGGTATAATACATCAGTAGGTTGTTAATAATTATTTTCTGTCATTACTTACAAAAAAAACTTAGAGTTAAGGAGTTTAATTTACTTGCCCAAAGACACATGGCTGATAAAAAAGTGATAGGATACAGATTCAGGCAGCCTACTCGGGAGCCTCATACTGGCTATGCTATATTGCCTCATAATATGGCAAAGATTTTGAAAATTTGGATATTTGTTTCCCTAGCATTGCCTATAAAATTATCCATCTTCAGAAAATCTAAATTCTTTGGCCTTTGATCTCCCTTTTTTTATATCAAATCTTGGAAATTTTGACCAACAATTTTTTAAATCTTACATTAAAAATTTCAGTTCCTCGGGGCGCCTGGGTGGCTCAGTGGGTTAAGCTTCTGCCTTCAGCTCAGGTCATGATCCCAGGGTCCTGGGATCCAGCCCCGCATTGGGCTCTCTGCTCAGCGGGGAGCCTGCTTCCTCCTCTCTCTCTGCCTACTTGTGATTTCTCTCTGTCAAATAAATAAATAAATAATCTTAAAAAAAAAAATTTCAGTTCCTCTCTTTAGTCTTACATCATGAAAAAAGCCCTTCAAAGTATAGAGGAGTATCCTTATACAGCATGGTTTCACGTATTTGCTAAAATATCATTGGTTAGTGTTAGAATTGTAGATTCTAGGTTTCTGTGATGATAAATGTAACTTTCAGATAATCATAACATACAGGTGACCCTTGAAGAATATAGGGGTTAGAAATGCCAACCCTCCCTACCCCAGCCCAAAATCCAAGTATAAATTTTGACTCCCCCAAAATAATTGTTAGCAGCCTACTGTTGACTGGCAGCCTTACTGATAATATAAACAGTTGAATAGCACATATTTTGTATGTTATATGTATTATAGGCTGTATTCTTACAATAAAGTAAGTTAGAGAAAAGATGTTATAGAGAAAATACGTTTACAGTACTATATTGTAAAAAAAAGAAGAGAGAGAGAGAAAGAACCTACTTATAGGGACACCTGTGTGGTTCAGTCAGTTAAGCCTCCAACTCTTGGTTTCAGCTCAGGTCATGATCTCAGGATCATGAGATCAATCCCCCCATCGGGCTCTGTGCTGAGCATGGAGTCTGCTTGAGATTGTCTTTCTCCCTCTCCCTTTGCCCCTTCCCCTGCTTGCTCTCTAAATCTCTCTCTCTTTCTCTTAAATAAATAAATACCTAAAAAGTCTTTTTTAAAAGATCTACTTATATGTGGTCCCACATGGTTCAAACACATGTTGTACAAGGGCAACTGTATTCTCTTGGTATGATGTACCCAAGTGACTGTCTCCAAGCAAATCCTAGAGTAATAATACACTTTCTTGAGAAGTGCTATTTGGTAGATAATTGAGCTAAATAATACATATTTTGAGGCACCTGGGTGGCTCAGCCATTAAGCATCTGACTTGGGCTCAGGTCATGATCCCAGGATCCTGGGATCAAGCTCCACATTAGACTCCCCGCTCAGTGAGGAGCCTGCTTCTCCCTTTGCCTCTGCCTGATGCTACTCCTGCTCATGCTCTCTTTCCCTCCTTTCTCCTTCTCTGACAAATAAATAAAATCTTTTTTAAAAAAAACACATATTTTAACATGCTAGTTTACAATTAAACAACTAAAAGTAAACTGTCATTTTGGTGGTTGTCCATTTCCTAAGTCTTTTATAACTTTGTCCTAGGAAGTTAAAAGTTACTACAGATAAAATAGGTTGAATGTGGTGATTGCTGCAAAGGAAGAGGGCCAGTCCACTTTTACAGTTCTGTAACTAAGACTTGCTAATTTTAGAGTGCCTGTTAATTTTCTTCGGCTTTCCATGTAAAATGAAAATTGAGGAAGTTTTAGCTCTCGTATTTCCCTGGTAAGAAGGAAGAGAATGTCTGTCATTTGGACCGGATTCATGGCCTGGGAGGAAAACTTCTGCATATATGCCATGTTCAGTCAGATAACTTCTCCTGTGTAGTAGTAATGTTTATGCTTTAATTGCCATGAAATTGTCAATGATTGTAATCAGACATGATCCCAGAGCTGCCTTTTTCCTTTTAGTAAAGGACAGTAGTTCTGTTCTCTGAGGTTCATTTTGTCAGCTTGTGAACTTTCGGAAGGGAAACATAGTAGGAGGCTAAGGAACCACAGATGGAGTTTTGCCCGGCGATTTTCCAGCTCTAATCCATGGAGTACTGTGAGTTGTACAGGGATTCCTGGGGGCCCCTGCAGGATAGTTGGAAAGATGCCTGGGCAGGGTTATCATCTCCATATCCCACTGAACAAGGGAACTTTTATCTCTTTTGTATTGGATTCCCAAGGCGTAGTTGGAAAAATTTAAAAACTGCTGATCGAGACTCACTCCTTTAAGAAGAATGAAGCCAATTAAGTGATTTGTCTAAAGGCTGCACATCTAGGAACTAGGGGACTGGCAGTGCTGAGCCTAGAATATGTATTATCTGACTCAGTCTGAAGTTATGCCCACCATTCTGTGATATGACAACAGGTTTTCTCGTAAGCTTAAAGTTTTTTCATGGTCGACGCTTTAATTTTTTTATCATCTATGTATTATAATTAGCAAAATTGCATATGCTAATGCGTTATACAATTTGTGTCAGTAGATTTACTCTGTAGTCTTGTTTGTAAGCCAGGCATTACTTTCAGAGTTAAAGCAGTTTACTAGAAAATGCAGGGAACTCTTGTTGTGTCTTAGATTGGAGAGTTTTCAAAGTAGAAATAGGAACTTTAAATGAAGAGGATAAATCAGTGGTTAAGAGACAGAAGTTCTACCTTAAAGTTGTTTTAGTTCTTTTTCTGTGCTGGTTTTGTGATTATAATCCATACGTTGTTATGATTTGATCTTAAAAAATTTATATTAAGATTGGGGATCTTCAAAGAGATTCTGATTTTCAAAGTAGACTTTCCTAAAGTTATATTGAGTGAGGAGATTTGTTTTTAAAAGTGCACTGTACCATTTGGGGGGGAATGTATACGTGCATCTTGTTGGAAACTTGGAAATTGTCTTCTATGTTAACTAAGGAAATAAGAGCATGCAGTATGTGTCTCAGGATTTCTAGTTGGAGGTGGACTCTAGGCAGCATGTGAATGATGCTTGTTGTACCTAGCGTTGGTTCTTTTGAGGTTCCGCATGTTAAGTTGTTTGCTGTTTCTTTCATCATTTTAGAAAGGCATTATTCCCAAAGATTCCAGTTCTGATTTTCACTAGAATAAAGTATTTATTTCCTTAAAGATTTAACAGAGGCTTTGGATGAAGATGCAGACCCCACAAAATCTGCACTGTCTGCAGTTGCATCTCTGGCAGCTGCGTGGCCGCAGTTGCACCAGGGTATGTGTGGGTTTTATTTTTTTTGTTGTTTGGCTTTTTATTTTTAATTTTATAAAGGTACATTTTACATTGCTGAGGGTTTATTGCTGATATTCTAAATTACGACTTCGTCTTTTAACAACTATAGGCTGCAGTTTGAAAAGCTTGGATCTTGATAGCTGCACTCTCTCTGAAATCCTCAGACTGCACATCTTAGCTTCAGGTGCTGATGTAACATCAGCAAATGCAAAGTACAGATATCAGAAGCGAGGAGGATTTGATGCTACAGATGACGCCTGTATGGAGCTGCGTTTGAGCAACCCCAGTCTCGTGAAGAAACTGGCAAGCACTTCAGTGTATGATTTGACACCAGGTAAGCTTTGCAAGTTGGAATCGGTATAATCTGCCCACTTCCTCCCCTACTCTGTCGCTTTAGCCCAGGAAAACTAGGTCCTGCTGAGAAATTTTAGATAGCCATTTTAAAAGAGGAGAACCATCCTTAAAAAAAATTGTTGGAAGGGGCGCCTGGGTGGCTCAGTGGGTTAAGCCTCTGCCTTTGGCTCAGGTCGTGATCTCAGGCTCCTGGATCGAGCCCTGCATTGAGCTCCCTACTCAGCAGGAAGCCTGCTTCCCCCTACCCTTCTGCCTGCCTCTCTGCCTAATTGTGCTCTGTCAAATAAATAAATAAAATCTTTAAAAAAAAATTGTTGGAATACAAAGAGTGACCCAGGTGGAGACTACTCTTGGTATTCATATCAGCTGTTTCTGATGTTCTGTTCCTCTTCATGTGGGTTTTCTGTTACTTTAAAAATTTGTGGTTAATCTACTAAATTTGTTTTTATTTTTATTTTTTTAAAGATTTTATTTATCTATTTGACAGACAGAGATCACAAGTAGGCAGAGAGGCAGGCAGAGAGAGAGGAGGAAGCAGGCTCCCCGCAGAGCAGAGAGCCCGATGCGGGGCTCGATCCCAGGACCCTGAGATCATGACCTGAGCCGAAGGCAGAAGCTTAACCCACTGAGCCACCCAGGCGCCCCTAAATCTACTAAATTTAGAAGGATAAGTAAGAATTAGCCAGAACTTTTATTCATCAGTATATCAGCAATATAAGCTATAGCTGCTAAATTCTAACATTTGCTTGAATAGTGTTTGAGGTATGAGAAATGGTGTATAAAATTAAGATGAACTTACTTTTCACTTCCTTTTTTAGATTAAAAATTACAATGCACAAATTTATAGAGTTTAATTTAATATGCTTATTTAAGAGAACATATAATTTATTTATTTATTTTTTTAATATTTTATTCATTTACTTGACAGACAGAGATCACAAGTAGACAGAGAGGCAGGCAGAGAGAGAGGAAGGGAAGCAGGTTCCATGCTGAGCAGAGAGCCCGATGCGGGACTCGATCCCAGGACCCTGAGATCATGACCTGAGCTGAAGGCAGAGGCCTTAACCCACTGAGCCACCCAGGCGCCCCAAGAACATATAATTTATAAAAGTAGAGTGCCTTCATTCCTAACATTCACATAGTTTTATACTTTATAGTAGTGTTGTGTTTTTTTGTTTTGTTTTTTTTTTAAAGATTTTTATTTATTTATTTGACAGAGAGAGAGATCACAAGTAGGCAGAGAGGCGGGCAGAGAGAGAGGAGGAAGCAGGCTCCCCGCGGAGCAGAGAGCCCGATGCGGGGCTCGATCCCAGGACCCTGAGATCATGACCTGAGCCGAAGGCAGCGGCTTAATCCACTGAGCCACCCAGGCGCCCCTATAGTAGTGTTTTTGTGCAGTATTTTCAGAGTAGCAATTTGCCTGTTGCCCTTTTTTAAATTCACATGGTAATAATTTAGTTTTTATTTGAACTTCCTAAATGAGCCTAAAAATTAAAACTTGAAAAAAATTCTTTGTCATTAGAAAGTTTTTCATGTCTGTTTAAGTGGTCTATATGGTAATTATTTGTATTTGAAATACCTCGTATGTCATGTATCTGTAAATTTGGATTCAGAGGTGCTTTTTCTGAAAACATGCCATTGGCATGTTCAGTCCAGAGACTTTTTTCCATTCTTTATTAAGCTTTTTCACACTGAGCCACAAATTAAGATTTCTCAAACAATTCCTTTTTGTCATTGATGATACATAAGTTATTTCCCCATTTTTGACAGGAGAAAAAATGAAGATACTTCATGCTCTCTGTGGGAAACTACTGACCCTAGTTTCTACTAGGGATTTCATTGAAGATTATGTTGATATATTACGACAGGCAAAGCAGGAGTTCCGGGAGTTAAAAGCAGAACAACATCGGAAAGAAAGGGAAGAAGCAGCTGCTAGGTAAAAGATAATTATAGTTAGTTGTGCTAATGAATGCTGTTTATTTCTTTGCATCTAAAATGATATTTCACATTGGGCTGTAATGCGATATTGGCAACAGTGATGTTTGAGGGCTTAACAAGGTTATAAATGAATTACTACACTATAATTTGTGATAAAATTTAGAGCACTTCCGTAATTTTATGATTAAAGCAGTATGCTGAAAGTGTTAAAAGTTTATCTTCCATCAAATAGACTATAATATTTTATGTTAACTTTCAGAATTCGTAAAAGGAAGGAAGAAAAACTGAAGGAACAAGAACAAAAAATGAAAGAGAAACAAGAGAAACTGAAGGAAGATGAGCAGAGAAACTCAGCCGCAGATACATCTGTTGGGTATGGTTTGAATTACAGTGCTCACTGGGCTTTACATAAAGAATAAAAATCAGCACCTTAACCTCTAAAATGATTTTTAAAAGTTCTAAAAACTAGTTTTCTAGTTTTTTTTTTATAGGTACATAATAATTATACCAGTGGACCTATGAAATTTACATATATATACAGTTCTCACGTATACATGTGTTACATTAAAAGATACTTTCAGGGAACCTAGAATTCATTTTCTCATAAAATTAATGTTGTAAATGATAATTGCCCAGAAAGCCTTCAATAGGCTATTTTTACCAGTAGTACATTTCTAGTATTAATAGTGGCAACTCCCCCACTCCACCACCACTACCACCACCATCACAGTTGTACGATGTATTTCCCAAAGTTCCTCTGACTTTATTGAGGAATAGGGATGAAATTGAAGGTTTTAGTAGATGGTACAGAGAGAAGGTGGAAGCACCTTAAGTAATTTAGTGATTTAAGTACTCTTACATTTGAAAATATTTGGGATGAAAATTGGCTACGAACACAATTGGGAATTTTTGCATATTGTAGAGGGCAAACTCTTCAAATTTTGCAAAAATAATTTTTTTATGAAATCTGCAAAGGAAGGTTTTAAAATCTCAGTATTCTGAAATTCGTATATTGACTCTTAGTTAAACTTGACATAAAAATGCCTATTAGTCTTAGAGTCATAGGTCAAAAACTTGTAACAGCTGTATTTTATATGCCCATCAACAGTACTTTAAGAAATGGAATTTGGGAGCGCCTGGGTGGCTCAGTGGATTAAGCCGCTGCCTTTGGCTCAGGTCATGATCTCGGGTCCTGGGATCGAGCCCCGCATCGGGCTCTCTGCTCTGCAGGGAGCCTGCTTCCTCCTCTCTCTCTCTGCCTGCCTCTCTGCCTACTTGTGATCTCTCTGTCTGTCAAATAAATAAATAAAATCTTAAAAAAAAAGAAATGGAATTTGGATACCTTGGGAAAGTTAATCTGATACCTAAAGCACAAGCAATCAAAGAAAGAAAATAGATAATTGGGTTTCTTCAAAATTAAAAACTTTTGTGCTCCAACAAACACTGTCAAGAAAGTAAAAAGACAACACAGTGAATGGGAAAAAATATTTGCAAATCATGTATCTAATAACGGTTTAATATCCAGTAAATATAAAGAACTCCTATAAGTCAACAATAAAAGAACAACGCAATTTTAAAAATGGGTAAAGGATTTTAATAGGCATCTCTCCAAAGAAAATAGATATACAGGAAGCATTGGAAAGACATTCAGCATCACTAGTCATTAGGGAAATGCACATTGAAATCACAATGAGATATTACTTCACATTCTATAGGATGGCTGTAATCCAATTAAGAGACAATAAGAAGTATTGGTGAAAATGTGGAGAAATTGGAACTCTCATGAATTGCGGGTAGAGATGTAAAATGGTGCAGCTGCTTTGGATAAGTTTGGCAGTCTCTCAGACAATTGAACCATTTGCTACCGTATGACCCAGCAATTTCACTCTTAGGTATATACTGAAGAGAATTAAGAGCAAATGTTCACCCAAAAATGTATATACAAAAGTTCACAGCATCATTATTCTTAATAGCCAAAAAAATAATAACCCAAATGTCCAACAGTTGATGAATGGATAAACAAAACGATGTATTTCTTTGGTGCTATACCCATACAGCACAATGTTGTTCAGCAATAAAAAGAAATAGAATTCTCATACATGCTACAGTGTGGATAAACTTTGAAAACATTATCTGAGTAAAAGAAGTTAGTCACCAAAGGCCATGTGTTGTATGATTCCATTTATATAAAAAGTCCAGAATGGGCAAATCCACAGCAAAAAGTAAATGAGTGGTTTCCAAGGTGGTGGGGAAGAGGAAATGGAAAGTGACTACTAATGGCTACTACAGAGGTTTTCTTTTGGGATGATGAAACTGTTCTGGAATTAGATAGGGGTAATGACTGCACAACCTTGTTAATATACTAAAAACCACTGAATTTGTACACTTTAAAATGGTGATTTTAGCTCAATATTCTTTTTGTATTTTATAAATCTTTTCAAGTTCTATTTAAATATAATTGACTTCTAACATTGTACTAATCATTTTGGGTATATAACAATGATTTGGTATATGCATATGTTGTGAAATAATTACTACAATAAGTTTAGTTACTCTTCATTACCTCCTATAGTTATAGATTTTTTTCCTTGTGATCTTTAAATTTTGAAAAAAAAGGAAAATAAGCATATTATAGATTCTACCATTTCTTTTTCTTTTTTTTTTTTTTTTAATCCTCATCTAGCCTCACTCATTTACATTATCTCTCTGGCTCTTAAACACATTAGATTTTGCAAACCTCTGGATAAGGAACATAAATGGTGGAACTTATTTCAAGATTCATACAGTTTTAGTTTTAATTTGGACAGTGTAGTGGATTAGATGAAACATCTGATGTGTTCATTCAGCCTACTCTCCTCTACTATTTGTCTACTTTCTACTCAGCCAACCATCACCTCCCAGCCAAGCTACCTGGGCTGTTACAGTGGCCTCTTGTCTCTCCTCAGCTGCTTTCTCTCCCAGATCATTTTCCACATAGCAACCAAAGTGCTTTCTAATCTTATCATTTCCCTTTTCTAAACTCTTCTACTTTTTTTTCCCATTGCTTTTTAAATAATGCCTTACAAAGCCTTTTGTATGTATGATCTAACCCTGCCTTTTTCTCATCCATATCTTGGATTACTTCTTTTTGTTTTATATTTTTCTCAAAATGATAAGCTCCTTCCTTTTCTCTTCAGCTTTGCCTTTGCACGTTACCTCCTCTCCTAGAAGTGGAGATTTCTTCTTACCTGCCAGCTTACCCCTCCCCAGTCTCTCTAGTCTCACAGTTTAAATGTCACTTCTTCAAGCAAGGTTTTCTTGATCCTTGAAAAGCTTTCATAGCAACTTGAATCTCTCACTTTTAATAGTTATTACATATTTTAATTTTATAATTGTGTTATCTTTTTCTCTCTGAGACTATGAACTCTATGTCATTTTGTCCATTACTTCTAAACATAATGGCTAGCGCTTCATAGGCAGGCAATAAATATCTCATGAATAGAATTATATGTTCATTAATGAAAATAATCTTTGTTTTTTTCCTTAAGGGAGGAAGAAAGGGAAGATTTTGATACTAGCACTGAGAGCAAAGAAATAGAGCAAAAGGAACTTGATCAAGACACAGTCACTGAAGATGAAGATGACCCAGGATCACATAAAAGAGGCAGAAGGGGTAATACAGAAGTTTCTTAGGGGCATGCTTGCCTGTTTTTAATTTATAAGGCACTTTGTAATTCAGCTATCCTGAATATGTGTTAGATTACTTCATTAGTAATTCCAAGGTGTGTTTGCTTTTTAAATGCCCGCCTCATAGCTGTGGTAAGGTTTTTAAATGGTGACCATTTTCTTAAAAAATGGTTTTAGAAGTTACATTCAGTCTTTATTCTCATGTCATTTATACTTGAGGGAGGAGCAACAATACTCATATTGTTTTAATAGGTCAGTTTCTCATAACTTCAATTTTTGGTTAGCAAGTTTTGTTGAGTTTTTGTGTTTACTATTTTATACTAGGCCAAATAGAAATTTTTATTCTATAACATACTCAACATGCATTAGGTGCCATTTAGCTGCTAGAAATACAAAGGTCAGTAATGCTTATAATTGGTACCATATGGCTGAGAATGAAAATTAGCTACCTTAGAATAATTGCATGAATTGCTGGACAAAGGGAATATATTTTTTAAAAGTTGTTGATGCAAATTACTTCTGAAGAAGTAATTTTAACCATCTTCATTTGACAACTATTGAAGATTTTTAACTTTATTCTGTGCCTATAATTTCGTATCTTTTTTCTACATTATTTGCTAAGTAGTTATTATAAGTAGACAAAAAAAATTGTATCATTGAGGCTACATTTTCTGATTATAATGCAATTGATTTAGAAATCCAAGCCAAAAGGCCTCATTTGATTCATTTTAAGACACACTGTTAAATAATAGGTCAAAGTAGAAACCATAAATGGAAACTAGAAAATATTTAATACTGATCTATACTGAAAAAAACTAATCAGTATTGTACATTAACACTTGTTGGATACAGTCCCTCTGCTTAGAGGAAAATTTCTAGTTTTAATACATATTGGGAAAGAAGAAAGGCAAATTGAGCTAGTCATTCATTTAAGAAGTTAGAGGTAGAAAACAGAATAATCCCTCCAGATGAAAGGAAACAAAAGATACAAGTAGAAATTAATAGAAAGTAATAGAAGAGAATAGCAAAGCCAAAAGTTTGTTCTTTGAAAAAGATACAGTCTAGACAAATCTTTCTTGAAACTGATTTGGGAGGGGAGTCACAATAAGGTGAAGACTCAAAAGGGAAGCAGTGTAACTACAGATTAAGTAGAAATTTAAAGAAAAGGGGATAACATATATAGTTTTATGGCAATTACTTTGAAAGTGGAGGCAAAAAATAAGCAAAATCCTAGAAAATACACATTATAAAAATGGAATCATGAGAAAATATGTAATGTGAATGGTCCTAAATCATTAGATCTTGAATCAGTGTTAAAAAATCTTTCCAGAGGGGCGCCTGGGTGGCTCAGTGGGTTAAAGCCTCTGCCTTCGGCTCAGGTCATGATCCCAGGGTCCTGGGATCGAGCCCCACGTCGGGCTCTCTGCTTGGCGGGGAGCCTGCTTCCCTTCCTCTCTCTGCCTGCCTCTCTGCCTACTTGTGATCTCTGTTTGTCAAATAGATAAGTAAAATCTTTAAAAAAAAAAAAAAAATCTTTCCAGAGGGGTGCCTGGGTGGCTCAGTGGGTTAAGCCTCTGCCTTCGGCTGGGGTCATGATCCCAGAGCCCTGGGATCATGTTCCGCATTGGGCTCTCTGCTCAGCAGGGGGCCTGCTTCCCTCTCTCTCTCTCTCTGTCTGCCTCTCTGCCTACTTGTGATCTCTGCCTGTCAAATGAATAAATAAATAATAATCTTTTTTATTTTTTTTATTTTTTTTTTTAAAGATTTTATTTATTTATTTGACAGAGAGAGAGATCACACGTAGGCAGAGAGAGAGGAGGAAGCAGGCTCCCTGCGGAGCAGAAAGCCCGATGCGGAGCTCGATCCCAGGACCCTGAGATCATGACCTGAGCTGAAGGCAGCGGCTTAATCCACTGAGCCACCCAGGCGCCCCAATAAAAATCTTTTTTAAAAAAATCTTTCTAGAGGGGCGCCTGGGTGGCTCGGTCTGCTAAGTGTCCAACTCTTGGTTTTGGCTCAGGTCATGAGATTGAGCCCTGTGTTAGGCTCCTCTCCACATTGGCCGTGGAGCCTGCTAAAGATTCTTTCTCCCTCTCTCCCTCTGCCCATCCCCTGTTCTGTCCCCCTCCAACCATTCTCTCTCTGAATAAAATAAAATAAAATAAATCTTCCTGCAGCGGAAACTTTAGTCCTAGACAACTTTATAGGTGAATTTTCTCGAATTTTAAAGATTTTTTTTTTTTTAAAGATTTTATTTATTTATTTGACAGAGAGAGATCACAAGTAGGCAGAGAGGCAGGCAGAGAGAGAGGAGGAAGCAGGCTCCCTGTGGAGCAGAGAGCCCGATGCGGGGCTCCATCCCAGGACCCTGAGATCATGACCTGAGCCGAAGGCAGCGGCTTAATCCACTGAGCCACCCAGGCGCCCCTAAAGATTTTTTTTTAATTTATTTATTCATGAGAGCCAGAGAGAGAGGCAGAGGGAGAAGCAGGGAACCCGATGTGGGACTTGATCCCAGGACACTGCTATCATGACCTGAGTCTAAGACACTTAACAGACTGAGCCATCCAGGTGCTCTAATTTTCCCAAATTTTATTTTATTTTTTTAAAGATTTTATTTGTTTGACAGAGAGAGACACAGCGAACAAGAGAACAGAAGTAGGGGGAGTGGGGAGAGGGAGAACCAGGTTTACCACTGAATAGGGAGCCCAGTGTGGGGCTTGATCCCAGGACCCTGGGATCATGACCTGAACCGAAGGCAGACGCTTAACAACTGAGCCTCTCTGCCCCAATTTTCCCAAATTTTAAAGCAGCAGATAGTTCTAATCCTATACAGACCCTTTCAAATAAAAGAGATAGAAGAAATAAATCCCCGACCATCTAAGCAATCTGACAGTGATTGAAACAGGAGAAGTTTACTTCTTCAACACCAGGCAGGCCACCAGGAATCCAGGCTCTTTCTGCCTTGTTCATACTGCCATCCTTATGGTTTTGCTGCTATCCTCATGTTCCAAAATGATTTATCCCAGAGGTTACATATAACACTTCTACTCCCATCTCTGATCAGAAGTTTCTCATAGCTATACCTCCGGGGGAGACATTTCCTGTTGGGAAATGTCCTACTTTTGAATTGCTAGGTACCCAACTAAGCATTAGGGGTTCTGTTACTTTAAATCAGTGGTTAGTAAACTATAGCCGATTGGCCAAATCTGCCCTGCCAGTTTTTATATAATCCAGCTGAACTGGTTTTTACATTTTTACATTTTTAAATAGTTGGGGGGAAAAGAATATTTTGTAATATGAAATGATATGAAATTTGGATTTCAGTAACCATAGTTTTAATTGAACCCAGCCACTCTTGTTCATTTACATATGGTCTATGGCTGCTTTCATGCTACAGTGGCGCAATTGAGCAGCTGTGACAGAAACCATATGGCCCACAAAGCCTAAAAATATTTACTAGCTAGCCCTTTATAATAGTTAGTTTGCATACTCCTGCCTTAGAGAAAGGACTGAACGTATGTTGCCGAGTAACAGACTCGGCCTCACTCTCCGGTATGGAGATTGCAGTTTAAAGTGTGTCCCCTCATATTTAAGTGTGCCAGTTTCTTATCAGCATAGCGTATTAGTCTGTTCAGGCTGCCATAAAAAAACAAACAAACAAAACTGGGTGGCTTAAACAACAGAAATGTATTTTCTCACAGTTCTGGAGGCTGGAAGTGAAAGATCAAAGTACCAGCAGGGTTGATTTCTGGTGAGGTGTCTTTCGGCTTGCTATGACCCTTTCTCATTTTGTGTCCTCACACAACCTTTCTTCTGTGCCCACAAGCAAACAGAATGAGCACTCTGGTCTCTCTCTCTTCTTAAAAGGACACCAGTCCTGAATTAGGGTCCCACTCTTTGAACTCACTTGACCTTAAAACCTTCTCAAGGGCCCTGTCTCCCAATATGTCACATTGGGGTTTAGGATTTCAACCTATGAATTTGGGGGGCATTCAGTTTGGTCCATAATACTTAGTAACTTGGGATTTTTTGATATTTTTCTGATGAGAATTTAAAATATGATGGGTGATGACCAAATGTTTAAACCATAGGGAAAAGGGGACAAAATGGATTTAAAGAATTTACAAGACAAGAAGAAGTCAGCTGTGTAACAAGAGAGCCTCTTACTGCCGATGAGGAAGAAGCTTTAAAACAGGAACATCAACGGAAAGAGAAAGAGCTCTTGGAAAAAATCCAAAGTGCCATAGCATGTACCAATATCTTTCCCTTGGGGCGAGACCGCATGTATAGGCGATATTGGATTTTCCCTTCTATTCCTGGATTATTTATTGAAGAGGATTATTCCGGTCTCACTGAAGACATGCTGTTGCCTAGACCTTCGTCATTTCAGAATAGTGTACAGTCTCAAGATCCTCAGGTATCCGCTAAAACTGGAGAGTCTTTGATGTCTGAATCTACCTCCAACATTGACCAGGGTCCATGTGATGTTTCTGTGCAGCTGCCAAAACCAGTGCATAAGCCAAATCGGTGGTGCTTTTACAGTTCTTGTGAACAACTAGACCAGCTCATCGAAGCTCTTAATTCTAGAGGACATAGAGAAAGTGCCTTAAAAGAAACTTTGTTGCAAGAGAAGAGCAGAATATGTGCACAGCTAGCCCATTTTTCTGAAGAGAAATTTCATTTCTCAGGTAAACTTTCATTGAAAATTGTTTCTTTTCTTTCTTTCTCCCCATAATCTCCAGTTTAGGTTTAAACATCTGTCAAAGTCTTAGAGCTATATTTAAAACACCTCCTCTTTCACTTGGACTGTGCTCTCAGTTTTCAAGTTAAAGAATATTTACCAGTTAGAGAAACAAGGTTCTCTAGATTTCACTGGGTTCCATTTGGATTATGAGGAAAGGCAGTGCACAAAGATCCATACTCTTCCTGATCTCATTCCCTGATCAGTAGACCCAATAACCAAGGCACTAAGGATAACCTTAATTTTAGGCATTTGATATGATAGTGAGAGTGCAGTCACTGAGGGTTTTGGCTAAGGGTTTAGGGACAGGTTCCCTTAGTGATCACTTCTTTGGAGATTGGCTGCAAGGGCAGATCAGGCAGCAACATCTCCTATATGATGGCCGGTTCATTAATAACAGATAAGAGAAAGCAGTAAGGCATTTTTGGGGTATAAGTTTTCATTATTACTAAACGAGAGTCTCTGGGTAAAGAACTTTTAAATTTAGGGACATATTGTCATGACTACTTTAGTTCTCTTCAGGATCAAAAAGTATAGATCACAATTCTTTAACAGCTTTATTGAGTTTAGTTCATACACCATACTATTCACTCATTTGAAGTGTACAATTGAGTGGTTTTCATTACATACAGATGTGCAGCCATCAAACAATTGTAGAACATTTTTATCACCTCAAAAAGAAACCCCAAATTTGTTTTCTGTCTCTGTAAATTTCCTTGTCTGAACATTCTGTATGAATGTGGTCATACAATATATGGTTTTTTGTGACTGACTTTCACTTAGCATAATGTTTTCAAGGTGCATTCAAGTTGTAACACGTCAGTACTTCATACCTTTTTATAACCAAATAATGCTCCAGTATATAAATATGTAACACATTTTATTTAACCGTATGTTAGTTGATGGATATTGCTTTTGTTTCCATATTTTGGCAGTTATGAATAATGCTGCTGTCAACATTTATGTCCAGGTGTTTGTCTCAACATAAGTTTTCATTTCTCTTGGGTGTATACCTAAGAGTGAAATTACTGGGTGATGGGATAATTCTGTGTAATCACTTGAATGGCCATACTGTTTTCCAAAGCAACTGCACCGTTCTGTATTCCTGCCAGTAGTGTCTGAGGGTTACAATTTTTCCACGTCCTCACAACACTTGTTATTGTCTGATTTTTAGATTCTAGCCATTTTAGAGGTATGAAGTGGTACTTTATTGTGGTTTTGATGTAAATTTTCCTAAAGACTCATAATGTCGAGCATCTTTTATGGCCTTATTGACTGTTTGTATGTCTTCCTTAAAAGTCTATTCATATCCATTCATTGCCTATTCTTCTTATTGGAATGTCTTTTTATTGAACTGTAAGAGTTCTTCAGATATTCTAGACAGGAGTTCCTTATCAGATACCTGATGTGCAAACATTTCCACTCCCCCCTATTTTTTGCACTTGAGGATTTAGTAGGTGTTTTTATATCAGTTATCTCACGATCATAGCAATCACATTGGGGACATTATATTTTTTAGTAAGAAAATCATAATAAAGGTATTGATAACTATTTCAGACAAACCTCAAACTGATAGCAAACCAACTTATAGTCGGGGAAGATCTTCCACTGCATATGATTCAGCTCAGATGTCTGCAGAAAGACAGCTTGAATTGAGGCTGAGAGATTTTCTTTTGGATATTGAAGACAGAATCTACCAAGGAACATTAGGAGCAATCAAGGTTTGTACCTGTTCCCATTTTTAGTTTACCTAATTACCAAAGTTTTGGTCATATTAATTTATTTGGTATAGGCAAAGCATGTGTGTTTTGAATAAATACATGGGAGTGCTATATTTTTTTGTGAAAATTAAGTTTGTCCCCTGTACCAAAATACTTATATATGGGTAGAGATCTTCCTTAAACATACTATATGGCTATCTGCTTTCTTAAACAGAATTTATAGAATGTAATTGACCTTTTTAATACTAATTTTTAGTATTTTTTAAATATCTGTTTTATGGTATTTTCATCCAAGATATTAAAATGTGTAAGGATATTTTCTTCTTCCTTGACTAGCTCCTGCCTGCTCTGCTGAGTCTGGTTTGTTTATTGGTTTCTTTGTTACCTTTTTAAAATCTGTAAGTAATTCATGCTTGATATGTGTGTTCCGTTCATTCCTTTGCTATCATCTGTCACTTTTTTGCTACTGTTAGGTGACCAATCTTAGAATTGTTTATGATTTCCCTATATAGAGAGTGAGGTGCTAAAGCTTCCATCTATGAATGATACGTATTTCATTTTGGCCACTTAGTAACCTTCTTTTTAGATCCCTTTTTGATTTACAATCTGTTCTAGAATATTCATGAATTTTTCATATGTACATTGAATCTCATACTTCTTAGGAACCACATATGCCATTTTTCCAGGTTGGTAAATTTGGGTTTTGTTACAGGTTACAGATCGACACATCTGGAGATCAGCATTAGAGAGTGGACGGTATGAGCTGTTAAGTGAGGAAAACAAGGAAAATGGGATCATTAAGACTGTGAATGAAAACATAGAAGAGATGGAAATTGATGAGCAAGCGAAGGTCATAGTAAAAGACAGGTACAAAAGGGATATTTCTAAAGTAACTGTCACTTTTCCTTGCTACTTCAGTTATATGATTCTTTTCAATAAATCTTTCTTTTTCTTTAAAAAACTGTTTTAAAAATCTTACCATGAGGACTCTTAATATTTGTAACCACTGAAATGAACATTTTCATTTTCCTCAACCTCAGGCTCTCTTTTACTCTACTTTGTGCTAGTGCAGCCAAAAGACAGCTAGTTAAGATAATGGTGATTTCTCAGGTTCAAAAATAAAAATCTTTGAACTTAAGGTTTTAAAGTAACTTTATTCTATCCATTTTCTTTTCTGTAGGAGAACAGTAAATTGTGGTAGGCTTAAATATTTTATGAATTATTAATCAGAATCTGTATCTTTATAGCTATAGACAGATACTTTGACTTTCAGAATTATTTTTGGGTAACTCCTCTTAAAGAGTTTATTATCTGGAAAGAAAAGAAGATACGACCCTGGGAGGGAAGATGTAGTACTGAAGGCTTTGAGCGAATAGGTTTGTACATGTAAATGATCATTTTAGCTGCAGCATGGAGATTTATTGCAAAGGGAATAAGACGGGAGGCTAAGGAACTAAGGAGGCAGCTATCAGTGTCCCAACCAGTAAAAGCTGAAGCAAGAGAAAAAGAAAGAGGGAGCTGCAGCTGCCTGGGACACTTATCTTAAAGGCCTGTCACTGGGTCATCTGCCTAAAACCTTTCCCCTAAGCTTTGTCTCATCCGCCTTCCCTCCAAATATTTGCCCTTCTGACCTCAGTAAATGAGCTGGTGTTTAGTTTAGCTCTTGATTCATGTATATATCTCCTTTTCCTACTGGCTTATGTGATCTGTGAGATGGAGGAAACTCTTTCTTACACACGTGTAAGTAAGCACTTAGAGGAATGGACTCAAGCTTTATTTACCTAACAGTGTTTTTAAGTATCATAAACTCTTCCATGTTTTCATTATAGACTTTTGGGCATAAAAACAGAAACTCCAAGTACTGTCTCAACTAATGCAAGTACCCCGCAATCAGTGAGTAACGTGGTTCATTATCTGGCAATGGCACTTTTTCAGATAGAGCAGGGCATTGAGCGACGTTTTCTCAAAGCTCCACTTGGTAAGTACCAATTTCTACTTCCAAATATTAGCTCTATTTTAAAGGATTCTAAAATTGCCCTTTAATAGAAACTCACAGGCTGACACAATACAGTTGGCTAATTTGAAAAACTTGAGATTGTATTTTCATTCCAAAACACAGGTTGTTTCAGGTGAGTTTTTTTTTTTTTTAATAGTTCTTAAGCTGTGAAGTGTATAAACCTGGCGATTCACAGACCAGTATCCCTGGGGCTAATAATACATTATATGTTTATTAAAAAAGTAAAAAATTTTGGGGCGCCTGGGTGGCTCAGTGGGTTAAAGTCTCTGCCTTCCGCTCAGATCATGATCCCAGGGTCCTGGGATCGAGCCCCACATTGGGCTCTCTGCTCAGTAGGGAGCCCGCTTCCTCCTCTCTCTCTCTCTCTCTCTCTGCCTACTTGCGATCTCTCTCTGTCAAATACATAAATAAAAATCTTTAAAAAAAAAAAAGGTAAAAAATTAAAAAAAAATTTTTTTTAATTGCAAAAAAAATTAGTACTTAAGTACTTTTTAGTCTAAGTACTCATCTTAATGACTGTCTTTTTAATTTTCTGTCAGTCTTTTCTTTTGTATTTTATCAAAAGAAAGATTATCGAAACCTGTGACTAGCCAGATCCTGCATAATCAAAAATTATATATGAATATTTGTTATCTAAAACAGAACCCCAAAGAAGCTACTTAAATGTCCACCATTATGGGTATGGTTAAATAACGTGGGTCACTGGGGTGCCTGAGTGGCTCAGTTGGTTGAGCGGATTACTTTATTTCAGCTCAGGTCATGATCTCAGGGTCATGGGATTGAGCCCCACTTCAGGCTCCGTGCTCAGCGGAGAGTCTGCTCGAGGATTCTCTCTCCCTCTCTCCCTCTACCTCTCCCTCCTCTCATGCTCTCTCTCTCTAAAATGGGTAACTAAATCTTTAAAATAATAATAACAGTAATCAGATTGGAACCTGAGTACTGTATAAGAAGCAATAAGTCAGAAATACCAAGTGTTAAAGGTACGTAAATGAGGAAATGCTCTATAATTTATGGTAGGATGTTAGAGGATACAATCTGGATCGTGTTTTTAGCAATTTATGAAATATCTTTTTAGGTACTAATCTAGGAACATAATCATTGTGTCTTTAGGAAAATATGTTTTGAGTTCCAGATCAATTTTCATATCATAACTCATAACTGCTTCTATTTCTGTGTGCTCTTTCTGATATGTTACTTTATAACCCGCCATATTCAAGTTAATTTGTATCTCAGTAGTGGGGTAGAAGAAAGTTTTTAAAACCTTATCTTGCAGCACCTGGGTGGCTCAGTCAGTTAAGCATCTGCCTTCAGCTCAGGTCATGATCCCAGGTTCCTGGGATCAAGCACCACATTGGGCTCCCCACTCAGCAGGGAGTCTGCTTCTCCCTCTTCCTCTGCCCCTCCCCCTGCTTATGCTCTCTTTTACTCTCAAATAAATAAAATCTTTAAAAATAAATAAATGAAACCATATCCATTTGGTCTCACATTAAGAGCAACTTAAATAGACTAAAATGTTTTTTAAATTATTTGAATATTACCTTGTTTGAATAGTAAGAACAGTTGTCATATATATATGGTGCTGTCAGAATATGAATATATTTGTAAAATGTCTGTTTTAAAATTGAAAAGTTTATGGCCAGTATCTCATTGTTCTAATAAACCTATTCATATTTTTGGGGCGCCTAGGTGGCTCAGTGGGTTAAGCCTCTGCCTTCGGCTCAGGTCATGATCCCAGGATCCTGGGATCAAGCCCCGCATCGGGCTCTGCTCAGCAGGGAGCCAGCTTCCCCTCCTCTCTCTTGCTGCCTCTCTGCCTACTTGTGATCTCTCTCCCTCTGTCAAATAAATAAAATCTTAAAAAAACAAAAAACCTATTCATATTTTTATAAATTGGTAATTCCACTATGAGCTCAACAGCTCACTTTTCAGATTTGGAAGTAGCAATTGTGGAAATAAACATGTATGGTCATAGCTCACAAAAATATTAGTTTGTATTTTCTATATCACTCTTACTTCGCAGTCTTCAATATTTCTTAATATTTTCTGTGTCTTGGGGCATGGGTAGCTCAGTTGATTAAGCATCTGTCTGCCTTGGACTCAGGCCATGATCCTGGGGTCCTGGGATTAAGCCTCAGGTCAGGCTCCCTGCTGAGCAGGGAGCCTGCTTCTCCCTCTTCTTGCTTGTACTCTCTCCATCTTTATCAATATCTGTGTGTCTCTCTCTCAAATAAGTAAAGTCTTTTAAAAAAAATACTTTCTGTGTCTAAATCGAATTACATATACAAGTGATCCCTCTCTATTATTTCTTACAACCATATGTGAATCTACAATTACTAAAATTAAAATTTCAATTAAAAGTTGTTTGTAGGGGCGCCTGGGTGACTCAGTCGTTAAGAGTCTGCCTTCAGCTCAGTCATGATCCGCATTGGGCTCCCTGCTCCGTGAGGAGCCTGCTTCTCCCTCTCCCACTCCCTCTGCTGTGTTCCCTTTCTCACTGTCTCTCTGTCAAATAAATAAATGAAGTCTTTTTAAAAAGTTATTTGTAAATTAGGTAGCCCTTACAAATATTTCACTACTATTCATTAATTCTGTGATTCCAAAAGAGATAAAGACAGTTCTGCTGATTTTTCCATTTCTGAAACTGCCATTGATTAAAGTTGGTTATAAATTCAAGGGGAAAACATCAAATTGTTTAGTGTGTCCATATTTTCATGAGTATATCTCATTAAATATCTAGATAAAGAGAACAAATTAATGCTGGGAGATGTTGCAATTTACATTTAGTAGGTTCTATGAGAGCTGAGAGCTATAGTGTTCCTTACACTGGTTTGTATACAGGAGTGTTGGAACATTAATTTCATCCTAAGGGATATAAAATAAACAATTTCAATTTGAGGTCTTAAAAAAAGGTGAAATAAGAAAAGTTCAACTTAACTTTGGTGGTAAATGTTGATCAAAGTTTAGATGTTGATCATTTATAATATGAATATTATCATCTACCATTGTTACCCCATAAAAAGCTAATAGAATAATTGATGTTTGTAGCTTTTTATATTATATTTGTTTTTTTAAGATTTTATTTATTTATTTGACAGAAAGAAAGAGAGCACAAGCAGGGGGAGAGGGAGAGGGAGAAACAGGCTCCCCACAAAGCAGGCGAATCCTGGTATGGGACTCGATGCCAGGACTCTGGGATTATGACCCGAGCCGAAGGCAGTGGCTCAACCAACTGAGCCACCCAGGCGTCCCACTTTTTGTATTATGTTTAAGCCTTTGGAGGATCTGTTTTGAATGGGACAAGAGATAGAGGTGCCTCTGGAGTTTCAAGATAATCTAAATATTTAGAGCAAGGTAATCAAGAATATCCTTAATCTGGAAAAGAAACGGGGACTCTGCTTTATGAATGTTTGAGATAGAATATATATTAAAATTCTCCATTTTTTTATTATTTTTCAGCATAGCAAATTAATGGTGGTAGGAATTTTCCCAGTTTAGTTTCAGAGATTACTATAGTTTCTTGAGGAAGCAAGTAAGAAATAAGAATTCTACTTACATTCCACCTTCCTCAGGATGTCTCTTTTATTCTAGAAATTAATCACATTAGTAAAACTAGGCATTTATTTATTTATTTATTTATTTTTAAAGATTTTATTTATTTATTTGACAGACAGAGATCACAAGCAGGCAGAGAGGCAGTCAGAGAGAGAGAAGAAGAAGCAGGCTGTCCGCAGAGCAGAGAGCCCGATGCGGGGCTCGATCCCAGAACCCTAGGATCATGACCTGAGCTGAAGGCAGAAGCCTTAACCCACTGAGCCACCCAGGCGCCCCAAAACTAGGCTTTTTTTAATTTGAAGATACGCATATTTGAATAATTTTAGATAAGATATGTGAGAACTCTTCGCTTAGGTTGGTAATTTCATCATTTATAAATTCATGCTTATGGTAAAACCTTAAGCTATGAAAAAAATCCTGTAACTTTATCAATTTGAAATTAGATAACAAATTAATAAAGATCAAAGGGGAGAAAGGAAAAAAAGGATAAGAAAAAGAGAGAGGCAGATCAATCTAGTGTGAGTGGTGGTAAATTCTTAACTTTTTAAAGAATTCTGTCTTTTTAAAGAATTATGGTTTTATTCTCTGTATTGCTGAGTACTAGTTTGAATATTTAGCTTTTGACAGAAAACCTTGAATTTAATTTTTTTGGAAAGGAATGAGATTGGGAACAAGCTTATAAAACAATATCATCTTCCTAGCATTTTTCTTCTACATTGCATACCTCAGCTAATGAAACTTTCTAAAAATTGGTATATAAAAATTTGACACTGTGAATCTTAATATACTTAAGTTATTAGTGAAAAAGAGGAACAGTGATGGAGGTTTGTTTATTTATTTTGCATATAGTATTTATGTACAGCTTTTTTTTTTCTTCCTTTTTATTAGTGTAGGGAGAGTTATAGGGTGGGAGTTTTTGTATTGTTTTATCTCCGGGAAAAACCTGCATAGCATGGTCACATGGATTACTATGTAGTGGCAGTTAACAATATGAAATTTCCCAGTGTAATATTTGATCATATGACTCTGCCATTATTTCATATTAGTAAAATCCTAATCCTAATTTCTTGAGGAATTTATTTGTGCTAGCATGATGAAAGATAAAAGAGAAACAAGATATTTCTGCCCTTGAGAGTTTTATAATCTGAAGAAGAAGCAAGACAATTAAAAGAAAAATGGAATTAGTTGTATGCATTCTTTTTCATCCTTATTTAGGTACTATATAAAAATGTGAACATACGGGGCGCCTGGGTGGCTCAGTGGTTTAAGCCACTGCCTTCGGCTCAGGTCATGATCTCAGGGTCCTGGGATCGAGTCCCGCATCGGGCTCTTTGCTCAGCAGGGAACCTGCTTCCCTCTCACTCTCTCTGCCTACTTGTGATCTCTCTCTGTCAAATAAATAAAAATAAAATCTTTAAAAAAAAAAAAAATGTGAACATCCATTTAACAGTAGCGGGGAGGGGCTCCTGGATGGCTCAGTCGTTAAGCGTCTGCCTTCAGCTCAGGTCATGAGCCCAGGGTCCTGGGATTGAGTGCAGCATTGGGCTCCCTGCTCAGCGGGAAGACTGCTTCTCCCTCTCCCACTCCCCCTGCTTGTGTTCCCTCTCTTGCTGTGTCTCTCTCTGTCAAATAAATAAATTTTAAAATAATAATAATAATAATAGATAAATAAAAGTAGGTGGGATAAAAATTGGATCTTGGGCTACTATTGGTTTAATTTTCTTAAAGCACACTCTTTGATCAAAACCCTTAATGTTTCACCAACCTTTGAGTTAAAAATCGGGAGGGAGACAAACCATAAATGACTCTTAATCTCACAAAACAAACTGGGGGTTCCTGGGGGGAGGTGGGATTGGGAGAGGGGGAGGGGGCTATGGACATTGGGGAGGGTATGTGCTATCGTGAGTGCTGTGAAGTGTGTAAACCTGGCGATTCACAGACCTGTACCCCTGGGGATAAAAATACATTATATGTTTATTAAAAAAAAAAATTTGGAAGGGGAGGCGAACCATAAGAGACTATGGACTCTGAAAAACAACCTGAGGGTTTTGAAGGGTCAGGGGTGGGAGGTTGGGGGAACAGGTGGTGGGTAATGGGGAGGGCACGTTTTTCATGGAGCACTGGGTGTTGTGCAAAAACAATGAATACTGTTACGCTGAAAAAATAAATAAAATGGAAAAAAAAAATAAAAGTAGCATTCCAGGAAAAAAAAAAAAACCAAAATTATTCATGAAATGGAAATTAAAGAAGGTTATTGTTAAAAAAATAAAAATTAAAAAAAATCATTCATACTGACTTTCAAGGTTCCAAAGGCTCTTCACAGTTTGGCTTTTCTTCCACCCTTCCACATTGGCCCGTATGCAGCCTTATTTCTTGCTTACTAATAAGAATGTCCTCTTGAGTTATCCAGGAAGATTTCTTCAAGATCTTTGAACTAGCAGTTTTTGTTGCCTCCTTCCTTAGAGATCCTGCCCAGGCCAGAACTTTTCATGAAGCCTTATATCAAAAAACCATGGCAAATAGAAAACACAAAATGAGAGGGTGGAAATAAATCAAATGGACTGTATTACTGTATTTATTTCCTACTACTTTGCTAATATTTCTTTTTAGCTTTGCCTGGAGAGCTTTTGACCCTTTCATTTTTTCCCTCTCCCATTGAGTTATTGCTCTCAGTTATTTTTGGAGGTTCTTAAGCTTTTTCAAACTGCTTGGTTACTTATATTTTCAAAACATTTATTTCTTAAATATGTTTTAAGATATTCTGTGTCTAATTCGAATCTCTCAAGTCTTTATGGGTCTGATTCTGCTGGCTCTTGCCTGTAGTGTTTTGTTTCCACATGTGCATTGTGGGTGTGACTGTTAGCTCTCATTCCTCAGAACTTGATCTATGAAAATTTCTTCAGAGAGAATTTGCAAAGATTTGTATTTGTTCCTGTCATTCACCTGAGGTCACTACCAACCTGGACCACTTTAAAAATCTTATGTTTTTTTCAGGTTTTAAACTGTTCAGTGCATTGCTTATAGTTACATGTTCTCGGGTAGATTTACTTTCCCTTTCCACCCAATTTCAAGGTCCAGATAAGCAGATTTCCTAGCTACTTCTTTTTTCCTTCCTGGTACCCTTTTCCACCCTGATGCTTAAGGATATAGCTTTGGAGTTCTAGCTTTTCAGAAAGGATTTAAGACATTGGGTGAGCCCTAGATTTCACGTCCTCTCTCTCATCCTGCCCAAGAAATAGGAGCTCAAGACTTACTAGTGTTTGGCAGGTCTGCTCTTTTATGACTTCAACTCCTGTGTTCTCCCAGCTATATAAAAAATTTCTTAAAGATAGGGACCATAGAATAGACTTCTCCTATCTTCTAAATTGTGGCACACAGGAGGAACAGTATAATGTAGGAATAATGATAACAGTAACAGTATTTACTCCATGACAGGCATTTTACTTGTCTTGTGTATATTACCCCACTTAATCTTCCCAACAGCCCTCAGAGGTAGTTGGTATATACATATTACTGTTGGGGAACCTGAAGCACAGAGGAGTTAAGTAACTTGACGCAGCTCACCCACGTAGGGGAGCTAGTACTTAACTCAAAGCAGACTGACTCCAGAGCCTATATTCCCTTAACCATTACGCTACTGCCCAAAAGGATTTTTTTTGAGGATAATAGTAGGAAATATGTCATAATAGAAACAAACTATATATGAAGTCCTACATACCTTATAGAATTTTGACATCATGTGGTAGTCCCTTCATAATTAAGTTTAGTGTCAGGAAAACTAATGTGTTAGCAATAATTGAAGATTAATTGAAGAGAGAAATCACATGCTACTGTAAAATGATAGACTGGCTAGTTAATGCCATCTAATCAAATGACTTTTTTTTTAAGATTTCACTCATTCATTGACAGAGAACAAGCAGGGGGAGCAGCAGGCAGAGGCAGAGAGAGAAGCGGGCTCCCACCAAGCCAGGAGCCTAATGCAGGGCTCAGTCCCAGGACCCCGAGATCATGACCCAAACTGAAAGCAGATGCTTAACCAACTGAGCCACCCAGACACCCCTAATCAAATGACTTTTAATAAATTTTTTAGTCCAGAAGACAAAAAAATGATGTTATTAATGAAGGGAAGTTTCAAATGTTCTTATGTAGATATTGGTACTGAAAGTTCTTTTGGGAAACATGGAATATTAGCATTTTTTAATTTACCTCATTTAAAAAAATATTTTCTTAGAGATAGAAGACAATAGAGTTGGCATTTCTACATAATTGATATTTTTAATAATAGCTTTATTGAGATGTGGTTCACATATGTAAAATCCATCCTTTTAAGAAGTGTATAATTTAGTGGGTTTTAGTGTATTCACAGTTGTACAGCCATTCACCACGATCTAATTTCAGAAAATTTTCATCAGCCTCCCAAAAAAATCATATATGATTGATATTTAACTTAGAGAGTTGTCCATCTTTTTTTTTTTTTAAGATTTTATTTATTTATTTGACAGATCACAAGTAGGCAGAGAGGCAGGCAGAGAGAGAGGGGGAAGCAGGATCCCTGCTGAGCAGAGAGCCCAGTGTGGGGCTTGATCCCAGGACTCTGAGATCATAACCTGAGCCGAAGGCAGAGGCTTAACCCACTGAGCCACCCAGGCACCCCAGAGCAGTCCATCTTTTATCCAAAAAAAGGAAGCAATATTCTTGACTCAAATGGATAGTAAATGGCTTGTAATCATATTTAGCTAGTTCTTCAAGTCAGGTCAGACAAGTTTGAAAACATATTACTAAGTTATTTTTCTTTTTTTAACAATGGGAATCCTGAAGTTTTGAATTATGGATTTAAGTAATTCCTTATGTCACAAATAAGATGTGGCTCAGCAAATATTTTCTTTAACATGAGGTTTTTGTTTTTAATATCAACATGATCTTTTTGTTAAGTTTTAGAACTTCAAAGTCTAACCTGTTTAAGATACCAAGAAAATAACTCTAGGAGATATCTGAAGGTTTGTCTAGAAACTTAAATCACTTTACCTTGTCATTTAAGATGCCAGTGACAGTGGACGTTCTTACAAAACAGTCCTGGACCGTTGGAGAGAGTCTCTCCTTGCTTCTGCTAGTCTATCCCAAGTCTTTCTTCATCTCTCCACCTTGGATCGTAGTGTGATATGGTCTAAATCTATATTGAATGCTCGTTGCAAGATATGCCGAAAGAAGGGTGATGCTGAAAACATGGTACTCTGCGATGGCTGTGATCGGGGTCATCACACCTACTGTGTTCGACCAAAGCTCAAGGTAGTTTTTTTCCTCTTCTGTGCCTTAGATTAGAATTGAGTGATTGACTTCTGAGTGACAGATGACTAATGATCATTTCTGTGACTTGTCAGACTGTGCCTGAAGGAGATTGGTTTTGTCCAGAGTGTCGGCCAAAGCAACGTTCTAGAAGACTCTCCTCTAGACAGAGACCATCCTTGGAAAGTGATGAAGAGATGGAAAGCAGTATGGAAGACGAGGATGATGAAGTTGATGATGATGATGAAGAGGGTCAAAGTGAGGAGGAGGAGTATGAGATAGAACAAGATGAAGATGATTCTCAAGAAGAGGAAGAAGTCAGGTAAGTCCTAACCTGCAACAGAATGAGAGTTTGTGAGTCATAGCTAAACAGTCTCTTGACTACTCAAATACAAATGGAATGATTGGGGCCCATAACTTTTTTAAAACTGGTGTGTAATATGGTGGCCCGAAGTTTTCCTTGCTTTAGTATTCTAAGAATTTGAAGTTATTCCTAAGGGAATGTAGTACCTATGTGAGTTAACCAGGTCATAAAATCAAATATGAGCTCACGTTTGGACAGGAATCCCAATCCAGACCCACTGAGTTTGATTTTTACTTAATTTTATGCCTAAAGCAGCAAATAAGCGTCCCAAAGGATATTCATGATATAAAGATGAATGCAGCTTCCCAGTGCCTCTCTTGCTTTCTCAAGGAGTTATCCTCAAATATTGGTGGTCTTGGCATCTACAGAGAGAGAGAAAGGCCAGGAAGCACATGGTATTCTTCTATTCCTTCCACATTAGCCCCCAGAAACAACCTCTATACCACCCTATAACCAGGTGTTCTGCAATTTAGCAAGCTGTGCACCCAGGCCAAATGAATGGGGTGGAGTGGGGGCCTGGTCATTCCTGCTATGGCAGCACTAGAGCTTTCTCCCCCTTATTTGCCCCTAAGACCTCTCCACCTTTTTAACATTTGAACCCCATTCATGTGGATCAGGAAAGTGGATATAAAACAAGGGCAGCTTTGAACTCAGAAAATACAGAACGGCCAGTCTGCGGAGGATAGGTAGAGAGAGCTGCCCCATCTATTGTAAGCAAGTTGTTACTTTTTACTAGCTCCACCTAGTAGGAGCCGTCATCCCTATAGATGATAAGAGCAGTATTTGTGTTAGACATAAAGATGATAAAGAATTTAGAAAATTCTTGGAAATATTTTAGGTAAACTGGAAGTCCAGGTATGTGGGCAGATGGATAAAAAGAGGCTTACTGGGGTTGTTTCATCCTTGTCTACAACTTAAAGGCAATTAAAGGATGAACCTAGGGGTGCCTGGCTGGCTCAGTCAGTGGAGCATGTAACTCTTGATCTCAGGGTCATGAGTTCTAGCCCCATGTTGGAGGTAGAGTTTACTAAAATGTTGAACCTAGTTTTGTATTTTACCATGAGAATCAGAAGATGGCAAAGAAATTCTTAGCTTCGTATTCAGGACAGGTTTAGGGCCTACTTTGACCAAACCTGTAGGTTACCTCAGCATCAATGGTAGTGAAAAGTGATAGTGTCCTGTAGCATAAGGACACCAAAGAAATGTATGTAGAACTCACTGGCTGAATAGTAGAACAAGGGGAATAGAAATAATCTTACGTGCATTGTTTCTCTGTACAATAATTATATTTTCTAACAATATTTACAGCCCACCAAAACGAGGAAGACCGCAGGTTAGATTGCCAATTAAAACAAGAGGGAGACTTAGCTCTTCTTTCTCAAGTCGTGGCCAACGACAAGATCCTGGAAGATATACTTCAAGGAGTCAGCAGAGTACGCCCAAAACAACTGTTTCCTCTAAAACCACCAGTGGTAGAAGCCTTAGAAAGATAAAGTCTGCTCCTCCAACAGAAACTAAATCTTTAAGAATTGCCGGTCGTTCTACTCGCCAGAGTTACGGCCCACTGCAAGCAGATGTATTTGTGGAACTACTTAGTCCTCGTAGAAAACGCAGAGGCAGGAAGAGTGCTAATAATACACCAGAAAATAGTCCCAACTTCCCTAACTTCAGAGTCATTGCCACAAAGTCAGGTGACAAGTCAAGATCTCTAAATGTTACTCCAAAACTTTCGCTCCAAGATAGTGAATCCAAGAGAAGAGGAAGGAAAAGACAATCTACAGGTATGAAAAAGGCTAATTTAAATTATTCTTACCTAAGAAAATAGAATCATTTGGGAGATTGAGTATGGAGACATTTTGCATCATTTCTTAAAGGCTGTCACTTAAGTAGACAAAGTGACTAGGGAGTAACGTGGCCTGAAGCATAATATTCATCAAAAGGACAGCAATTGGGGGAATAAGGTAAATGATACGAGTATTTTTCTAGTAAGGTAGTTGTGAGAAAGTTGCAGCATCCTGTTTCTAATGGAGAAATTTGGCCAACATTTCAGTAGTGTCAGTAGAAGACATTATAACACTTCATTCTCTTTTCCTCCTTTAAAATACACATACTCAAAATCATCTAGACAAGCTACGTTGGGTTATTTGGGAAGTTTCCTATCATACTGAATTTGGGGGAGGGGAAAAATGGGAGAGTAATATTGTTAGGGAGTGAGCATCGGCTTTTTAATTCTGATAATTGTTGTTTATAGTAATCTTTATCCAAACAATAATCTCTATATTGATCTCTTCAATTCTATTATTTCTTTCCTTTAATATCAGTAGTAATAAAACTTTGATAGTTCCAAAAAATGAAATTAGACATAAGAAATGATACTGTTCCTTGAACTATAGAGAGGTTGTATTGCATTATTCAAATACTTGAGAGGATTAAGGAGTTCACGGGTGAAAGAATGGAAGACAGTCTGTTATGCAATCACCAGATTGTCTGGATGGTGGGAGGGTGTTGTATCAGGTAACTTGGCACCAAGATCTAATTTAGCTTTTCCTGTCCCCTTATCTATCTGTTTTGCTTTTGCCCAATCCTGAACTTCAAGCTATTTGGAAACACAGTATACCTAAAACATTTGTATTCTCAAAAACTCTGTCAAGAAAAAAAGTTTTTAATTAATTTATAAAATTGCTAACCTGATTCCAATGACAAAGGGGGAGGGGGAAATGTATGTATTTACATTTACGCAGAGAATTTAAACACCTGAATTCATAGTATGAACTATGCTAATTCATACTCTTGAGATTTCATTATATATACCTTAGGTTTTGTGAGAAAGCATTTTGCTTTAACAAAGTTGCCATAAAAAATTAAGATAAGAGGGACACCTGGGTGGCTCAGTCGGTTGAGGGACTGACTCTTAATTTTGGCTGTTTGTGATTCCAGGGTCACAGGACTGAGGCCCACCTCAGGCTCCACACTCAGCATGGAGTCTACTTGTCCCTCTACCTCAGCTCCCCCCTCCCTCGCAACTTGCTCTCCCCCCCCCCCAAATAAATAGGGAGATTATCTTTAAGATAATCTTTTACTTCATTGTTGAGCATTACATTTCTATTATGCAAGATAATTTTAAAGAGGCCTACTTGCTAGATCTGAAGAGTTTGCTTTCCTGAGGATGTGTTTCAGGAAATTCTGGAGAATTGCTTGCTTGCTTATTGAAAAAAATAATGAAAAAATATTTTTAATGAAATAGGCAAAAAATAAACTTTATGTCCTAGGAATTTTCTTTCATATTACAACATGTTCCCAATGAATGTTTAATTAATTTGGAAATTTTATGATCAAAAAAGGAAATAGTGAGGTACCTGGCTGGCTCAGTTGGTAGAGCATGCAACTCTTGATCTTGGGGTTGTAAGGTTGAAACCCACATTGGGTGTAAAGATGACTTAAAAATAAAATCTTTAGGGGTGCCTGGCTGGCTCCATTGGAAGAGCTTGCGACTCTTCATCTCAGGGTAATGAGTTCAAGCCCCACATTGGGTGTAAAGATTACTTAAATAAAAACTTTTTTTAAAAAAATCAATAATCATAAAAAATAATAAAATAAATATAAAGTCTTTTTTAAAACAGGAAAGAGTGAATATTTGGTTCAGATTTTCATGTTTCAGAATATGTTAGTTTATTTCAGCATATATAGAATGTCAATTTTCTGTTTGCATTTAGGTTGCATTTATATACCCATTTAGCTTGTAGTGATCAAATATTTTTGCTTTGTCATCACCTAAAATTAATTATTTATTTAGAATCCTCTCCTCTGACCCTGAATCGAAGGAGTTCTGGTCGACAAGGAGGCGTCCATGAATTGTCTGCTTTTGAACAGCTCGTTGTGGAACTGGTACGCCATGATGATAGCTGGCCTTTTCTGAAACTCGTTTCCAAAATCCAGGTAATATTATTACACTTGATCAAATGTAGTCGTGTGTATGATCTGATTTAGTCTGCATGGCAACTTTGAGGTAGCCAAAACACCCATTAGTCACTATTTACTTTGTTTTTTTAAACACTTGGAAGTCAGTTTCCACACTGAAAAAGAGGCCATTAGAGAGCATGCTCTCCTCAGTCCCCTCTAACCCTGTGACCAGTTTTCATGCATGGTGACAGTATGTTGACATGGCTCTAATGTGTTTATTCTGTGTAAGGAGTATGAGTAGATTGAATTCAACTGTGTACTATTCTTGGTATTTCTGTTACATAAAACAGCTGTTCTCAAACTTCAGCATACACCAGAATCACCTGGGGGCAGGGAGCTTCTTAAAACACAGGTTACTAGGCCTCACCCCAGAGTTCTTAATTCACTAGGTCTGGGATGATGCTGATGCTGAGATCTCACTGCGTAAGAACACTGATGTGAAAGATAGGTACTCGTAGAAACAGAGATGGCCTCACACTAAGGCATTTGAGATGGCGCTGGAGTTATTGATACACGTGGGGCAGAATGTCATGAGCTGCAGCAGATAGGACAGTGTGATAATGCTGTAATAGAAGTTCTTTTTTTTTTAATAGAATCAGATTAGTTTATTTTTTTAATATTTTAATTTTTTTAATTTTAATTTTTTATTTTTTTCATTATGTTCAATTAGCCAGTATACAGTACATCCTTAGTTTTTGATGTAGTGTTCAATGATTCATTAGTTGCGTAGAACACCCAGTGCTCATCACAACCTGTGCCCTCCTTAGTACCCATCACCCAGTTCCCCCCTCCCCCAGTAATAAAAGTTCTAATGGACTTCCAGAAGTACAGAAGAAAAGGAGATTGACTTGAGCATCTCAGAGGGTGGGAATAGCAGGAATGTGAAAGTTTTTAATGGAAGAACTGTTTGGTCTGGTCATTAAAGATAGGTGAAATTTCAACAGTGAGAAATGGAATAAGGACATTTCATGAAAAGGGCATGATAAGTTAAAGTCCCAGAAGTGAGAATATGGGAAGTGATGGGTAGTTTGAATGGAATAAAAGGTGCGTTAGAGAGGCACAAGTAGATTATAAAGGGTCTCACTTGTCAGGTGTGTTAGGTGAAGGTTTCTGAATGAAAAGTGACACCTTCCAAATTCTGCTTTGAGATTTCTAGAGGAAGAATGTGAAGGATTGGGGAGCCTGTGTGGCTCAGTTGTTAAGCATCTGCCTTCAGCTCAGGTCATGATTCCAGGGTCCTAGGATGGAGCCCCGCATCGGGCTCCCTGTTCGGCAGGAGGCTTGCTTCTCCCTCTCCCACTTCCCCCTGCTTGTGTTCCCTCTCTCACTGTGTCTCTCTCTGTCAAATAATAAAATATATTTTTTTTTAAATGTGAAGGACTAATTACCATTGGATAGCATCCTGCAAAATTAAATCTCCATTTGACTCTTATTTTTCCTGAGTAGTTGTTGTGCTGAACTAAGTTTTGTTACATACATTTTATTATTTATTACAAAAGCAATAATGCTCATTAAATAACTTTATAGATACATATATGTATCTCTTTGGAGAGAAATAGAGAGCACACAAGCAAAATCATAAGCTTTTTCTTTTCACAATAAACTGTCATTTTTTATAGTATCAAATAAGCTTCTATAACATTATAGTGACTGAAACATATTAAGTGGTTTTAATGGAATAATAGTATTCAAAAATTAATATTCAGTTGATTTTAAGTGCAGAACCTTCACATATTTCACCACTTATCTCTGATTAAATTTCCTTTTTCTTTCTTTCTTTTTTTTATTTACATATAATGTATTATTTGCTTCAGGGGTACAGGTCTGTGAATCATCAGTCTTACACAATTCCCACCACTCACCATAGCACATTCTGATAAATTTTCTGTACAAGAGATATATTTGAATTATTTTACAGGTCCCAGACTATTATGACATCATCAAAAAGCCCATTGCCTTAAATATAATTCGTGAAAAAGTGAACAAATGTGAATATAAATTAGCATGTAAGTAATTTATGTTCTTCTCTGATAATTATTTTTGTTTAAAGAGGTAACAGCTGTTTTCTTGTGATTTAAATGATGTATATTAATGTGATTATGTAGATGGGATCCCAAGAGGTCTCTAAAATGCTGTCTGTGTAGATGAAGGAAGAAATAGGGATTTGAATGAGTTAGATATTTTGTAGAATCTGACCTTAATAGAAGTTCTGAGTAATTATGTAACATTCCTAATTACATAATTGCATAGTTTCAGTAGAACAATGTTAAAGCATTCGTAGTTAAACAGTTTTGAGCTTTAGATCTGCTACCTTGTTTCAGAGGCTTCAATTTCTAAAGCAAAAAAGTGGGCTTATATTTTCTTAATGACATTTCCAGATATCATATAAACAAAAAATTAGATTTATAAATTATGTATTTTTATTCTAATTTCATTTGGTTTTTTCTTTCTAGCGGAATTTATCGATGATATTGAGTTAATGTTTTCAAACTGCTTTGAGTACAACCCTCGTAACACAAGTGAAGCAAAAGCTGGAACTAGGCTGCAAGCATTTTTTCATATTCAGGCTCAAAAACTTGGACTCCATGTCACGCCTGGGAATGTGGATCAAGTTAGCACACCACCAGCTGCAAAAAAGTCACGAATCTAATTTTGTCCTTCTAAAGGATGTATTTGAGGAAAACAGATTGTTCATGAAAATGGAACATTAAATCATGCTCTAAAGCAGACATATATATATATAAAGCAATAACAACTGATTGACCACACTGAAGTGTGGCCTGCACTATATTCTCAATTTTAATATTAAGCACTCAGGAGAATGTAGGAAAGATTTCCTTTGCTACAGTTTTGTTCAGTATCTAATAAGTTTGATAGATGTATTGGATACAGTACTGGTTTACAGAGGTTTTTGTACATTTTGAGATCATTCATGTGTCCCAATATCTTTGAAAATATTTTTTCACCTGTGATTTATTTTGTCATTGATTTTTTTTAGAAGTGATATGAAGGAAGATTTATCTGTATACAGATAAATCTTCTGTATACAGATAAATCTTCTATTATAGCACAGTTTAGAAAAGTATATATGTCTAAGAATTGTTTAATGAACACATTCTTTCAACACTACACATGAATGAATCGAATTTTATATCCTTGCAGTGCTGTACCAGTGCTGGCCGGAGGTATTAAGTCTGAGTTTATTAACTAGATATTTATTTAGCATTCAAAATAATTTGTGAATTTGTTTTGTATTTATAAAATTTGTACCTGGAAAATGTTCTTTAATTTTTTTAAACATTTTACTGTGTTTTTGTTTTATTTCTCTAACTTCCTTCATGATCAATCAGTAAAAGGTAACACCCTCCCTCTTCCCTGACAGTTCTTCCAGTTTTATAGAACTGTATTACAAGTTTCTATGTACAACTTTTTAAATGTACAAATAAAATAATACGTGTTTTTCAAGTATTCTGAATCTAGAATTTTTAAAAATTGGAATTGAACTATTACATATGATACATACCGACGATAGGAACTAATTTATTGTACCTGAGTCTCCATGGCAGTGGGATTTGCATCTTTTTCGGCCCAAACCCTTGGAGGAGTAAGATTCCTCCCATTAGGAACAGTAACAGCCTGTGACAGGGATTCTCAGTAAATGGAAGAAAGGAGGTTTGGAATATGCCTACCTGGTCAAAAAAACACCACTCAGACATTTTTTTTTTTTTAAGATTTTATTTATTTATTTGACAGGCAGAGATCACAAGCAGGTAGAGAGGCAGGCAGAGAGAGAGGAGAGAGGAAGGGAAGCAGGCTCCCTGCTGAGTAGAGAGGCCAATGTGGGGCTCAATCCCAGGACCCTGGGATCATGACCTGAGCCGAAGGCAGAGGCCTTAACCCACTGAGCCACCCAGGCTCCCACCACTCAGACATTTTTAAATAAAATAGAAATTTCTATTTCTTAGGTGTGGAAGATATACAGGGGCCCCAGTTTCATAGGAATAGCTCTTCCTTTTTAGGATGCAGAAGGAAGGCAATGTCTTCCCCAGGACTTTTTGGGAGGCAGTAGAGTCATCCCTCTATTTGCTCATCTAAATCTTGACAATACCATATTCTCATTTAATTAGGTTTGTTTATTCGGTAGTTACCCCTCTTTCAGGTCTTTCTCTTACATCTTTGAGATGATCAACTCTCTGGATTCTTTGCAGGAATATGTTCACAACTGTAACTTTTGGTAAGTTTGTAATTATTTCATATGCCAATAACCAAATGTCTTAGAAAATTTTGCTTTAGGGGGCACAAGGGTCATTTAGTCATTAAGCATCTGCCTTCAGCTCAGGTCATGATCCCAAGGGATTGAGCCCTGCCTCAGGCTCTCTGCTTAGCACAAAAACTTAGCAGAGAGCCTGCTTCTCCCTCTCCCTCTGCCTGCTGCTCTGCCTCCTTGTGCTCTCTCTCCATCTCTCTAATAAATAAATAAAATCTTAAAAAAAAAACAACTGAAAATCCTGAATGTTATGTATAAAGCAACTTAAGACTGAAAGTTGGAGAGGAGGCAGACTGTCTGGAGACCTTGGAATCTGAGGAAATAGTGATGAATTCCCTGGGTTTTCTTTTTGGCTCATATATCCAGATGATGCTGAAGAAGCCGGCAACTAGAAATTCTAAACGGCACAAACAAAACAAAGGCCACAGCAAAAGCTTTTCCTAGCCAAAGGACCAGCAAAGGAACAGCCTCATAAGACAAAACATTTAGACAATAGCCGTTCCATTCCAGCCAGATACCACAAAAACTGGCCTTACCCACACACCCAGCAAAAATCAAGTGGGGGGCCTAGACTTCCACCCTCATAAGGATAAAATGAGGTGCCCCAGCACCCCCACTGGAGTGGTACGAGCAAAGACTTAGTAAGAAGCCTGGACTTTGATCCCCACCAGTCAGGAGTGACATATTTGTACTGCTCCCCCCAACAGTGTCAGTGCAGCCAGGAGGTGCCTAGACTCACACCACTGGCCAACAATAATGGGAACCCCATTTCTTTTTTTTTTAAAGATTTTTATTTATTTATTTGACAGACAGAGATCATAAGTAGGCAGAGAGACAGGCAGAGAGAGAGGAGGAAGCAGGCTCCCCGCAGAGCAGAGAGCCCGATGTGGGGCTCAATCCCAGGACTCCGGGATCATGACCTGAGCCAAAGGCAGAGGCTTTAACCCACTGAGCCACCCAGGTGCCCCGGGAACCCCATTTCTGCTGCCATAAGTGGCTGAGTGGGAAACTTGGATTTCTACTGCATCTGACAATTACAAGGCAGTTCCCAGGCTTTCCCTGCCAGTGGGATCAGAGAAAGCCAGCGAAGAAAGAAGACTTAAATAAGGTCCAGAGTCTTAGAATACAAAAATGTCCATATTTTAGTTGAAAATTACACCACAAACCTAGAAGGTCTCAAACTGAATGAAAAAGAGAAAGATCCCAACACCAAGATGACATGTTAGAATTCTGTGACAAAGATTTTATTTATTTATTTACTTATTTATTTTTAAAGATTTCATTTATTTACTTGACAGAAATCACAGTAGGCAGAGAGGCAGGCAGAGAGAGGAGGAAGCAGGCTCCCTGCGGAGCAGAGAGCCTGATGCAGGGCTGGATTCCAGGACTCTGAGATCATAACTGGAGCTGAAGGCAGAGGCCTAACCCACTGAGCCAGCCAGGCGCCCCAGTGAAAAAGATTTTAAAGCATCCATGATAGGGGCGCCTGGCTGGCTCAGTCGGTTAAGCGTCTGATTCTTGGTTTCCCCTCAGTTCATGATTTCCTGGTGAGGAGGTTGAACTCGGCACGAAGGCCCAAGTTGGGCTCTGTCCCCATCAGGAAGTCTGCTTCCCCCTCTTCCCTCTCCCTGTATACTCTCTGTCTCTGAAATAAATAAATCTAAAAAACAGAAAAATAAGACATCCGTGATAAAAATGCTTCCATGAGCAATCACCAACACACCTGAAACAGACTTTCAGTTTTCTACTGCTGCTGTAACAAATCACCACAAACTAAACAGCTTGGATGATGCAAGCTTATTGTAGGTTAGAAGTCTGACACAAGTCTCAAAGGCCAAAAAAAAGTTTTCAGAGAACTGCTTTTCTTTCTGAAGTCTCTAGGGAAGAATCCATTTCCGTGCTCCTCCCAGCTTCCAGAGGTTACCCACATTCCTTGGCTCACGGCCCTCTTCATCTGCCGATCTACCAACATAACATTTCTCTGTGCATTTCTTCAATAATCACATCTTTAGCCACTGCCAGGGAATTTTCTCTGATTTTGAGGACCCATTTGATTAGATTATATCTGCCTAGACAACTTGGGAAAATCTCCCCATTCAAGTGCTTCAGGTAATCACATTTTAGAAGTCTCTTTTGCCATTTAAAGTAACATATTCATAGGGATTCCAGGGATTGGGACATGGACAACTTGGAGAAGGAACAGAAAAGATAAAAAAAGGTAGACATAAACCCTAACAAATCAATAATTACATGCAATTTTAAATAATCTATACTGATTAAAAAAATAGAACAACAAAAATAAAAGAAATTGGCTAGGGCTGGGAGGGAGAGAGGAAAAGAGGGTTAGAGGGCTGAATGAAGCACAGGGACTTTTTTTTAAGTTGTTCTTTTTTTTTTTTTTTAATTTCAGTGTTCCAGAATTCATTGTTTATGCGCCACACCCAGTGCTCCATGCAATACGTACCCTCCATAATATCCACCACCAGGCTCACCCAACCATCCACCCCGTCCTCTCCAAAAACCTCAGTTTGTTTCTCAGAGTCCACAGTCTCTCATGGTTCATCTCCCCCTCCAGTTTCCCCCAACTCACTTCACTCCCCATATCTCCCCATGTCCTTCATGTTATTTGTTATGCTCCACAAGTAAGTGAAACCATATGATAATTGACACTCTGCTTGACTTATTTCACTCAGCATAATCTCCAGTGCCATCCATGTTGATACAAAAGTTGGGTATTCATTGCTTTCTGATGGAGGCATAATACTCCATTGTATATATGGACCACATCTTCTTTATCCATTTGTCTTTTGAAGGGCATCTTGGTTCTTTCCACAGTTTGGTGACTGTGGTCATTGCTGCTGGGAACATTGGGGTACAGATGGCCCTTCTTTTCACTACATCTGTATCTTTAGGGTAAACACCCAGTAGTGAAGCACAGGGACTTTTTAGGGCAGTGAAACTATTCCGTATGATTCTGTAATGGTGGCTACATTTCATTATAGATTCGTTAAAACCCATAGAATGCACAAAAACAGACACATAGATCAATGGAACAGAATAGAAAGTCCAGAAATAGACCCTCAACTCTATGGTCAACTAATCTTGGACAAAGCAGGAAAGAATGTCCAATGGAAAAAAGACAGCCTCTTCAATAAATGGTGCTGGAAAAATTGGACAGCCACATGCAGAAAAATGAAATTGGACCACTTCCTTACACCACACACTAAAATAGACTCAAAATGGATGAAAGACCTCAATGTGAGAAAGGAATCCATCAAAATCCTTGAGGAGAACGCAGGCAGCAACCTCTTCGACCTCAGCCGCAGCAACATCTTCCTAGGAGCATCGCCAAAGGCAAGGGAAGCAAGGACAGAAGTGAACTGTTGGGATTTCATCAAGATCAAAAGCTTTTGCACAGGGGCGCCTGGGTGGCTCAGTGGTTTAAACCTCTGCCTTTGGCTCAGGTCATGATCTCAGGATCCTGGGATCGAGCCCCGCATCGGGCTCTCTGCTCAGTGGGGAGCCTGTTTCTCCCTCTCTCTCTGCCTGCCTCTCTGCCTACTTGTGACCTCTCTCTCTGTCAAATAAATAAATAAAATATTAAAAAAAAAAAAAAAAGGTTTTGCACAGCAAAGGAAACAGTTAACAAAACCAAAAGACAACTGACAGAATGGGAGAAGATATTTGCAAACGACATATCAGATAAAGGGCTAGTGTCCAAAATCTATAAGGAACTTAGCAAACTCAACACCCAAAGAACAAACAATCCAATCAAGAAATGGGCAGAGGACATGAACAGACATTTCTGCAAAGAAGACATCCAGATGGCCAACAGACACATGAAAAAGTGCTCCACATCACTCAGCATCAGGGAAATACAAATCAAAACCACAATGAGATATCACCTCACACCAGTCAGAATGGCTAAAATTAACAAGTCAGGAAATGACAGATGCTGGCGAGGATGCGGAGAAAGGGGAACCCTCCTACACTGTTGGTGGGAATGCAAGCTGGTGCAACTACTCTGGAAAACAGCATGGAGGTTCCTCAAAATGTTGAAAATAGAACTACCCTATGACCCAGCAATTGCATTACTGGGTATTTACCCTAAAGATACAAACGTAGTGATCTGAAGGGGCACGTGCACCCGAATGTTTATAGCAGCAATGTCTACAATAGCCAAACTATGGAAAGAACCTAGATGTCCATCAACAGATGAATTCATAAAGAAGATGTGGTATATATATACACAATGGAATACTATGCAGCCATCAAAAGAGATGAAATCTTGCCATTTGCGACGACATGGATGGAACTAGAGGGTATCATGCTTAGTGAAGTAAGTTAATCGGAAAAAGATAACTATCATATGATCTCCCTGATATGAGGCAGTGGAGATGCAACATGGGGGGTTAGGGGGATAGGAGAAGAACAAATGAAATAAGATGGGATTGGGAGGGAGACAAACACTAAGTGACTCTTAATCTCACAAAACAAACTGAGGGTTGCTGGGGGGAGGGGGTGTTAGGAGAGGGGGCTTATGGACATTGGGGAGGGTATGTGCTATGGTGAGTGCTGTGAAGTGTGTAAACCCGGCAATTCACAGACCTGTACCCCTGGGAATAAAAATACATTATATATAAAATAAAAATTAAAATACATTATATATATATAAATAATAAATAGGGGCACCTGGTGGCTCAGTGGGTTAAAGCCTCTGCCTTCGGCTCAGGTCATGATCCCAGGGTCCTGGGATCCAGCCCCGCGTCGGGCTCTCTGCTCAGCAGGGAGCCTGCTTCCTCCTCTCTCTCTGCCTGCCTCTCTGCCCAGTTGTGATTTCTCTCTGTCAAATAAATAAAATATTAATAAATAAATAATCTAAAAAAAAACCATAGAATGTACAACACAAAGAATGAATCCTAATGTAAACTACGGGCTTCAGTTAATAATGTATCAATATTGGTTTATCAGTCATAACAAATGTAGCACACTAATGGAAGATGTTACTAAGAGGGAAAACTAGGGATGGGGGTTAGAAAGTATATGAGAACTCTATATTTTCTGCTGTAGTTTTATGTAAACCTAAAAGAGTTCAAATAAATAGTTCACTAATTAAAAAGAGAGATTGACAAAATGGATTAAGACACGTGAGCAAATTATATATGATCTACAAGAAACTCAATTCAAATTTATATGGGTAGCTTAAAAGTAAAAGGATGGAAAAAGATAAGGCATGCAAACATTGATTACAGAAAATCAGGAGTGGCTATATATATCCATGTCAGGTAAAACAGACTTAAGAACAATTAAGGTTGCCAAAGATAGGAAGGGACATCACATGATAATAAAGGGATCGATACACCAAGAATGGTAATTCTAAATGTGTATACATTTAGGGAAGCAAAACATGGCTGAACGAAAACTGATGGAACTGAAAAGAGAAGTAGACAAATCCACAGTTACAGGTGGAGACTTCTCCCCTCCTCTCTCAACAGCTGATAGAACAACTAGGCAGAAAACCAGCAAGTAGATAACACGAAACACCAGTGATCAAAAGGATCCCCTCACATTCATGGAACCCCCCGTGCCAACAACAGTGGAATACATATTCTCTTCACATATTCCAAGATCGATCATATCCAGAGCCATAGCCTCCATTTCAACTCAGCTTTTTTTTCTCTCTAAAGTCTAAACCAACTGTCAGAGCCCGCAAGGTGCTCTCCTTGTTTAACTTATAGGGGGCTGAACAATGCCATCTTGTAGGACAAACAAAGATAAAGGGTCCACCAGTCCAGACCGTCCCTGGACAATTTCTTGGAGAGAAATGAGCAAACTACGAATCAAAAGAACATCTGGAAATCTATCCTGTATCGTAGAAAACAAGAGATCTATCTGCAACCACAGCAAGTTAGAAGTGGTTGGACTTGGCTATGGCTACATCTGTAGAATTAGAGAAAGTGTGTTGAGAGTTCACATATGTTAGGAATCCCAGCAGATCAAAGACTCTTAGCTTGGGGGCACCTGGGTGGCTCAGTGGGTTAAAGCCTCTGCCTTCGGCTCAGGTCATGATCCCAGAGTCATGGGATCGAGCCCCGCATCGGGCTCTCTGCTCCGCGGGGAGCCTGCTTCCTCCTCTCTCTCTGCCTGCCTCTCTGCCTAGTTGTGATTTCTCTCTGTCAAATAAATAAAATATTTTAAAAAATTTAAAAAAAAAAGACTCTTAGCTTGAACTCTTTTCTATTGGATCTAAAAACAACTACCACCGCCCCCACCCGAATGTGCGTGTTACTTTGAAGGTAGGAATTGCAAGGGCAGCATCTTGAAGAGCTAACTTTTTTTTTTTAAGATTTTATTTATTTATTTGACAGAGAGAGATCACAAGTAGATAGAGAGGCAGGCAGAGAGAGAGAGAGAGGGAAGCAGGCTCCCTGCTGAGCAGAGAGCCCGATGCGGGACTCGATCCCAGGACCCTGAGATCATGACCTGAGCCGAGGGCAGCGGCTTAACCCACTGAGCCACCCAGGCGCCCCGAAGAGCTAACTTTTTGAGATGAAGCTTTAGCAAAAGTGTTTTACTTAGATAAATAATGCAATTATCACATTTTTTAAAATGTTTTGACCTATGGCCAAAAAATAAATGACCAAGAAGGGTCTAAAAAAAATCTTTTAATAAATGTAACATACTCCTTTGGTTATTCCTATGTTGTAGAAGATAATGGGCCTCATTCTTCAAATTTAGGTCAAAAACTATGCTTCCACATAACCAAGGCAAACTATCTTCATTGGTTTGGAAAGAACTTTCCTAGCATAAAAATGGTCATAGTACGCAGCCAACCGCACAAGCATTCCTTCTTAACCATCCTTGGATAGCCCAGTAGAAGCCTGCTCTGTGGTGCTCTTCTGTGGCCTTCTTTCAGAGTCACCCAGGGATTAGAAGCCTAAATGCAAAGAATAAAACTTTAAAATTATTTAAAGAATATATAGGAAAATATTTTTATATCAAGATTGAAAGGATTTCCTCTCTTTTTCTTTATATATATTATATGTATATATACTTTTTATTATGGGCAAATTTTAACATATACAAATTAGATAGAATGAACTTCCATGTGGGACACCTGGGTGGGTCAGTCGGTTCAGCGGTGACCCAGGGTCTTGCGATCGAGTTCCGCCCTGGGCTCCTTGCTCAGCAGGGAGCCTGCTTCTCCCTCTGCCTGCCATTCCCCTGCTTATGCTCACTCTCTCTCTCTCTGACAAATAAATGCAAATAAATGAAACCTTAAAAAAAAAAAAGATGAACTTCCATGTACCTGTTACTCAGCTTTGACGATTACCAACTTGTGGCCAATCTTGCTTTATCTGTCTCCTATTCCTCATATTATTTTGAGGAAAATTCACTCATCACACTACCTCATCTGTAAATATTTCAGAATGTATATCTAAAAGGAAAGGGACTCTAACCAAAAATCACCTCAATATCATTATTGCATTAAAAAGACTTTAATACTGATTCCTTGAGCTCATCAAATATCTACTGGGGACAGATTTCTTGAAAGAAAGGAGAAAACATTGGGAAGAAGGAGGAAGTAGGGAACAAGAAGAAGGAGAAGGGTAGGGGGAGGAAGATGAGAGGGATGGACGAAGGAAGGAAGGGAGAAAATAAACCATAAACATAAAAGGCACAAACCTAAAGGAATAACTTGATACATTCTATCACATAATTTTTTTAACTTCTTAGGAGACACTATAAACAAAATGGAAAGATGGCCCAGAGAATGGGAGAAGATACTGGGAGGCCTGGGTGGCTCAGTTTTTTATTGGCCTCTAGAATTGGGGCAAATTGTCTGTTGGGGAGGAAAGCACTGGAGTCCCTAATTAATTAGACTTTCAACATTTAAACCTAAGACATTGTGGTAATTAAACAAGTAACTGATAGCAGAATCACTTTAGGTTAGAATGTATGTTTTTTAAAATTAAATTTCATTTATTTATTTTTATTAACATATAGCTCCAATGAAGACATACAAATGGCTAACAGACACATGAAAAAATGTTCATTATCATTAGCCATCAGGGAGATTCAAGTCAAAACCACACTGAGATACCACCTTACACCAGTTAGAATGGCCAAAATTAACAAGACAGGAAACAACATGTGTTGGAGAGGATGTGGAGAAAGGGGAACCCTCTTCCACTGTTGGTGGGAATGCAAGTTGGTGCAGCCACTTTGGAAAATAGTTTGGAGATTCCTTAAGAAATTAAAAATAGAGCTACCCTATGACCCTACAATTGTGCTATGGAGTATTTACCTCAAAGATACAGATGTAGTGAAAAGAAGGGCCATCTGTACCCCAATGTTCCCAGCAGCAATGGCCACGGTCACCAAACTGTGGAAAGAACCAAGATGCCCTTCAACAGACAAATGGATAAGGAAAATGTGGTCCATATATACAATGGAGTATTATGCCTCCATCAGAAAGCATGAATACCCAACTTTTATATCAACATGGACGGGACTGGAGATTATGCTGAGTGAAATAAGTCAAGCAGAGAGTGTCAATTATCATATGGTCTCGCTTATTTGTGGAGCACAAGAAATAACACAGAGGACATGGGGAGATGGAGAGAAGTGAGTTGGGGGAAACCGGAGGGGGAGACGAACCACGAGAGACTGTAGACTCTGAAACAATCTGAAGATTTTGGAGGGGTAGAGGGTGGGATGTTGGGTGAGCCTGGTGGTGGGTATTATGGAGGGCACGTATTGCATGGAGCACTGAGTGTGGTGCATAAACAATGAATTCTGGAACACCGAAAAGAAATAAAAAAATTAAAAATATATATAATGTATCATCAGGCTTAGTGTGTAGATTTTTTAACTATCATCTTTTTTAATCAGTTGGTTTCTTGATATTCTTTTTTTTTTTTTAAGATTTTTATTTATTTACTTATTTGACAGAGAGAGAGAAAGCACAGGCAGGGGGAGCAGCAGGCAGAGGGAGAGGGAGAAGCAGACTGCCCACTAAGCAGGGAGTTGGATGTAGGACTCCATCCCAAGATTCTGGGATCATGATCTGAGCCAAAGGAAGCCGCTTAGCCACAGAGCCACCCAGGCGCCCTATCAGTTTACTCGGAGATATTAAAGCCTCCATGCCACTCTCCCTATTTTAAACCTTGTAATAACTTCCTGTAACACTTGGAATAAAACCCAAAGATCCTTAACAGTAGAAGCTGCCAGATTTTCTGTTCAAGGTGCACTTAGTATCTCAGTACTTGTTTTCAAGGTGCTCTTAGGCCCAAAGAAATACCTAACAGTTCTGCTTATTAAGTAGTTAAGTCCAAGCGAATTAATAAATATGTCCTAACAGCGCCTCCTGGGCTCTGCAGAACTTCCCAGACCTCGAATCAGACAACCACCCTCATTTCCTGCTCTACATGGATTCTCTCAAGGGTGTAGCTTTTTATCACACCAAAGCGGGAAAACTCATCCGAAGAAACAGCAGGATCTGAAGTTCAAAGTGAAAACCAGCACGAGTTGGTAAGTTCCCGCGCTGTCCGAGAGATGTCGCTGTGTTTCCCTTAAAACAGAAAGCGTTGGCAGCTCACCCGGGGAGTTTGCTGGGGACAGCCCGGGGGAGCCTCAATCCAGGGCTTGGGACAGGTTTATAGCTCCTGCAATAGTTCGCCCCTAACCACTTCAGCCTCGTTTTGTTGTGCTCTCCTTCTTGTCTGCTACGCTGTAGCTTCACTGGCTGTTTTTTTCCCTAAAAGACCGAGCTTCTCTTTTCACGCTGCTGTCTTTTTTGGAACTTTCTTCAACAGGAGAAACCCTCCTGAAGTTCCCTGCTGTTTTTTCAATAGACTATAAGCTGCATGAAAGCCTTCTTTGTTTTCTTCACCTTATATCTGGCGCCTAGCACAGTACTTGGCCCATAGTAGGAACTCTATACTTAAAAACATCAAAAAATAAAAACAAAACAAAACAAAATCTATTGATATTTTTTAAGAGTCTGTTTGTTTGTTTGTTTATGAGAGAGTGCACAAGCAGGGGGAGGAGGAGAGGGGTAAAGAGTCTCCAGCAGATTCCCCCCCGCGCTGAGCCCCAGGTCCCCACACCCTGGGATCATGACCTGAGCCAAAACCAAGAGCCCTCTGCTGAACCAGCTGAGCCACCCAGGTGTCCCTATTGATATATTTATTTACAGATTAATTTTAAGACATGCAATCAAGGTATGACAGACAAGAGAAATTCCTTTCTTCCTAGTTCAATTTGTCAGTAAGCACTTATAAATCTAAAAATCGATAGCATTTTTTTTAATGTGATTGCTAGCATACCGATAGCGGCATTTAAAAAAAAAAAAAAGAAATTTGAAGGGAAAAATAATCTTTTCAACAACTGGTGCTGGGACAACTTGATATCCACATGCAAAACAATGATACTACTTCATGATAGTAAGAAAGTAACCCAAGGGGCGCCTGGGTGGCTCAGTGGGTTAAGCCTCTGCCTTTGGCTTGGGTCATGATCTCAGGGTCCTCGGATGGAGTCCTGCATCAGGCTCTCTGCTCAGCAGGGAGCCTACTTCCTCCTCTCTTTCTGCCTGCCTCTCTGCCTATTTGTGATCTCTCTCTGTCAAATAAATAAATAAAAATCTTTAAAAAAAATAAGAAAAGTAACTCAAAATAGATCATAAATCTACATGTAAAGCTGGAATTTCAAAACTCCTTGGGTAAAAAAGGGAGAAAATCTTTATAAACATAGACGAGGCGATAGTTTCTTAGATATAACACCAAAAGCACAAGCCACAAAAGAAAAACTAGATAAACTAGACTTCATTAAAATTTCACAGTTTTCTGCTTCCAAGGACATCACTGAAAAACTGAAAAGGACAACCCACAACCCACAGAATGAGAATTTTTTTGTAAATCATATATCTAATAAGGACTTGGATCCAAAGTATATAAAGAACTCTTACAACAACAACAACAACAAAGAACTCTTACAACTCAATAAAAAGACAAATAACCAATTTAAAGAATGAACTGTGGGGCGCCTGGGTTCCTCAGTCAGTTAAGTGTCTGCCTTCAGTCAGGGTCATGATCCCAGGGTTCTCAGATCAAGTCCCAAATGGGGCTCCCTGCTCAGCAGAGAGTCTGCTTGTCCCTTTCTCTCTCCCTCTGCCTATCCCCCTGCTCATGCTCGCTCTTTCTCTCAAATAAAGAAATAAAATCTTTTTTTTAAATTTAAAAAATTAAAAATGAACTGAGGGTATTAACAGACATTTCTCCAAAGAAGATATACAAATGGCCAACAAGCACATGAAAATATGCTCAGTATCATTAGCCATGAGGGAAATGCAAATCAAAACCACAAGGAAGTACCACTTCACACTCACTCAGATGGCTAAAATAAAAAAGACAAACAATAACAAGTGTGGGCAAGGATGTAGAGAAATGGGAACATTGTTAATGAGATTGTAAAATGGTGCAGCCACTTTCAAAAATTTTGGCAGCTCCCCAAAATGTTAAATGTGAAGTTACCATACAACCCAGTAATTCCACTCCCAGGTATACATATCAAAGAAAATAAATATGTGTTCACACAAAAATGTGTACGTTATTGTTTATGGCAACATTATTTGCAATAGCCAAAAAGTGCAAACAGTTGAAAGGCCCATCAATTAATGAACGGATAAAGGAAATGTGGTACACCCATGCAGCTCAGTATTATTTGACCCTAAAAAAGAACAAAGTACTGACATATGGTACAACATGGATGAACCTTGAAAATGTTACTCAAAGTAAAAGAAGCCAGCCACAAAAGACTATGTATTATATGATTGCGTTCATATACAATGCCCACAACAGGGAAACCCACCCAGATTCGTGATTGCCAGGGGCTGGAGTGAGGCAGGAATGTGGAGTGGCTGCTCAGAATGGTTGTAGGGTTTTCTTTTGGGAGCCATAAAAATGTTCAAGACTTAGATAACAGTGATGGTTGCACAAATGTGAATATACTAAAAACCACTGAGTGGTACACTTTGAAAGGGTGAATGTTATGATATGCCAATAATATCTCAATATAGCTGTTATTAAAAGATCATTGTTGTCTTTCTCATTGCCTGCAGAATAAAATTCTCAGTGTAGGATCCTATGCAAGGCTCACAAGAGCTGGTATCTCCTACCACTCCATCTTTCCTTCCCTACCAAGAATAGGAGCTCCAGTTACAGAAAACTACCTGGGGTTTCTTGGGCCTTACTCACGCAGCCGTGGCTTCGTACATTCCATTCCCTCTGCTTTGCATGCCCCTTCCTTACCTGCCTAGTGAATGCGCTCTTGTCACTTTGGACCCAGCTCCCTCCAGACTGAGCTGGTGACCCTCCTTTGTGTGCCCAACCCACAGACACTGGCTTCCTTGCTGTAGTTTCACAGAATTGATTCTCTTCCAGGTGGGAATTATTACTTTTTTAATAAATTATTATTACTTCTCTCTCTGCAATCTCGGCTTCTGGCAGAGGTGCCCGATAAAAGAGGCAAAAGAATGAGTGACTGAGTAAGCTTTTGTCATTCTTGATTTAGTTTTTGTTCTCTTGCCTACTCTTATTCATGTCTGTTAACATACAGTTTTCAAATGGGATGCTTTTCATGTCTATATGATTTCTGTGATTGAAGACTTTTGGGGGGCATCTGGCTGGCTCCAGTCAGTAGAGCACGTGACTCTTGATCTCAGGGTTGTAAGTTTGAGTCCCACACTGGGTGTGGAGATTATTTAAAAATAAAATCTTAAAAAAATCAAAATCTACAGCTTTTGTAATGTAGTAAGCTAAACAAAGGATTCCCACCTCAAATAAATTACCAGCAAATTTCTTTTCTCAGATGCTGCTTTTGTAGGTGTTGTAAAATTTAGGTAACCGGTTGCTACTTACTCTCATGATCTGATTTAAAGCAAATCACTGATAGGTAGATCTGATGAATGTGTCTGTGAGTTCATAAATTGAAACTAGAGGGGTGCCTGGGTCTCTCAGTCAAGCATCCAACTCTTACTTTCAGCTTAGGTCATGATCTCAGGGTAGTGAGATGGAGCCCTGCGTCAGGCTCCGTGCTCAATGAGGGATCTGCTTGAGATCCTCCCTCTCTCTCTCTCTGCCCCTTCTTCTGAGCACACACATGCTCGCTTGCTCTCTCTCTTTCAAATAAATAAATAAATAAATCTTTTTAAAACATATTTTTAAAAAATAGGTAAATAAATTACAACTAGCCTCCTCAAATACAGAGTTTGCAATGTCTTGAACAACATTTCACTACTTCCTCCACTTCACGGCTGTGAGTCTACCGCACCACCTCATCACGTGACATCAACTGCTAAGTTCCTTCACTGTGAGGTCATGTTCTTAAGTTGGAAAGAACTAGAAACGAGATGTGTAAGACCCCAAGTGAGTTTTGTGGATCAGAGAGTGAGTCACAGAGATCAGACTCTGACACACATCTCCCACTATGTTTATTGTCTCATTTTAAGTTCCAACTTGAATTCAGAAAAATATTTCATTTGCCTCCTTACCAGTCTTTTAGCTCAGCCGTGGGTTAGGAGAGAGATGTCAGAATAAAGAAGGCATGTGGGCAAAAAGGTACATTTTGAAGTGGTGAATATCTTAACGCTTACATTTGTCTTTGTCAGGAAGTAGCTGTGGGAGCTGAGTGTGACATGTCTTGACAGTGAGTGGGGCTACGAGAAAATTTTTCTGCATAATCTTTCAGACTCTCCGGTTCTGACAGGACTTGAAAAATGATTCTAAACTTTTACACGTTACAGAAAATCCGACTAGCTTATCTCTTGGGAGAATATGCGTCAGGGGATGTTTACTTTTCCGATTTTCTAAGGTATCTTGAATAAACCAACTTTATCTGAGCCTTACAAATCAATACCCATGAGGCCTGGGATTGCTTCATGACTGCCGCCTGTGAGCTGGTGTAGGGGAGGAAGACGTCCTTCTCCCTCTTCCAGATTCTTTGGCTGGCCTAATCATTAAATGGACATAAAACAGATTAACAAGACAAAAACAAATATAATTTCATACACAGGAGCTCACAGAAATATGAAACTCAAGGCAGGCAGCTTTCATCCCTTTTTATTTTTATTTATTTATTTTTTTAAATGTGTGTGGGTTTTTTTTTTTAAGATTTTATTTATTTAGGGGCGCCTGGGTGGCTCAGTGGGTTAAAGCCTCTGCCTTCGGCTTGGGTCATGATCCCAGGGTCCTGGGATTGAGCCCCACATCAGGGCTCTCTGCTCAGGGGGGAGCCTGCTTCCCTTCCTCTCTCTGCCTGCCTCTCTGCCTATTTGTGATCTCTCTCTGTCAAATACATAAATAAAAAAAAATCTTAAAAAAAAAAAAGATTTTATTTATGTATTTGACAGAGAGAGATCACAAGTAGGCAGAGAGGCAGGCAGAGAGAGGAAGGGAAGCAGGCTCCCCCCTGAGCAGAGAGCCCTGATGTGGGGCTCAATCCCAGGACCCTGGGATCATGACCCAAGCCGAAGGCAGAGGCTTTAACCCACTGAGCCACCCAGGCGCCCCCTTCCATCCCTTTTAAACAAAGAAATGATGAATGTATGAGGGATTACCAAAACAAAGAAGCAGTACCTGGGGGAAGTGAGGAAGTAACCAGTGAGGAAGTAACCAGTGAGGAAGTAACAGGGATTGTTTATACAGTTTTTTCGGCTCTGACTTCCCTATCTCTGGTGATAGGGATGTCTTATTTCCTCCTGGTACCAGAAGGGTACCTTTCACCAGGGAGATGTGTTTCTGGCTTTCAAGGGGACAAAGGATGACCGGAGTGTGCTATTTGCACTGGATGTTTCTTAAGTAACTTTACTTAAAATAATCAATATACCAAAGTGGCATATTTGGGGGAAGCCTGCCCGGAACCCCATCCTTGGTAAAATCATGCTCTCACTTCCCTCCACTCATGTTAACTAGGGCCATCAGGGATCCTATTCCTGTACTGGAACGAGTTTCCATACTTTATCTCACCTGATCCTCACCGTAATTCGGAGAGAAGGAGGTAACATAATCCCCCTTTTTGCACCTGAAGAAACAGCCTTAGAGACTGGAAGTAAATGGCCCAAGACTGTGCCACTACGGCGTGGCGAAGCTGAGATTCCTTTCAGACCCATCCTCTCTGAGGTTACTCTGACTCAGTCCCCGTGCTGTGTACTGCTGCCGTCCCTGTGCGGTCCAGCAAATGGAAAATTAGAGCTTGGCTGTGAGTTCTAGAACTGAATTGTTCAGCGTCCTTCTGTGCCATCTGTTATTTGTTTGGGCTTGAAATGACAAAAGGGAACAGATGTGGTGTAGTAGGCAGAGTAACGGCCCCGGTTAAAAAGCAAAATTCAAGGAAGTTTGAAGATCTAATTGGCTTTATTAAATGATTCACGAATCAGGCAGCATCCTTCCAGCAAGTAGAGAGATGCTCTGAGGAGTTGTACAAAGTGGAAGGTTTTTATAAAGGAAAGTGGGGCAAGGGAGTTATTAGCAAAAGAAAGGCCTGTTTCAGGCCAGGACATATGGTGGTGGTGGGGGGGTGGGGGGGATATCCTAGACATATTCCTGGAATAGGTTGAAACTGTAATTAAGACTTGGCTCACTGTCACAAGGGAGTGGGGGGCCAAAGGACTCCATCTGGAGCTTGTTGTTTCTTTCTTTTTTTTTTTTTTAACATCCCCGAAGGATGTCCCTGTCTTAAATCCCAGAACTTATGACTATGTTACCTTAACGTAGTAAAAGAGACTTTGCAGAGGTGATTAAGTTAATGAGTTGAGCTGGGAGATTACCCTAAATTATCCATCAGGTCCAAAATCATCACACTGGTCCTCAGAAGTAAAAGAGGGAGGCAGGAAAGAATCAGAGATATGATGACTGAAGCCACCTGGGGGCCATAAGCCAAGGAATATGGGCAGCCACTAGAAGCCGGAAAGGGCAAGGAAATGGATCCTTGTCCCGGGGCCTCCAAAAGCAAGTAGGACTGCCATCATCTTGATTTTAGCCCTGTAGGACTCACTTCTGACTTCTGACCTCTGCAACTGCAATGCAATAAACTTGTATTGTTTTTAAGCCATTAAATTCATGGCAGTTTGTTACAGCAGCCACAGGAAGCTAATACGCGTTGATGTAGGAAAGATGTGAGGGCTTGAAGCTGATGGCCAAGAACACATTCTTGAGATGTCTTTGGTGGAAAGAGGTGGTTTTATTAAAGCATAGCAGCAGGACCCTGGGCAGAAAGGACCCCCTGCCCAGGGGTCATGAGGAGTGGCCCATTATATACTTTCCACTTGGGAAAGACATTAGGGATAGCATTAAGTCTCTAAGGAATTTTGGAAGTGAGGTTTCCAGGACCTTGAAGGGGCTACCTTTTGCTAGGAAAAGGTCATTTTTTAAAAGATTTCATTTCTTTATTTATGAGAGAGAGTGTGTGCGCATGCATGCACGAGAGAGAGAGGGAGAGAGAGAAGGAGCAGGGGGAGAGGGAAAGTAGAATCCCCACTGGGCAGGGAGCCCAATGTGATGCTTGATCCCGGGACTCTGGGATCATGACCTGAGCTAAAGGCAGACGCTTAACCAACTGAGCCACCTAGGTGCCCCAGAAAAGCATTTATTAGTGTCTAATAAAACCTGAGTTGTGATGTATATCAGTGGGTCATATGCTTGGGGATGATTGCCGACATGTATCTTGGGAGGAGGGGAGAGACAAAGTTTCCAAAGGAATTTTTGTATGTTAAAGTAGAATTACAGGATCCTGGAGTTTGGGCTAATATTGCCTTCTGCCCTTCACAAAGTATTAACAGTGAGGCAGCTGAGTCCCCGAGAAAGGTCACTCTGCTGTTTCAAGGACGTGTCAGTGGGCTGTAAGTAGTAAGGAAAGTTAATAACTTTTCTTCTGCCTTTGTTTCCCACATCACACATGATGTCTGACACTCAGATCCCTCCACTACACAGGGACCAAAATTCATGCAGTAATTCTTGGTAATGTCATCCCTTTACCAAGTGGTGGTTGGTTCTGGTTATAAATAACAGGTATGAAGAAAAGGAGTACTGGCCTTGAGGTTCTAAGTGCCGGCTTCACAAGGTCACATGGAAAGAACTCACAGTCTTCAAGAGCTTCCTTTTTCTTCTCTCTGTAACACTAAAGCATCTTAAATATGTTACTTCACTGTCTACTGAGCCCCTACTATATTCTAGATTCCAGAAATTCAAATATTGAGTAGGACTCAGATCCTTAAGGAATTTAGAGCCTAGCAGGGTGGTGAAACACGTAAACTAGTACAATGCAACAAGATATGTGCGAAGACAAAAATATCTTCAGGAAAAGAATCCTAGTGTATGGGAAATATCCACTCTGCCGGTGGGAGGTGGGGAGTGGGGAGGGGTAGTTAGGGTTTGAAGAGGGTTTGGTGTCACAGCTGGGGGTGACTAACATCTTTGAAATCCCCAGTTTTGATGGGAGTTCTGACTCCTAATCTACGTCCCTGTGTCCCCAGCCCTTGGCTGTGTCAGGGTTGTAGCCTCTATGGAATCATTTTGCTTCAAATTTCAAGCTGTGGAGGAAGGGAGACCTGAGAGGAAGAGTCGAGGAAGGAGAAGAGTGCCTGATACCCAGAGAGAACAAATGTTTGGAGCACTGGAGATCTGTTCCCCATGATTTCCATGAAACTTCAAGAGAGATATAGAAAGCGAAAGGTTTTGTGGGCATTCGGAATAAGCAGCCCCAAGATGTGCCACTTTGGCATGCAGATTATTTTGATCTAAAAATAATCAAGGCCCAAAAGACGCAGGAAGAAGGATAAAAAAAAAAAAAAAAGACACAGGAAGAAATTCTGCGCTTCCCCTCTAACTGCCTAAAGGAATTTAGATAGAAGACCTACTCAAGTTAACAGAGCCATCACCACAGAGAACTCATTAAAATAAGAACTAGGCAGAGTAGAGAGAGAGAAAACTAGCAAGGCCTATTTGATCAAAGCTCTCTCTATGTCCCATTGTTTCTGGGTGGCCCAGCAAACATTTTTTTTTTTAAGATTTATTTATTTGACAGAGAGAGATCACAAGTAGGCAGAGAGGCAGGCGCAGAGAGAGAGAGAGAGAGAGGGAAGCAGGCTCTCTGCTCAGCAGGGAGCCTGATGCGGGACTCGATCCCAGGACTCTGAGATCATGACCTGAGCCGAAGGCAGCGGCTTAACCCACTGAGCCACCCAGGTGCCCCCAAACATTTTTTTTTTAACCAAACATTTATTCTTTCTTTTCTTCCTTTGAATTGTCTTCCTTCGCTTTAAAGTCCCAGACTTCTAAGTACCCCTTCTCCTTAGTTTAGGATGACATATATGTCTCCATTTGGGGGCATCTGGCTAGCTCAGTTAATAGAGCATGCAGCTCTTGATGTCAGAATTATGAGTTCAAGTCCCACATTGGGCACAGAGCTTACTTTAAAAAAACAAAAACAAAAACATATGTACTTCATTTTGCCTGACTTATCTTTGGAATCTCATGTTTATTTGGATTCCCCCTGTGTACAAAATGAAATTTGACTTTCCTCTGTTAATTTGTCTCTTGCCAATCTGATTTTAGACCAGCCAGAAGAACCTGAAGGGCAAAGAGAAGTTTTTCTTTCCCAACAGTTTCACAAATTGTAAAGTACCAGCTACAAAAAGTATTTTTAAAAGATTTTATTTATTTATTTGACAGAGACAGATAGTGAGAGAGTGAACACAAGCAGTGAGAGAGGGAGAAGCAGGATCCCCACTGAGCTGGGAGCCCAACTGGGGTGGGAGGCTCAATCCCAGGATGCTGGGATCATGACCTGAGCCAAAGGCAGACAGACACTTAACAACTGGGCCAGCTAGGCGCCCCTAAATATAAAGTATTGTATCCACTTGCTTGCAATTCATGCTTACACACTGGGAATTTTGTCTCTAAACTAAGTCAATCTTTCCCTTAAGAAAATACACACAAGGGGTGTATGTATTTCCTGGTATGTGTAAATACCAGGAAACTGGATTTTAAAGCTGGAAAGGACTTTAAAGATAATTTAATGAGAGTTTGTTTTATTTTGTCAGTAGGGCTGAAAGTCCTTTGAGGTTGTAGAGATAGGGGCAGTGCCAAGATTTAATACCCAAGTCTTCCAGCTCCCAGCCCAAAGTTCTTGCCCATGTGGTGCACTTCTCACTTAGTCTGTGTCAAGATTTATCTGGACTTCTATTTTGTTCCCAGCAGTTTTAGGTTATAACTAGTGTGCTTTTTTAGTGCAAGTCTTCTTCAAAAAATAAGTTTATCAGAGCTTTAAATTTATCAGTTTTACAAATGAAGAAAGATAGAAATAGTAAGCGTTCAGGAGAAAAGGTGGCAAAAATCAGCCCAAAATAATTAAACACTTTATTAAATCTTTCTTTCATTATAGATTATAGATCACAGAAATTTTTCCTCGAAGTATAAAGTGACTTTTTTTTTTAAGAGTTCATTTATGTGAGTGAGAGAGAGTGAGATCAGGAGCAGGGGAAGGGTAGAGGACCCCCCCCCCCCCCCAGCCAGGAATCTGATAATAGGACTCCATCCCGGGACCCCGGGATCATGACCTGAGCCTAAGGAAGATGCTTAAACGACTGAGCCACCCAGGAGCCCAAGTGACATTTTAAAAATAATAAATGGATACATGTTTAAGTGCCGAAAACGTACTTAAGAGAAGTTAGAGAAGACACTTGGCTCAGTGATGTAGGCTTTGCTAGAAGAGGTGTAATGGCCAAGAAGGAGGAAATCTCTACTCTTGGGTCCATTTATTTGATATCAGCTGTCAGAGCTGGGGCTTCGTGAAGGAAGGACTACCAGCATCCATATCTACCCAGGGATGTTACTACCCAATTTTCCCCCTATTGTTATTATGTCCACCACAGACTTTGCGAAAGTCATTTTCCACTTCTGTTTATCATTTTGCTTTTGCAAAGTAATTCAGTCTGAGTAATTCAGACTGAGTAATTCAGTCAACTAGGGTAACCCCCTATAGTATTCATCCTCATTTAACCGGAGGAAGGAAATCTCAACAATTCACGCCATCTCTTACACAGGTTTTCCAAAAAAAAACTCAAAACGCTGGAATCCACCCCTTTCCGTGGAAACCACAGGAGACTAAAAGACATCCTGGCGCACGGTTCCCCTCGCGGGCGCCCAAGCCCTAGAGCGGCGCCCAGGGTGAGGCATGTGGAAGCTCCCCTCCGGGAGTCCAGCGCCCTCCCGGCTGGCTGACAAATGCTGCCTCGGGGCTGGACTCGGCTCAGCCAGGCCCCCCGGCCCCACCCACCGCCACACACCGCCCCGGCCTGCTGGACGCGCGCGCGCGCGCCGGGGTCAGGTCGAGGACGCGGGCGGGGCAGGGAGCGGAAGGGCCGGCCCGGGACGTGCCCACGTGACAGCCCCGCCCGCCGCCTACAGCCCCCTGTGCCGTGGCTGCAGCCGCCGCCGCCTCCTCCCCCGCCTTTCGGGCTGCAGCTCCCGGCGTGCCCCGCACTCGCCGCTGCCCGCCCGCCCCTCCCTCTCCTACCAGTGCCACAAGAGCCGGAGTCCGAGCCGCCGCCGCAGCCACAGCCACGGGCACTATGGTAAGGCGGGCGCGCCACCCCCAGGCACCGAGGGCCGGGACGCGGGAAGCAAAATCCTACGCGTGGCCCTGCAGGGCCCTGGGGGCGAGGCCGCCATTTTACCCTGATTTAGGCCTTTAAGGTGGGGGCTGCAGTGCTGCGGCTCCGCTGCTCGCTCGCCAGCCAGCCAGCCAGCCAGCCGGCCGGCCTAGCCTCCCGCCGTCAGGCCGGGCCCTGCTGCTCTTCGGATCCCTGAGGGCGAGGAGGGCGCGGGTCGGGGGTCGGGGGCCAGAGCCTAAGACGGACAGGAGGCGTCCGGAGAGGTCGAGGCTTTGGGAGCTGCGGCCAGGGGCGCGGGAGGGTCTGCGGGGCTGATCCCGCGCGTGCCCCGTTTGCGCGGGGCTTCCTTTTACTTAGCGCTCCCCTCTCAAATTGGTACGTGCTCTAAAGCCCTTGCTGAAGGCTTTCGGTGAAGGGTCTTGGTGGCCTGTAATAAAACCCCTAAGAGGAGATTAAGGAGGTGAGAGAACGCTTTTTTAAAATGCTTTATCGCCGTAAAAAGCTTTTACACTAGGTCCGTTAGTTTTGAAGTGTCTGCATTTGAGCTGTGAGGCAATTATGTTGTAGCCGTGGGCGGTTTGGAGTTCACACTTGATTCTCTTTCCTTATGAGGAAACGGCGCTGGCTAGGATGACTTTAAAGAAAAAAATAGTAGAAGCTTTAACTGAAATCCAAAAGTGTTTTTTTAAGGCCAGCAGAGTTGACACAATACAGAAGGTATTTTTGCTGCTGCTCCTGAAGCTCTGACATCACCCAGTGAAATAGGAAACATTTCAGGGATGGGACAGCTTGCATTTGTCCCTTTCCCTCTGCCTTCCATTTACTTCAACCTCCAAACCCCTTTAAAAAGGATGAATGGGGCAGGATGAGTTAGAATCCTTCGGCGCATCTCATATACTGATAATTAAAATGTGGCAAATCTGACTGGACTACTTGCATGGTACGATGCAATTTTTGATGTCCAGATTAAAGTGAATCTTCTCTAGGCAAACAGTAATTTTGGTTAAAACCAAAATGCTTGTTCTGAGTTACTGTTCTTTTTTTTATTTCAGGCTTCTGGAGTTACAGTGAATGATGAAGTCATCAAAGTTTTTAATGATATGAAAGTAAGGAAATCTTCTACACAAGAGGAGATCAAAAAAAGAAAGAAAGCCGTTCTCTTCTGTTTAAGCGATGACAAAAGACAAATAATTGTAGAAGAAGCAAAGCAGATCTTGGTGGGTGACATTGGTGATACTGTAGAGGACCCCTACACATCTTTTGTGAAGTTGCTACCTCTGAATGATTGCCGATATGCTTTGTACGATGCCACATACGAAACAAAAGAGTCTAAGAAAGAAGACCTAGTATTTATATTCTGGTGTGTAAAAACAAAAGAAAAAGTACTTTTAAAATGCAAGGATTGTTATTAACATAGTCAGTTTTGCCTTTGTTTTTCTTTTAAGTGGGATTCAACAATTGTGTTTTGTTTTTTTTCTGTAGGGCTCCTGAAAGTGCACCTTTAAAAAGCAAGATGATTTATGCTAGCTCTAAAGATGCCATTAAAAAGAAATTTACAGGTACAGACATTAAAAATTTTGTGCAGAGGAATTACTCCTTCTTAATTATAATGAGATAATGGGATAATGTTTTTCCTTTTTAGGTATTAAACATGAGTGGCAAGTAAATGGCTTGGATGATATAAAGGACCGTTCAACACTTGGAGAGAAATTGGGAGGCAATGTAGTAGTTTCACTTGAAGGAAAACCCTTATAAAATGACAGTCAAGTGCCATCTGGATCTTAAGGAGCTTCCATTTCTCCAGCTCAATCAATTGAAATAGTATTAGGTGTTTTGTTTTGTTTTTTTCCTTTCTCTTCCCACTGGGTCCTTCCAATACAGTGAATGAAGGAAATATCATTCATGTAAGCAACCTATCAGTGATTGCCATTAGACTGTTTAATACTGTTACTTTAATGTAGAATCCAAGGAATGCCTTCCCATCATATTTTAGCCAAAACAACTGGTTGTATGCCTCCCTTGCAGCAAGCACTACAATGAAAGTGATTGTCAATGTGAATAGCTTAGAATACTGCAAAGGGTAAGCTGATTGAATGCCTTGAAAGTATTATCCACTGGTCAGATGGTAAACTTTATTCAGTATTATTATTTATAGTTGCACTTGATTGCAGTTCTGTGAGGCTCAAGCATTCATACACCTCACCTGCCTTGGCAAGCCTATTTTTGTGACATGGCAGCACAGATATAACACTATGCATTGAAAGCACTTTTTTCCCCCAAAAGGAATGCCAATTGAGTTTTGTTAACTGTGTCATCAACTTATCCTAGTACCTCAGTATTCATTCCTGTTACCTGCATATCTTAAAAGAAATAGCTGTTACTAATGCCTCTTCATTTTCCATTGAGTGTACACTACTGAATAAGTGTAGGAGTTTATGTTTACCATGTAAGTTTTGCAACACTAAAAATATTTTGAATATCAGTCATGATGGCAATTTCTGTATAAAAGAGCCTTAAATGGAACATTGTTTTTGAGATCAAACCCTGCCCTCACAATAATGGCCACGTTGCAATAAAAATTGTGGCATATTACAGAACGTTGCCTTGTTTTCCTTGGACATTTTGCAAAATGGTATGTGAAGCAACTTCTAAGGTAAACAGCTATTATTAATCTTTGCACTGGTCATTTAAGAATTTTTTTGTACAACATTCGTGCATGGTATTTTCCAGTTTGTTGAGTTTAAAAAATAATCTATCCTAAAGCCAATTAATAGAAAATATTGTGACAGAGGGATACTTTTATAAGCATTAGTTTATTTATTTCCTTATATGTTAATATGAAGATCAGAAGTTATTTTTTGCACTTTGACGTAAATATTCTTCAATACCAGATTTGTTCTCTGGGTAAATTAGGGTAGTTATTTTTTAATTCACGTTTACATTTCTAAGTAATTGAGTAGTAGAAGCAGGAAGCTCTTACTGCGTATTTGGTAGTAATGAAAATAATTTATAAAATGTCCTTCAAAAGTTAATACTCCTCATGTTTAGGATCTTTCATTTCAGCTATCATTTCTTAATTTATTTTGCAAATTGGAAAGAAAAAATGATGTAGCAGTCTTAAGCATTAGTAGTGGGATTTGGCTGTGGTCCAGAGTGCTCTCCTTATAGAGAATTTGATCTGCTCAGTGTGAGCAGTTTGCTGTTAGCCAGAGCTATTTATGGCAAACACATGCTTTTGTATCTTGTCATAGTTATCCACAAATGGCAAAACTGGACTCGATTCTACTGGTATGCAAAACAGGCATGCTAGTAAGCAGTCAATCGTGGCTTAGAACTTAACCCCATAGCTCTGAAGAGTGTGTTCTTATCAGAAAACGGGAAACAGAAACTCTCCCTTTTTTTTTTTAATGTGTGAAAGTGATTTGAGTATCATCAGGTATTTTCCCATATTTTCAAGATTTTTTTTCAGGTGGACACAAAAATAGGAGTTAAATGTCTAGGCTTCTTTTTAAAATTATATGAATGGCTTTTGCACTGAGCCATTTTATTTCAGGCTTCCAGCTGTCCCTGTGAGTTATCCTGGACATTTTGATGGCTTTTTGGTAAGGCTAAACTCATAAAGAAAGGATGACAATAATGACATATACTAAACCATATGTGTAGCCGATTCTTATACCATTGAATTTTTCATTATTTTCCTCATTCTAAAAAATAAGGGACTCTAAGTTATGTAGTATCTTTTATTTTTAAAGCTGATTTATCAGCTTTCTTCTATGCCTCATATAATAATTTCAGAGATCAAGTATTGCTTTAAACTGTGTTACTTTAATTTGTTCGATTGACAGACTGATACTAAGTTCATTTTTGAAATACATCTTTGTGCATAAAGCCAAAAATAATGATAAAATTAATGGTTCACATGTTACTTGAGACTAATTTGGCGTTTGAAATGATCATTTTATTTTACAATTATTTACAATGAACAATGTTCCAGTTAGCTTTAAAAGGTATACGGTGCTAATTAGTAAAATATTGCTTTCAATATTTTACTGCTAGCTTGCAAAATTATAAATGTTTAAAAAAATAAAATGTATGAAAATATATAAAGCTGTTGAGATGTGTTTACTTCAGAACATTAAAATTTTAAAAACTAATGTTGCAGATCAAAGAGGCACCATTATTTTTAGTCTTTTATAGGATTTTAGTTGATAAACTTTCTCATTTACAGATTCCAATATTTTTTGAAAATTTATAACTTACAGTGATTAATTTTAACATTTGCAGACCAATGAGAACAGTTGGCATTTGTCCCAACTGGCTAGCATCAGCTGTTGTTTTCAATCATCTAAAATAATGTGGCCAGCATTGTGTATTTAATGTGCCTTTTTAATAGATTGAAAAAAAAAAGCCTCTTATGTTTGAGTTTTTCTGATACAGATCCTTTTATAGCAGCTAATTTATGAAATCTAGCAAATGAGTTTTGGAAGAAAATTAAGTTTTCCCTTATTAAGGAATAATGCCAGCAATGGTCAATCATAGAAGGGTTGGGAACACCATAAGGTTTGCCACTCTGAGAAAATAACCTGGTTTAGCTCATTATACATCCTTGTTTTTGCTTATAAATTCAATAATAGTTTGAGATCCAAACAAACATGAATATTAATTTTTCTGTGAATATTTAAACTATTAGAGATGTGCAGGCAGGCTCCAATGAATATTGCTTTTTCTTTTTCTTTTTTTTAAGATTTTTATTTATTTATTTATTGGACAGAGGTCACAAGTAGGCAGGGAGGCAGGCAGAGAGAGGAGGAAGGAGACTCCCTGCTGAGCAGAGAGCCTGATAGGGGACTTGATCTCAGGACCCTGAGATCATGACCTGAGCCGAAGGCAGAGGCTTTAATTCACTGAGCCACACAGTGCCCCTGAATATTGCTTTTTCAGACAGCTTGAATTTATAGGTATTCCATGTCTCATGTCAGCCAATAAAGAGGCTTTTCTTTTGCCCTAGCACATCCAAATTGCTTTTTTCTATGTAGAATTGGGAGTCATCTGTCCACTTCAATTTCTTGTCATAAAAGAGCTGGGCAAAGTATTCTTTCTGAGCCTCAGTTTCTTAATAATCATATGAGAATAATATCTATCATATGTCTTGTAGAGGATCAACTATGGAAATGATTTTTGGGGAACAGAAAAATGCTTTGTGAATGTAATTTGGTTAAACTATTCTACATGTAGTTAAGTAGATAAAGAACTATGTTAAAAATAAGATTTATTATAAGTCTTTGAACCTCTTCATTTTTGTAATTATTCCACTTAATCTCAGCTTAAGGACATTAGTTGGTTTGTGCCATCGGTTTTTCAGAATGAAGTAAAGTGTAGCCTCTGAGTTGATGTTCGTGACTGCTCTCAATCTTTTCAGTGTCGTTTTCTTTTTCACTTGTGACCAATCAATTACTAGTCTTTTCCCCCAAATAATTTTGAAGTAAAAAATAAAAGAGGAAATAAATCTAGGGAAATGCTGGTATGGAATACTTGTCATGAGTCATGATCCACATTGTTGAAAGTCTGTGACTGTCTATTATTAATATCCTAAATTTATGTAGTCCTTTGAGTTTGTCAAGGTACTTGAAATTCATCTAATCCCCTTAGGTCTTCTTAACCAGGTAACCATTTTTCTCTGCTATCCATGAAGAAGGTGAAGTCTAGAGAGGTTAAGGGACAACCCAGCTATTGAGTAGCAAAGCTGATTCCAGTTCAGTATACTTTTCACTCTGCATTTTTGTAACATACAGTGAGTTACTAATTTTCTTTATTTTTTAAATGGAATTATCTGATTTTTTAAAAAAAGATTTATTTATTTGACAGAGATCACAAATAGGCAGAGAGGCAGGCAGAGAAAGAGGGGGAAGCAGGCTCCCCACTGAGCAGAGAGCCCGATGTGGGGCTTGATCCCAGGACCCTAAGATCATGACATGAGCCGAAGGCAGAGGCTTAACCCACAGCCACCCAGGCGCCCCCAAATGTATAATTTTCTAACATGAAAAAGCACTTAATGTATGAAAAAGCTATATGTTTATTTACATGTATATACTATATTAAAATAACAAATATATTATTGGTTTTATTACTTGCTTGTAAGTACAGACAAGGGAATAAAAGGCTGCCATTCTCCTTAAAAAAAAAAAGGACTTAAGTTATGGTACTATCTTCTTTTTCCTCATTTTACATAGTCTTAATAGTGGAATTTCAAATATTTCCTTTGGGAAGTTGATAGTTACTGAATGAATCACAAAATTCCTGGGCATATGGCCCATAGTTCCTATGTGTTCCTGTGAGCTGATGGGGCCTTTTTGAAATTATTATTAGCAGCAAACTAAATCACCAGATAAAACAAGTCAGTCCCAAATTGGCATAATTAGTTTTATCAAAGGTAAAAATGGCAATAGAGTACTTTGTTATAGAAATAATAAAACTACTATACTGTACAAGGAATAAGATATGAGAGACTTCATGTAGATTTCATGAAATAAGTGTAAAAGAATTTTATGTGAAGATTAATATGTAAATCTTTTTTTTTTTTTTTTTAAAGATTTTATTTATTTATTTGACAGAGAGAGAGATCACAAGTAGGCAGAGAGGCAGGCAGAGAGAGAGGAGGAAGCAGGCTCCCTGCGGAGCAGAGAGCCCGATGTGGGGCTCGATCCCAGGACCCTGAGATCATGACCTGAGCCGAAGGCAGCGGCTTAATCCACTGAGCCACCCAGGCGCCCCTGTAAATCTTTTTTGTATAAAAAAGCTATGGGGGTGCCTGGGTGGCTTAGTGGGTTAAAGCCTCTGCCTTCAGCTCAGGTCATGATCTCAGGGTCCTGGGATCAAGTCCTGCATGGGGCTCTCTGCTGAGCAGGGAGCCTGCTTCCCCCTCTCTTTGCCTGCCTCTCTGCCTACTTATGATGTCTCTCTCTCTCTCTGTCAAATAAATAAATAAAATCTTTAAAAAAAAAAAAAAGCTATGGATCAGGGACTCCTAGCTGGCTCAGTTGGTGGAGTGTGTAATTCTTGATCTTGGGGTTGTGGGTTCAAGCTCCACACTGATGTAGAGATCACTTAAAATATTTTTTTAAGATATTATTTATTTAAAAAAAAGATTTTATTTATTTGACAGAGAGAGAATGTGCAAGCAGAGGCCAGGGGGGAGAAACCGGCTCCCTGCCGTGCAGGGAACCCTCTGTGGGATTTGATCCCAGGACCCTGGGATCATGACCTGAGCCAAAGGCAGACACTGAACCAACTAAGCCACCCAGGCTCCCCTAAAAATAAAATCTTTTAAAAAAAAAAAGCTATGGGGCACCTGGGTGGCTCAATGCGTTAAACGCGAGACTCTTGTTTTCAGGTCAGGTCATGATCTCAGGGTTGTTAGATGGAGCCTGGTGTTGGGCTCTGTGCTCTGTGAGGGGTGTGCTTGAGATTCTCTCCCTCTGCCCCTCCCCTGTGTGCTCTCTCTCTAAAATAAATCTTTTTAAAAAATAATAAAGGTATGGATCAAAGAAGTAGAAAGAGTGACAGTCCCTTTACTCATTACTGCTTATCGATAATTGTGTTATGAACAGATGTATAGTTACTTTATAGTTTCCATTTCAAAAAGTCTTTTACATGAGGGGGAAGGGGATGGGAAGCTAACAAAACTGGTGTTAGTCATTTCCTAATTTGCAGTATATGTAGATTATAGAATGTGGGTTTTTTAGGGTTAGTTGATTTTTAAAAGTAAAGTTGATATACGATTTTTAATACTATTGTATATTGAGTTGTGTACATTTTAAATAATTGCTGCATTAGAATTAAGTTTGTTACAAGGTTGATTTAGCAGCACTTACTTCCTTATTTTTGCTTTGTTTTTATCTTCCTGCTGAAGAAAAATGCCTTATAGTTATCACTGAATAGTAATTTTTTAAGAAATTAAAAATATTTTATTTTATTTTTATTTTATAAAAATATTTTAAGAAATACCAGGTGATTGAATTAGATAATCTTGCATCCCAGCTATAGAAAAGCATTGGGGTCAGTTGAAGTGTCATTCAGCATCATTGCCACTGCAATATAAAATTTTTCTTCTCTGAGCTGGATATTTTATTTCATTCAGATTTTCTCTTGGCAAGATGTATTTGTGGTTTTTTTTTTTTAAGATTTTTTTATTTTTTATTTGTCAGAGAGAGAGAGAGGGATCACAGGCAGACAGAGTGGCAGGCAGAGACAAGAGAGAGAAGCAGGCTCCCCGCCGAGCACGGAGCCCGATGTGGGACTTGATCCCAGGACGCTGGGATCATGACCTGAGCCGAAGGCAGCTGCTTAACCAACTGAGCCACCCAGGCGTCCCACTCTTGGCAAGATGTAAAGTAATGAATAGAATTCTTTAAAATGAGCCTTAGGTAAAACAAACTAATGATATTCTCATAGGAAAACCCTAAAAAATGGGCTAGGCTAACATGGTTAATATTTTTCTGCATAACTTTTTTTTTTTTTTAAATATTCTACCCATTTATTTGACACAGAGAGAACAAGAAGGGGGAGTGGCAGGGAGAGGGAGAGGAAGACTCCCTGCTGAGCTGGGAGCCCAATGTGGAGCTCAATCCCAGGACCCTGGGATCATAACCTGAGCTGAAAGCAGAAGCTTCGACCAACTGAGCCACCCAGATGCCCCTGCATACAGAAAAGAGCAAATTAAGTTAAATCATGAGCTGATTTTAAATATTGCAGACATTATTTTTTAAACTATTATGAATGTATGGAGATATCTATAGCTAAAACTAGTTTTTAAGTCATTTGTGCATGCAGATAAAAGGAAAGATTTTATCCTTCAATATTGTTTGTGTAAATTCCTTAGTATTTTTATCCAAGAAAGAGAACTTTGTTGTGGCTGTAGTCACAGAGGAGCAGGTTTGGAGCTAGAAAATAATGCATCCCACCTACCTGAATGCTTGCTGTATGACTTGGTGTTTTCTACCATAAATATTTATTTTTTTTTTTTAAGATTTTATTTATTTATTTGACAGACAGAGATCACAAGTAGGCAGAGAAACAGTCAGAGAGAGAGAGGAGGAAGCAGGCTCCCCGCCAAGCAGAGAGCCAGATGCGGGACTCGATCCCAGGACCCTGAGATCATGACCTGAGCCGAAGGCAGAGGCTTAACCCACTGAGCCACCCAGGTGCCCATTAAAGCCACAAAATTTCCCTGTATTTTTTATGCCATCTCCTTTGGTTTCTTTGGGACTTGATAAAAGACACCCTTATGGGGCACGTGTACCCGAATGTTTATAGCAGCAATGTCTACAATAGCCAGACTATGGAAAGAACCTAGATGTCCATCAACAGATGAATGGATAAAGAAGATGTGGTATATATACACAATGGAATACTATGCAGCCATCAAAAGAAATGAAATCTTGCCATTTGCGACGACGTGGATGGAACTAGAGCGTATCATGCTTAGTGAAATAAGTCAATCGGAGAAAGACAACTATCATATGATCTCCCTGATATGAGGACATGGAGAAGCAACATGAGGGGGTAGGGGGATAGGAGAAGAATAAATGAAACAAGATGGGATTGGGAGGGAGACAAACCATAAATGACTCTTAATCTCACAAAACAAACTGGGGGTTGCTGGGGGAAGGTGGGATTGGGAGAGGGGGAGCGGGCTATGGACATTGGGGAGGGGAGGCGAACCATAAGAGACTATGGACTCTGAAAAACAACCTGAGGGTTTTGAAGGGTCAGGGGTGGGAGGTTGGGGGAACAGGTGGTGGGTAATGGGGAGGGCACGTTTTGCCTGGAGCACTGGGTGTTGTGCAAAAAGAATGAATACTGTTACGCTGAAAAAATAAAATGGAAAAAAATAAAAAATAAGCTGCATAAGCTAAAAAAAAAAAAAAGACACCCTTATGTAACTTTCGCTGTTCCCCAAAGGAGTTATTTCACAAAATACTTTCCAATATATATCCAATATATATCTCATATATATGTGTATCTCCAATATATAGGACTCTACAATACAAAATATTTTCCAGTATATCAGGACTCTACTTTTCTCCTGGTATGTGTATGATAAAGGTGAATAAATACTAGTTCCTAGTACACAATGTAATAAACCATCCTTTACTTTGTATCCTGTTAAAAGATTTAAGATAAAACATAATGTATACATTTTACACTCAGCCAGAAGCTGGCTATATTTAAGCGTTTGTGTTCTATGTGCTATTCCAAGAGGGTCTGGTAATCCCTGTGATTAAAGAAACATAAGATTTATGTTTGCTGTGGAGAAACCTGATCCTCCTGGCCACTGTGAATCATTCTGGAAACGTCCCATCTCTGTTTCCCAATTACTCAGATCATTAGATCAAATTAAGTTCACTTCAACAAACATGAAGCACTTTTCACGGTCTCAAAAAGTCTGTGGTGATCCGGGTCCCCCCTGCTCAGCAGGGAGTCTGCTTCTCCCTCTCCCACTCCCCTATTTGTGTTCCCTCTCTCTCTGTGTCTTTCTGTTAAATAAATAAATAAAATCTTTTTTTAAAAAAGATTCCGGGCGCCCAGGTGGCTCAGTGGGTATGACTTGGTGTTTTCTACCATAAATTTTTTTTAAAAATATTTTATTTATTTGACAGAGAGAAATCACAACTAGGCAGAGAGGCAGGCAGAGAGAGAAGGGGAAGCAGGCTCCCTGCGGAGCAGAGAGCCCGATGCGGGGCTTGATCCCAGGACCCTGGAATCATGACCTGAGCCGAAGGCAGAGGCTTTAACCCACTGAGCCACCCAGGCGCCCCCTCTACCATAAATATTTAAAGCCACAAAATTTCCCTGTATTTTTTATGCCATCTCCTTTGGTTTCTTTGGGACTTGATAAAAGACACCCTTATGTAACTTTCACTGTTCCCCAAAGGAGTTATTTCACAAAATACTTTCCAATATATATCCAATATATATCTCATATATATGTGTATCTCCAATATATAGGACTCTACAATACAAAATATTTTCCAGTATATCAGGACTCTACTTTTCTCCTGGTATGTGTATGATAAAGGTGAATAAATACTAGTTCCTAGTACACAGTGTAAATAAACCATCCTTTACTTTGTATCCTGTTAAAAGATTTAAGATAAAACATAATGTATACATTTTACACTCAGCCAGAAGCTGGCTATATTTAAGCCAGCTTAAATATATTCGGCTCAGGTCATGATCTCAGGGTCCTGGGATCGAGTCCGGTATCAGGCTTTCTGCTCAGCAGGGAGCCTGCTTCCCTCTCTCTCTGCCTGCCTCCCTGCCTACTTGTGATCTCTGTCTGTCAAAAAAAAAAAAGATTCCGTTTTTGGGGTGCATGGGTGGCTCAGTGGGTTAAGCCTCTGCCTTCAACTCAGGTCGTGATCCCCACCAGGCTCTCTGCACAGCAGGGATCTCTGTCGAATAAATAAAGAAAAATCTAAAAAAAAAAAAAAAAAAAAAAAGATTCCTCTTTTTCAGCACCTTGTAATAAATATTGCTTAACCATATTGATGTTATTGCTTTTATGGCAAATAAGTTTACTTTTGTGAAAGGCCTTATACGTACCAGGAAACATTTATTAAGTGTCTATTTGTAGAACACTATTCTCGCCATCCTGAGAAATAAACTTCTCAAGGGCACTTTTATAATCCAGTTGGCGAGACAAAATAGACCTGTGAACTAATAAGTATTCGGTGATAAGCAATTGAATAAGCACTGAGGGAATGCAGGAAAAAAGAATTGAAAGAAAAGATTTCGTAGAAGTGAGTTTTAAATAGCTTTTAGAGAAAAATGTTTTTTAATAGATCAAGACATTTTTCCCTTCAAATAAAGAATTATTTGAGGGCGCCTGGGTGGCTCAGTGGATTAAGCTGCTGCCTTTGGCTCAGGTCATGATCTCAGGGTCCTGGTATCGAGCCCCACATCGGGCTCTCTGCTCCACGGGGAGCCTGCTTCCTCCTCTCTCTCTGCCTGCCTCTCTGCCTACTTGTGATCTCTCTCTCTCTGTCAAATAAATAAATAAAATCTTAAAAAAAATTTAAAAAAAAGAATTATTTGAGGGACGCCTGGGTGGCTCAGTTGGTTGGATGACTGCCTTCGGCTCAAGTCATGATCCCAGAGTCCCGGGATCGAGTCCCACATCGGGCTCCCAGCTCCACGGGGAGTCTGCTTCTCCCTCTGACCTTCCCTCGCTCATGCTCTCTCTCACTGTCTCTCTCTCAAATAAATAAATAAATAAAATCTTTAAAAAAAAAAGAATTATTTGAAATGAGCTTCCAACAGCCTCTTTCTTCACTGAATATCTCTTTAAAATTAAGAACAAAAAGGACCTTTTTATCACCACTTCCTTTAAATCCTTTAGGAGAAGGACTAGGGCCAAAGTAGAGAACTTACTTTGGGAGTTCCGTGTTCCATATGGTTAATTGTCACAGAACCCTGAGTTTCTACAGGGGTTCTTTTTTTTTTTTTTTTAAGATTTTATTTATTTATTTGACAGAGAGAGAAATCACAAGTAGGCAGAGAGGCAGGTAGAGAGAGAGGAGTAAGCAGGCTCCCTGCAGGGCAGACAGCCTGATGCGGGGCTTGATCCCAGGACCCTGAGATCATGACCTGAGCCGAAGGCAGTGGCTTAATCCACTGAGCCACCCAGGCGCCCCTCTACAGGGGTTCTTAACCTCTTCTTGTACCATGGATCCCTAGTTAGAATGTTTGAAAATTTATATGTATGTATGTATTTTATTTGTATATATATAAAATGTATCCACCAAAAGTGATACCTTAATATATATGCTTCTTTATTAACACATTATGTAACAGTGTCTAGTGGCAATATAATAACTACCATAATATGTAGTGATGAATGTGATACTTTGAGATCTGCAATAACATAATATGACCTGAATATGTGATTTCTATTGGTGACGAACCCATAAGAACTGGTGATAGTACTGTGGTTTATGATCTATATTCATAATTTTTTTTGGTCTATAGTCACAGTTTAGGGAAGTAATAGAGTTCAAGTAGTCATCAGTCAAAGTAAAAATGTAATTTTTCAGGGCACCTGGGTGGCTTAGTCAGTTAAGTGTCTGCCTTTGGCTCTGGTCATGACGCCAAGGTCTGGGGATTGAGCCCCCCCCCGCCCCCACTCTGCTGTCTGCTTCTCCTTTTCTCTCTGCCCCCCCCCCCCGTGCTTGTGCTCTTGTGCGTGCACTCTCTTTTTTTCTCAAATAAAAAAATGTTTTTTTTTAGATTTTATTTATTTGACATAGAGAGGTCACAAGTAGGCAGAGAGGCAGGCAGAGAGAGAGGGGGAAGTAGGCTCCCCACTGAGCAGAGCCCGACTTGGGGCTCGATCCCAGGACCCTGAGATCATGACCTGACCTGAAGGCAGAGGCTTAACCCACTGAGCCACCCAGGCACCCCTCAATAAAATCTTTTTTTAAAAAAAGATGTAATTTTTCATAGGTCCCCTGAATTCTTTCCATGGGTCCCTTGGGCATCCAAAGGCCCCTGGTAAAGAAATCCTACGGTAGGGGTTTCTGGCTAGCTCCATCAGTAGAACATGTGACTCTTGATATCAGGGTTCTGAGTTCAAGCCCCGTGTTGGGCATGGAACCTACTTATTTAAAAAAAAAAAAAAGAAGAAGAAGAAAGAAAGAAAAGAAACCCCATGGTTTAGCAATTACCTGAGAGCCCCAGGACATAAAGGACTACAATGACTAGGGCTCAGCTATTTCAGAGAAACTGCTTTTATTTTGTTTTATATATTAGACTTTCATAAAAGATTTCATTTGGAATAAAAATGGTTTCTGGGACTAAATAATGTATAATTTTTGAAAATCATTGTAAATGAAAACTGATTCTCTATTTATCTTGCTTTTTTAACTTAAACTGATTTCTTTTATAAATATCCTAAGCACATTAGTGTACCATCAAGTTTATAACCCCGGAAATACAGATTTAGAAGTCAACAGTGTCTAGTCGAAACCATGGAACATCAGTAAGATTGCCCAGCAGTAATCTGTGTGAGTGTAACATGAGAAGAGAAACAGGCCAACAAGTAGGCAGAAGAGAAGCCTGGAGATAAAGAAGGAGCTGTTGGCAAGGTAGGAGAACACAACTTCTGTAATGTTACAGAAGCAAAGGGTGTCAAATGTTGGAGATGTCACGTAGCATGAAGACAAAAAGAATCCACCAAATTCGGCCATAAAGAGGTCAGTGACATTTCCTGTGGCATTTTCAGCAGAGTGGGGAAGGCTGATGCCAGTTTGAAACGGCTTGAAGACTGAACAAGGGATGAGGTGGAAACAGTGTGGTGTAGACCAGTGCTTTTTGAATGTCTGTGGTGAAGCACAGTGTCTGTAATTTCCGATCTGTCATGGACTGACAGTAGTCCTGCTGGGTGTGACTAGAATGTCACTTGCACCTGGTGCAAGTTACCCTGAGAGTTGGATGATAGCCTAACTGAGTCTACACTCTCTTCAACAAGACGAGTTCGTTGGAGGTCGTGGTCATGTCAGATTGCTGTAAAAGTTTCGAAATGTTCATTCTTCATTCTGTACAATGGTAGAGGTATAGATTATTCTCTTTTTTTTAAGATTTTATTTATTTCTTTGATAGAGATCACAAGTAGGCAGAAAGGCAGGCAGAGAGAGAAGGGGGGAAGCAGGCTCCCTGCCGAGCAGAGAGCCCAATGCGGGGCTCCATCCCAGGACCCTGAGATCATGACATGAGCCGAAGGTAGAGGCCCAACCCACTGAGCCACCCAGATGCCCCTAGATTATTCTTTTAAAAAAGATTTAGAGAGCACGTGCACAAGGAGGGGGAAGGACAGAGGGTGAGGGAGAGGGAGAACCAGGCTCCCCACTGGTCAGGGACCCCCACATGGGGCTGGATCCCAGAACCCCAGGATTACGACCTGAGCAGAAGATAGATGCTTAATCACCACTGAACCACCCAGGTGCCCTACATTATTCTTTCAAGAAAGTCATCTGTCAAGGAAGAGAAAGACTAGTCAGTAGTATGTGAGGCCTTACAGGGTTGGGAGAAGGTTTCTACCAATATTGTTTCTTGCAACTTTATCCTCTGAATATTTCCTGATGTTCTTAGTGCTTCACATCCTTTTTAGCCCCGACCTTGGATCTCCAAGCCCTAAAATAGTTCCTGGTATATAGAAAGCATTTAAATTAAAAGGTTGTTGAACAAGAGAATGAACTTTTGTGTAAGCTGTGGAGGATCCAAGCAGTCCTGTGCTTCCACATTCCGTATATCCTGCCTCATTTAATCTCTGGGTATTTATTTAGCCTGTAGTGAGGGAATTGTCAGGGAGGCTCATAATCTTCATAGCCTTTGAGTGCATTACAACGTTAACCTCATTTTCAAAGATAACATCACTGACTCTTACTTAGTAGGACCTGTGTTTTGAGAGGCTTTTTTCCCCCTCAAAACTGGTATTGGATTTCCTTTTTGCTTTGCCTTCCCTTGCCTCTTTAAGGGCATACAGTAACAAAGATGAGAGGTTTGGGACCATACCATGGCCGCAGAATAAAGAGAATTAAATATCCCTGCACAGAGCTCAAACCCAAAGATAATATTTTGCATAAAAGAACTCTTGTCTTTTATAAATCCCTTCACCTTCCTCTTTCTCTAATCAGACTGATTTTCAAATATCCCTCTTATTTTTTCATCTAAAGCCTTGCCCCTAGTCCCCACGGTAGAACTCAAATCTACCTGGGAAAATGAGAATTCTAATACAAAATGTGGGCAAGATGAAGAGAAGTCAAAGGAAAGCAGACAATTGCAGTCATTCACGCAGCAGACATTCACTAAATGCTTAGGATGTGCCAGACATAGCCCTGAGTGCCACATGTGAAGATGCCCCCCAGGAAGGTGTAGAACTCAGGTCCCGTTGGCGGGAGCAGGCCAGACTTCTTCTAACCCACTGAGCCACCCAGGCACCCCAGGCCAGACTTCTTTTAAACACTCGACTAGACTGGTTTCCCGTGGTAGCCGGAAGGCTCCTCACACTGTGTACCACATAACTACAGCTCAAGTACAGTCGACAGTAGATTGTTACCCTTAATCAGGCTTTGTTTAACAAATTTAAGGAAGAAGCAGGAAAATCCCAGCTGTGTGCACGTGTATGGTTCTGGGGGTGGGGTAAAGAGGAAGGAGATTAAACGGGAACTTTCAGTACTTCTGGAAATATGTGGTCGTTCCATTTATAGCTTAATCAATAAGGATTATTAGGACTTTTTGTCCAATTCTGGGATGAGGAGTACCTGAACTCTTTAGCTGAAAATCTTCTTCTCCACCCGCCCTTTAGCATGAAGTGCACAATCTGTAGGGAAGTACATTGCCAGCATTAGACCCCGAGACTGCTGAAGTGTGCGGCTCGCATGTAATTGTTCATCTTCTTGTTCATTCACTCACACGTTCAGAAACAATCGAGTGAATACATTCTATGTTTAGCCTCCTTCACTGCCCAGAAGGAGCTGGACTGAGAAGAGAAGAAATAGCTGTAAATAGCCGTAACACAAGGTGGGAAGTGTTCGGTGCTGGACCTACAAAATACATGATTAATTCCATTAACCTGGCTGTAAAAATAGCCCAGGGTCATTCAGAGATACCACAGGGATAGAGGGGAAGTCTTCTTGTGTTGCACAGTGACAATTTGTCATCTTATGGATCCACTTTGTGCCAGAGGCTTGAACTAGAGCAGTTTGGGGGATATTAAATAATATCACTTTGGCATAAAAGACGATGTCAAAATTAGACATGTGTTTTGTAGCATATTAATTTCTCACACGCAGTTACATAGTTCCTAAAGCGCCTTCTATAAATGCATATTATACCACAAAAGATACATCGACTCTGGCAGGCAAAAGAATTATGGTGGAAAAGCCTGGCTTCTACAGTCATGTGTCATCAGAATAGCTGCTCCTACTACCTGTTAGGTGCATGACCTTGAGCAAAGTACTAACTTTTGTGGGCCTCAGAGTCCTCATCTGAAAAATGGGAATAGTACCAAACTAGGGTTGTTGGATACTCTGTCCATCATCATCATCATCATGGCCAACATTTATGGAGAACTTACTATAAAGAATCTTCACATAGATTATCTCACAGATTATTCTTCCAAAGGAGGCTAGTAGTGGTGATATTATTTCTCTATTTAGTTTAGAATCTGTAGCCTAGAGTTTAAATAACTTGCCCAAGGTTACATAACAAAGAAAGGGACAGAGATAGGATCCAAACCCAGGCAGTTTTGACCTGTTGTCCTTTTTTAAAACAACTTTATTGAGATATAATCCATATGTCATACAATTTACCCATTTAAAGTGTATAATTCGGGGTGCCTGGGTGGCTCAGTGGGTTAAAGCCTCTGCCATCAGCTCAGGTCATGATCCCAGGGTCCTGGCCTCAAACTCTGAGTTGGCTCTCTGCTCAGCGGGGAGCCTGCTTCCTCCTCTCTCTCTGCCTGCCTCTCTGCCTACTTGTGATCTCTGTCTGCCAAATAAATAAATAAATAATCTTTAAATAAATAAAGTGTATAATTGACTGGTTTTTAGTATAGTCATAGTTATGTAACCATCACCACAATCTAATTTTAGAACATTCTTATCCCCTATCCCCACAAAAGAAACCCTATAGCCATTAATAATTACTCCACCTCAACCTCCTACTTCCAGCCCTAGGTAGCCACTAATCCGCTTTCTGTTTCTAGAGATTTTGCCTATTCTGGACATTTCATATAAATGGAATCATAAAATATGTGTTTTTTATGATTGGTTTCTTAGCATAATTCTTTCAAAGTTTATCCATGTCATTGCCTGTATCAGAACGTCATTCGTTTTTATGGTATAGATATATCCCCTTGGTTTATCCATTTATCAGTTGATGGCCTCTTGGGTCATTTCCACTTTCTGGCTATCATAAATCAGAACATTTGTGTACAAGTTTTCTTGTGTACAGATTAAGTTTTCATTTCTTGGCTATGTATTTAGTAGTTATATGCTAGGTCATATGATAACTATATTTAAGTGTTTGAGGAAATTTTTTAAATTGTGAAATCATAATTAAATTTCACAACCCTGAAATCAAGAGTCACATGCTCCACCAACTGAGCCAACCAGGTGTCCTATAATTGTGAAAAAAATTTTAAAGTTGAGTAATAGTACAGAGGACCGGGGCGCCTGGCTGGCTCATTGATTCAGCGTCCGCCTTCAGCTCAGGTCGTGATCCCAGCATCCTAGGATTGAGCCCCATACCTGCCTCCTTGCTCAGTGGGGAGCCTGCTTCTCCCTATCCAGATACCCTGTGCTTGTGTTCCCTCTCGCTATCTCGCTCTGTCATAAATAAATAAAAATAAAAACTTAAAAAAAATAGTACAGAGTACCTGAATACCCTCCATTTGGACTCCAAAATTAACACTTTGCCAGTTTTATATCCCTGCTTCCCCCCACACGTCTCCCTCCCTCCCTCCCGATCTCTCTGTCTCCAATTTCATTTTTTAGAACCAGCCCTCTGAACTACTACTTTTTTTTTTTAAGATTTTTATTTATTCATTTGACAGAGAGAGAGAGACCACAAGTAGGCAGAGAGAGAGGGGGAAGCAGGCTCCCTGCCAAACAGAGAGCCTGATGCGGGGCTTGATCCAAGGACCTCAAGATCACAACCTGAGCCGAAGGCCAAGGCTTAACCCACTGAGCCACCCAGGCACCCCTTAACTACTACTTTATATGCATGCCCAAGTAAGTGAACATAGGTAAAATAGTATAATGCCTGGCCAATAACAGCTACTCAATAAATGTAAATTCCCTCCTTTCCTCTTTTCCCCAATACTTAGAAATGTTATGTAGGATCCAGCCTGCAAGCTCTACATCAGGATAAGAGACGTGAGATCTAGGGGCGCCTGGGTGGCTCAGTGGGTTTAGCCTCTGCCTTCAGCTCCGATCGTGATCCCAGAGTCCTGGAATCAAGCCCCGAATCAGGCTCTCTGCTCAGCGGGGAGCCTGCTTCCCCTCCTCTCTCTGCCTACTTGTAATCTCTCACCCTCTGTCAAATAAATAAATAAAATCTTAAAAAAAAAAAAAAGAGAGAGAGACGTGAGATCTAAATAAAGACTCATGGACCTTACTTTCCACAGTATTCCTGGACCAAGGTCTGTGGAACTAGGTAGGTGGCCATCTAAACTGTGGTGATCTTGATGTCTAATTTCTGGTTGATTTCATTAGGATGATAATTAGATAAAATAGCAAATAAATTATTTTTTTTTTAAGATTTTATTTATTTATTTGACAGACCGAGATCACAAGGAGGCCGAGAGGCAGGCAGAGAGAGGGGGAAGCAGGCTCCCTGCTGAGCAGAGAGCCTGATACTGGGCTCGATCCTAGGACCCTGGGACCATGACCTGAGCCGAAAGCAGAGGCTTTAACCTACTGAGCCACCCAGGCGCCCCAGCACTGGGTGTTATGTGTAAGTGATAAATCACTAAATTCTACTCCTGAAACTAATATTACAGTGTATGTTAACTAAGTAGAATTTAAATAAAAACTTGAAACAGAAACACAACAAAACAAAAACAAATGCTATACTTGGTTCTACTAAATTAATTGAATAAAATATTCTGTATCTTTAAATGGTTACAGTTATTTTCTTTGAAATATGGTTAATGTAAATTCCTGAGCCACCCAGGCGCCCCCAGGAAGATAAATTCTACAAATACTTACATTAATAGAAAACAAAATAGACAAAATCCAAAACATCGTAACTGCTTGGGTTTTTGTTTTTGTTTTTGTTTTGTTTTGTTTTTAGGATAGCAGGAAATTTAGCTCCTAGGAAACATGGGCCTATTCTAGCACAAAATAAGAAATCCCATTTACCAGTGCAGATGTCCATATCCCCACATTACGTGTGGGGACATGAAGAAGGAGCTATGGAAAAGAACTGACCAAAGCTGAAATTTTACCAAGAATGCTAACAGGAAGGGTTCATTTCTTCCTGGACAGTGACATAGAACACATAAAAAATAGGACAGCACATGACCTACTTATTATTGATTTATTTAGAAAAATCAGTCATAACATTGGATCCCTGGGGGCTCTAGAACAATCTTCATGGCAGTGAAATTCACTTGCTTTCTAAGAAACTACAGGGCTTCCTGGAATTTTAATTAAGCTTCCTACTAATTCCATCCATAATTTTTAGACATCAGACCCTGAGGAGCCACTTCTCATCCAGCTATATTCCTGGAGCAGAGGTTTTCTCCTCACTGCTGAGATAAAACCTGGGAGATTATGCCTACTGTTTGGTCTTGTAGACACCCAGGTCTGCTGCTTGAGTCCCACTGGGCCTGACCCTGAGATTCTGAGCCCTGGCTGTGTACCAAAGAAAGACCAATATTACACCTAACAAACTGATGGTTTCTTAATATAATCTAGTATCTGATATATATTCAGATTTCCCTAATTGTCCTCAAAATGTCTTCTTACAGCTTGTGTATTTAAACCACTGTCCAACAAAGTCCACCTATTACATTTGGTTTTTGTTATTCTTAAGCCTCCTATAATCTAGAATAGTCTCCAACAACCTTTTTTCTTTTCTTCTTTTAATGCCACTAACTTGTTGAAGAAACTTAGAATGTCCCACCCTCTGGATCTGTCTGATGGTTTCCTTTGATGTCATTTCCTTTGTTTCCCTATTCCCTGCATTTCCTATAAGCTGGCAGTTAGATCTAAAAGGTTGGTTAGACTCTAGTTAAATATTCTTTTTTAATAAATTTTTTTATTTATTCACTTGAGAGAGAGAGAGAGCATAAGCAGGGGGAAAGGCAGAAGGAGAGAGAAGCGGACTCCCCGCTGAGCTGGGAGCTGGACATGGGACTAAATGTATGGCTCAGTGAAGTCCTCGATCCCAGGACCTGGAGATCATGACCTAAGACGAAGGCAGAGACTTTACCATCTGAGCCACCCAGGTGCCCCCAGGCTAAATAAACATTTTTTTTAAAAGATTTTATTTATTTATTTGACAGAGAGAGATCACAAGTAGGCAGAGAGGCAGGCAGAGAGAGAGAGAGAGGAGGAAGCAGGCTCCCCGCCGAGCAGAGAGCCCGATGCGGGACTCGATCCCAGGACCCCGGGATCATGACCTGAGCTGAAGGCAGAGGCTTAAACCACTGAGCCACCCAGGCGCCCCTAAATAAACATTTTTGATAGGAATACTTCCAAGGTGATTTCATGTCCTTCATACTGCATCACATCAGGTGCACACGCTATCTTTTGTCCCACTGATAGTGAGTTCGTGGTTGATCAGTGTGGGCAGATGATCACAGTCTGATCCCTCCCATTACACAGTTGTGTCTTCCCCTATGACCAGTAAACTAATCTGTGGGATGATACTTTGGTTCTTCTATTAACTGCCACCATGTGCCATGTGAGCCCTGGAAGATTAAAGGGAAAACAAAAGAAAGAATTATCTTTGCCTTTCTGGTTTGAATCAGTGGATTGAAACAAAATATGTTGTCTGATCACAATGGAGTGAGATTAGAAAATAATAATGACAAGTAAATTAGGAAATTCCCAACTATGTGAAAATTAAACTCCTAAATTTAAATTAAACCAAGATTATAAAAATTGGTTCTTGGCAAAAGAAGAGAAAGATTTCTTAACCCAGCGTCATGGAGGTACTACCTCCCACAAACTTGCTTTTTTGTCCATGTTCCTGACTGAAGTCTGTGCCTTTAGTTCTGCAACTCAGAATCCAGGCAGCCGTCCAACATCTTTTCCCTCACACTTCCTTAACCAATCCATCACCGTTCTCCAAATCTTATCTTCTGGAAGATGTCTAAGATTTGTTCACCTCTTCCGTGGCCCTGGCCTAGGCTGCCATCATCTCTCGCCAGGATTCTTGTCAAGCTTCCTCACAAGCTTCCTCATGCTGCATCTCCCACATGTCCTTCATACTGCAAGCGGAGGAATCTTTCCCAACTCAGAGTTCATCCTGTTTACAATCCTTCAGTCTCTTTACATTTTAGGGTAAAGATCAAGATCAAGATCTTCAATGAGCGGCTCCTGGAGGGCTCAGTCAGTTAAGTGGCTGACTCTTGGTTTTGACTCAGATCATGATCTCAGGGTCATGAGATGGAGCCATGCCATGGGCTTCATGCTCAGTGGGGAGTCTTCTTGAGATTCTTTCCCTCGACTCCCTACCCCCATGCCCCGGCTTAGACTTGCATGTGCGTGCGTGACTGTGGTCTCTCTCTCACTCTCACTCTCTAAAGTCCGTCCATTAATAAATCTTCAAAAAAAGAAAAAGAAAGAAAAAAAAAAGAAAAGAAAAAAAGAAAAAAAAGAAAAAGATCTTCAGTGAGGCCTGTAGGCACCAACCCCTGACTCTTGCTACCTCCTCTACCTGTCTAGCTCCTATACCCTCTTGCTTTCCAGGCTACATCTACTCCAGCTGTGCTGACTGCTCCTCAAGTGCCCTGTGCTGCTTCCTGTTACAGGACTTTTAAACCTCCTGTTCCCACTGCCTAGAATGCTCTCGTCCAGCATCCCTGTTCAGCTAACTCCTACCTTTCACTCAGATCTCAAGCCCATTATTACTTCCTTGGAGAGGTTTTCTGTAATCCCCCAGATGAGGGCAGACTCTCTGGTGGTACATGCTCTCAGCAACGTGTGCCTTTCCTTTTTATTACAGTATGTCTTTATAGGGTTTTTTGGTGATCAGTGGTTTAATGTGGATTAAATCGCCTTCACTAGATTGCCAACTCCCTAAAGGATGAGACCGTGCCTCTTTTGCTCACCATTGTCTCTCTTATACCTAGCACATACTAGGAGCTCAATATATATTTGACCATTCATAAGAATAAAACAAAACTAGAGGCGCCTGGGTGGCTCAATGGGTTAAAGCCTCTGCCTTCGGCTCGGGTCATGGTCCCAGGCTGCTGGGATCGAGCCTCACGTTGGGCTCTCTGCTTGGCGGGGAGCCTGCTTCCCCCTCTCTCTGCCTGCCTCTCTGCCTACTTGTGATCTCTGTCTGTCAAATAAATAAATAATTAAAAAAAAAAGAATAGAACAAAACTATATGTAGATGTTTACCACAATTTTATTTATGATAGAAGAAGAGGTATCAACATAAAGATTAAATAATAGAAAATTTACATAATGAAATATTGTAGCCATTAAAAATCATGTTTCTGAGTAATATTTAATGATATTGGAAAATACTCGTTACATCATATTAGATTAAAAAGACATGGCTCTATCTGTGCCTCTTAGACATTGAGTGACCTGGGGGCAAGGTACTTAACTTCCCCTCAGAGGAGTACCTACCCACAAGGTTGCTGCAGAAGGCAAATGATATAAAACTTACAAATCACTTAGTACAATTTCTGCCACATCAATAAATAGCAGTTCTTGTTATAGATTTGATCTGTTAAAATGTTACTTTTAAAATTTAAAAAACAACAACACACTCTTTCCTTGGAAAAGAAAAAATGAAAACCAAGGGGTAGTTCAGTGTCTGCCTTCCGCTCACGTCATGATCCTGAGACCTGGGAATCAAGCCGCACCTCCGTCTGTCTCTCCCTCTGCCTTCCACTCTCTGTGCGTGTGCTCTCTCTCTCTGTCAAATAGATAAAGTCTTTAAAAAAAAAAAAAGAAAGAAAACCAAAACCTACAAGTACTTTCAATTATATTTTTAAAAAGAAAAGAATGAACATTGCGCACGTGAAGGACTGCTGGACCCGGAGGGTCAGCAGTAGGAAGCCCGATCACTGAAATTCAGGAAATTAAGCCCTGAGTCACTTTCTGAAAAGCAAAAACAAAATCCTTATGTTGCCAGCTTAAAGAGACGTGAGAAAGCCAGCTTGGAGTGGATGCATCTACTGAAGTCCAGCTGCTGTAGCCGAGCCCCTCAGCGCTGTTAATACTGTGCTCTCAAGCAGGCTAGAATTCAGCCAAACCGTTCGTCAACAACATCGCGATGTCAACAACATCGCGGCCAGCTCTGGAAGCCAGAAAACCCCCAATTCGAAGGATACAGACTTACATGACCTCCAGCTTCTCCATAGCGAAGGCAGTTTGGCTCCACAACCACATGGGTCCTATGTAAGCTATCCAAAATTTGTGCCCCGTGTTCCAGTCAGGTCAGTGTGGAGTCAAAGAGACCAATTTTTATAACAAAGGTTAGGTTTTCTGTGTGGAAAGAGCTGGTTTGAATCTCAGCTCCCACGCTTTCTCAGTTTTATGACCTGGGGCTAAAACTTCATCACTCTTGAGCTTTGTTTTCTACCCTGTGGCTGGGAATGATAATTCCTACCTCACCAGGAGGCTGTGCAGAAGGAGGGACATGATGCTTGCGAAAACTTAGGACAAAGCTTGGCAACTGGCAGGAGCCATGTGTTACCTCCCACCTCCAGTGGTGACCCAGTGCGTGGGGCAGGACCAAGAGCGCCATGCCTGTATCTGACCACAGGGAAACATGCGGCCCAATTTCTTCTCGGGGCACATGCCCAGCCAACCAGGCTTGCTGCCAAGTGGTGGAGGCCTTCAGGGAGGGGATTGACGCAACCCCCGCCTTCAGGAAGCAACATTCCTAAGCAGCCCTTCCACCCATTAGAACAGTTCAAACTGTTAATAGTTTTAAATAGACAATGATCACATCTGCTTACTTGAATGATTATACCTCCAAAATTTTTAAATATAAATTTAAACCATGATAACCCTTACATACACACACATAGAGTCCTTCAGTCAGAAGAATGATTTTTCATTACCAGTCACAGTGTTTCCCCAACTTTTCTGTTTGTTTGTTTGTTTTTAAGATTATTTATTTGTTTATTTGACACAGAGAGAGATCACAAGTAGGCAGAGAGGCAGGCAGAGAGAGAGGGGGAAGCAGGCTCCCTGCTGAGCAGAGAGCCTGATGTGGGGCTCGATCCCAGGACCCTGAGATCACAATCAGAGCTGAAGGCAGAGGCTTAACCCACTGAGCCACCCAGGCGGCCCTCCCCAACTTTTTCTTTTGAAAAGTTTCAGACATACAGAAGAGTTATAAGTAGTACAATGAATACCATGTGCTGTTCCGTTAGAGGTATCAGCAGAAAGTCACTGCATTTGTTTTCTCTTGTTCTGCTTTTAAGTCTTAACTTTTTGGGGAACGATTGAAGAGTTAATTATAAATGCTATGACACTTCATCCCCCAAAATGTGAGTTTTTCCTAAGAAGTGTATTTCCTAAGAAGAACATTCCTCATCTATAACCACATAATTCGTATCTCACTCAGGAAACTTAACCTAAATGCATTAGTATTATCTAATACACAGTCCATATTCAAATATTCCCAATTATCCCTATAATACCCTCCACAGGTTTAAAAAAGATCTAGACTTCAAAAAGAAAAAAGGAAAGAAACCACACATTGCATTTAAGTGTCATGTCTCATTCTGAAATTTAGCACTTCCCCCTTTGGTGCTAAAGCTATTGTTTTCCTCTTAACTTTTATTTACATAATGGGTCTCATTACTAAATGTGGGCCCTAGCAATTTTTCATCTTCCTTTCTGATCCAAGTACTTTTTTTAAAAAGTGGCTTGCACTGAAAATAATCCCACTCTTTTTAGTTCTTAACTTTTTCAGTCCTTAGCATATTGAAATGGAATAACAAATGTTAACAGCATCTACACAATGACAGGTCTGAGGAGGAAAGGAATGGGGCATTCAGCTTGGGGCATGTTCAAGTCAAAATCATGACAGAACTTCTAGGTGACAAGCTGATGTGTGTGATTGGAGATGGGGACCTGATCCTCTTCCTAGGTAAGGTAAAGAAAGTCACTTACAGAGAAGTGAAAGGGGAAGCCACAGAATGGGTGACTTCCCCAGAAGGACTATTCTTGAGGAGGCTAGTGTGAAACTCGGGAGACTTCCAGGCCAGAGGCAAAGCAGCTGGGTATGCTGGACACCCAGCAGAACCAGGGGGCTGGGAGCAGAGGTAATGAGGAAGAAACAACGAATCCCACCCTTGAGCTGCTTACAGTTTTTAATTCAAGGTGCAAATTAATTTTCAAAACCAGGCCGGGAGAGGGGCTGGGGGACTCAGAGCTATGCCAGCTGGAGTCAGATCGGGTAACCTTCTGGAGGAACAGGGCAGAGGTTAGCCTAGACGTACAAAGCCTCAGATCTCCTGAGGCAAAACTCCCCTAGGTAAGGAAACCAGAAAAAGAACCAAGAATAATCATCAAGGGGGCGCCTGGGTGGCTCAGTGGGTTGAAGCCTCTGCCTTCAACGAGGGCCATGATCTCAGGGTCCTGGTATCGAGCCCCACTTTGGGCTCTCTACTCTGCAGGGAGCCTGCTTCCCTCTCTCTCTCTGCCTGCCTCTCTGCCTACTTGTGATCTCTGTCTGTCAAATAAATAAATAAAATCTTTAAAAAAAAATAATCATCATCAAAAAGGGAAGTTGCAGAGGAGACCGGGAAGGGACAAGCTGGGGGACAAAAGCCAATTCAGTTGGGATGGCCAGAGAACAAATGGAAAGAATCTGTGTCCTTGACAACACTGAGACACCAAATCAACCAACTCCAAAGCCGCCCCACCTCTGAACTTCTGGTTCTGTAAAATAATACATTTCCGTGTTATTAAAAAATAAGAGTTAACCTAAATCGATGGATTAAGAAACTCCCCAAAAGAGCATATTTACCAAAAAGTCTTAAGAACCAAGAGAATGAGGTAAAAATATCAAATAGTTGAACAGAACATAGTCACAATGACTGCAGCAAATCTTCTTGGCTTATGAAATCTATCTTTTACATATGATTACATTAAAATTTATGAAGAACAAGGCTATTAGGCAATAATTCATTTTTTAAAAAAAATTTTTAAAGATTTTATTTATTTATAAGACAGACAGAGATCACAAGTAGGTAGAGAGGCAGGCAGAGAGAGGGTGGGGTGGGGGAGGGGAAGCAGGCTCCCTGCTGAAGAAGAGAGCCCAATGTGGGACTCGATCTCAGGACTCTGGGATCATGACCTGAGCCGAAGGCAGAGGCTTTAACCCACTGAGCCACCCAGCTGCCCCGTTTTTTTTTTTAAATTTTTTACTTATTTTTTAAAAAGATTTCTATATTTAAGTAATCTCTACACCCAATGTGGGGCTCAAACTCACAACCCTGAGATCAAGAGTCCCATGCTCCACCGACTGAGCCAGCCAGGTGCCCCTTGGTGATTTTTCTTTCAAAGATTTTATTTGAGGGGCGCCTGGGTGGCTCAGTGGGTTAAAGCCTCTGCCTTCAGCTCAGGTCATGATCTCAGGGTCCTGGGATCGAGCCCCGCATCGGGCTCTCTGCTCGGCGGGAAGCCTGCTTCCTCCCTCTTTCTGCCTGCCTCTCTGCCTGCTTGTGATCTCTGTCTGTCAGATAAATAAATAAAAAAAAAAATTAAAAAAAAAAAAAAGATTTTATTTGAGAGAGAAAGTCCGAGAGAACACAAGCAGGGGGAGCTGCCGAAGGAAAGGGAGAAGCAGACTCCCCACTGAGCAGGGAGCCCAATGCAGGACTCCATCCCATGTCCCTGAGATCATGATCTGCTAAAGGCAGACACACTCAACCAGCTGAGCCACCTGGGCGCCTCCCCTCAGTGATTTCTAAAGGACCAGAGAGAAAAGTCCAGCAAAAGGAGACTCTGCTATATAGGGCCTCAGTTTCTTAAGACTAAACATATGAATATATATGTATATACATGTATGTTTACGATACATAAATGTGTTTATTGTGTATACACCCACATATATGTGCATACACTCACATACACACATCTGCATGTAACACATTATGTATGCACATACACACAAAATTTGCCCTATGCAGGATGCACTGATGAATACATAAACAGTTCTGATTATTCAGGTGGTGCCAGGGAATACCGACGGCTGGAGGTTGAAAAGAAGTTTAGCGTGCTCTCGCCACCCAAGGAGGGGATTTTTGCCAGAATAGCTAGAATAAATAGAGCTTTCACAATGCTCCAGTTTTAATAAGATTTCAAAAGCAGTGTGAGTAATGGAGGGGGAAGTGTTGTGCTCTGTTCCCATGGTCGTGCTTCTCGGAGATAAACTCTTCTCAGCAGATGCTGAATCATCAGGGGGAGATTAATAAGCCCTTTTCCTGTCTAACAATTAACCCCAGAGTACTTCGATGTACTGGTGTGGGTTTTACTTCAGAGCTGGTTACAGGACTGTGAATGAATTTAACAGGCTCTAGATTACAAATTTAACTGTAAAATTTTCAAACTTATTTCCTTCGGCGAATTATAAAGATAGTCTGGGGGCGCCTGGGTGGCTCAGTGGGTTAAAGCCTCTGCCTACGGCTCAGGTCATGATCCCAGGGTCTGGGATCAAGCCCTCCCCACCCTCCACGCATCGGGCTCTCTGCTCAGCAGGGAGTCTGCTTCTCCCTCTCTCTCTGCCTGCCTCTCTGCCTACTTGTGATCTCTATCAAATAAATAAATAAAATCTTTAAAAAAATATGTGAAGATAGTCTGTGCTGGAGTTACAGAGAAGAAAGGCGGTGCATATTTTCACCCCTCTCACCCTCAAATCAAAGGCACCACCGTTTAAATGAGACAGCTGTAGCTGATTTAGAGACTAGTAGTATTGACTAGCTCCTTCCTGCTCTCCAAACCCTCTAACCTCTGGGGGTGGTGCTTCTCGGGACTCAAACAGCTGCACATTTCCAACATAGTATTCCCTACATGGTGTCAAATGACAGGGGAGGAAGTTTTGGTGACTGGATGATTTATTCACTTAGTCATCGTTCCATCAGGGGAAACAATAAGAGGCTTTTGTTTGTGTTTCTGTGTGTAGGGTGTGAGGGATGAAGAGAAGAAAATAGCCATAATGAAATCTTGGTCCTCTTTTTTCCTCTCTCAAAAGAGGTCTTTATCTTCAAACTACTATACATATATCATAAGTATATCATAAAAAAAAAAACCACACTGTGGTTGTTCCTACATTGTTTCTTCATATTTTCCTGGAAAGTTTCGTTTCTTTTTTATCAAAAAAAAAAAAAAAAAGGAATACATGAAAATGTTTTCATCATAAAACATTCAAACATTACGAAAGCATACAGAGTGAAAAACAAAGGTCTCCCTTCATTGCCCTCGTCCAGTCCTCCTCTCCCACCATTCAGCCCTTACAAAAAAGTTCTTTTTTTTTTTTTTTAAACCTCGATTACCACAGTTTGGGGCACTTTCGTAACAATAGATGGCACATTGTAAGCAACACGCAAATTCCAAAATATAAGCAATCAGAAATCACTGAACATGAACCTCACTGTGGAACACATTCCCAGAAAGGGCCAGGACAAGTCATGGCAGAGTGACTCAGTACATATCAGAGATCCCTGGAAAAACAGGCACATGGAACCAGGAACATCTGGGTGTGCTTCTGGATGTCCTTGAACTAGCTTGATGTCCTTGAGCAACTTTTGTTTCCCCAGGTAGGCATGTCAGTAGGAGCATGAAATCAGATTGTGTGTATTTAGCCTGATGACTGCTAAGTTTTTGTCATCTATTAGTTTTCCTCTCACTTCCAGAGGAATTTCTAACGCACACATTAGTTTATTTCTGTTGAAGTTCTAGTCATGTCTGCATGTGTGTGAGGAAAATTATAATCCTCTTTTGTACACTGTTTAGAAAAGTTGAAAAAGAGCATGCTTTGCTCACCTGCCAAGCTGCTCAAAGCTCACTGGTGTTTTTATTTAGAGGCCGATGTAGAAATGGATCTGCATTGTATTTGGGTTCAGGCAATGTATACGGATTCAGGCAAGAGCATCCAGGATCAAGGAATCCTGATAATCATGTGTATGTTATCTCCTGGAATCCTGTATCATTAAGCGACTGATTCAAAGAAGTTGAGTAATGGGGCAACATTGATGCAAGAACATTGGATTACTTTTAAGTTATTCGTGTAATGTGAACATGGCTTTTTGGGAGTTCAGAAGTTTTGGGTTTTGTCACCAAGAAAACTACTCCGCAATCATCCAAGAGGCAAGCTCATAATAAGGTGAAGAAAAGATGAAGGCTTCTGGATGGATCCACGAGCGTTTTCTGCAGTCTATGAAGCCTGGAGTGCCCTCTACTGGTTACCTTCCAGAGAGCCAGGCAGCTAACGGTTTCACCGAGGAGTCCAAGTTTTTTGAAACACCATAAATATAACACATTCTCTCTCTAACTTCTCTACTGAGTGACTTTTTTCTGAAGGCTTATCCTCTGAAAGATAGAGCAATAGCTTTTTTGGGGGGGGGGAAACCAACATGATTCCTTAATCATTTGTGTGTCTGAGATGCCATTTAAATGTGATCAATTATCTGCTATATCCTAATCTTTTTTTAAAGATTTTACTTATTTATTCATGAGAGAAAGAGAGAGAGGCAGAGGCAGAGGGAGAAGCAGGCTCCCCGCTGAGCAGGAGCCCACTGAGGGACTCGATCCTAGGACTCTGGGATCATGACGTGGGCCGAAGGCAGATGCTTAACCATCTGAGCCACCCAGGTGGCCGATTCTAATTTCTAAAATAATCAGCATGTTGGAAGAAAAACTAAATGCAATAAAGTGACCCCAAAATATTTAACTGGATTTTACATTTTAAAAAATACCTTTTGTTGTAAAGTACACAGTTTCTAATGTACACTAGTCTCTCCATACTAGTTTTTCAACTTCCTGTGAACATGTAATTATTGTAAGATAAGAAGTTGGAAAAAAAAATCTAGTGACTACTTTGCAGCTTTAAATCATTGAAATCTTTATTTGAACTTGTTGAACCCTAAAAGAGAGAAAATGCCAACAACAGATAGAAAAACGTGCATTTGAGACTTGTATTCTCTGCTAGTTTTCCTTCCCTGCTTGGGCCAGTAGCCAGTAGCCCTTCCTAATGTCTTGAAGGACCTGCAAGTGTCCACCAAGAACAGGTATGCCCACACTCATTGGCTATCACAGCTAACTGGACTTCTAATATGAACTAGCTCACTGCTTTTCACACGTGTGTTTAAAAGCAGAACCCTTATCTTCTAGTGCGTTACCCAGAATTCATCCACTTCTCATTCATCACGCATTCATTTGTTCCCATTACTGAGCACCTATTCTCTGCCCATGCTCTGTCCACATGTCTTGAGTATTTGCCACTTCTACCAGATCGGGGTTCCAAATAGAATCACATTCCTTTTAACACTAAAACGAAACAACTCTACCCTCCTCGCAACACACACACCCTAATCCCAGGAACATGTTTGTTTTTCCTTCCACAGAATTCTCTGTAAAATCCATAAACTCCGGGGGCAGGCTCGGGCTGGGACCCAGTCTTCCTTTTGCTTGCCTACTGGTCTCTGCTGGGAGTGTGGAGACTCAGATTTGAACCAGTTTCCATCGTCCCCAGCATTGCTCTGGATTGCCCCCAAACACACACAGACAGCTACAATGAGTCCTAGAAGAGGGAAGGAGGCTGTCCCCGCCCAGTTTAATGCACACAAAGGCAAAATATCACAAACTGCTCTTTAAACACACACACACACACACACACACACACGACCAAAAGCCCACATTTCCCTAGAGGACTGGCAGCTAGAATACCCAGTCTTGCATCCATGACCTCCGAAGTCTCTAAAATCAAGTAGCCTGTCTTTGATTCGGAACTGTCAGTCACATCCTTGGTTACTTCGTTCCGCATAAAGCAGACAACAGAGCTGCCTTGGCTGAAGCAGGGGTGGGGCTCTGTCTCTTTCCTCCTGTCCTTTCTGTGTATCTCTCCCCTCCCAGGTTGGTGGACCTTGAGGTACCGCTTGGAACTGTGACGTTTTGTGAAATACAGATTGAAAGCCACTGATCTAGGGGCGCCTGGGCGGCTCAGTTGGAAGAGCAGGCGACTTGATCTCAGGGTTGTGAGTTGAAGCCCCACGTTGGGTGTAGAGAGTACTTAGAAATAAAACCTTAAAAAGAAAAAAAGAAGGTCACTAATCTATTTTAAAACTCTTATTTTACAGATGAGAAAAATGAGACCCAAAGTATTGTAAACTGTTGATCTGGAACTCAAGCTGATTTCTGGTTTCACACCCCTTGCTCTTTTGGTTGTATTATATTGTTTCTTTTTTTTAATCTCTATAAAGATTTAGTTGTTTTATGTCTCATTCTCTCCAAGAACAATCTTAGGTAGTTATACCTTGAAAAGAAATCTCATAAGCTAATTTATAATTGGATGTTTATGGCCAATAATATCTTGGTACATTGCTTCTGTCGAGCCTGGGTGGCCCGTGGGTTAAGCATCTGCTTTTGGCTCAGGTCGTGATCCTGGGCTTCTGGGAACAGGCCCCTCATCGGGCTCCCTGCTCAGGGGTGAATCTATTTCTCCTTCTCCTTCTGCTCTTCCCCCATTAGTGCTCTCTCTCTCTCAAATAAATAAAAAAATTTTTTTAAAATGTATCTAAGTCAGGAGGAAACAGCACCCTCAAATGAGGATAATTCAAAGTAGTTTAATAAAGGTACAGTTTACACAAGTGTGTGCAGTGTGTTGGGAGACCACCAGGGATAACTGTATCAGGGCTAGTCCCACCTGTTGGCCAGGGAGGGAGCACACTCACCAGAGAGATTTGGAGCCTGTCAGAAGAGGAGTGTGACCTTTGGTAGAGGGACCTAGGCAGCATAAGGTGACCTTCCAGGGATGAAGGTGGATAATTATAACCTTCACTGTCTTCTCTTCCCCTAATCTCTGCTGGAGATCTTCACTGGCTGAACCCAACTGGAAGTCAAAGACATTCAACAAACCATATGGGCCAGTCACTCTACAGACCACGTGAAGAAGTGTGAAAAGTAAATCTGGAGAGCAAATGGTAACCTTTCTACAAAGTTATACAATTCAGCAAGTAGTCAGAGCTGGGTATCACACCAAGATTCTAGAAGGGAAACACACACACACACACACACACACACACACACAGAAATCATTTTAGTCTCTACCTTTCCTGCCATAGCCCATCAGTCACTTAATGGAGTCAGTCCTATCTTCTATAAACACTTCTTTATTTTTTAAATATTTTTATTTATTTGAGAGAGAGATCACAAGCAGGGGGAGGTAGGGGGAGAACTAGACCCCAGCTGAGCAGGGAGCCCAAAGCAAGACTCATTCCCAGGACCCTGGGATCATGACCTGAGCCAAAGGCAGACACTTAACTGACTGAGCCACGCAGGCGCCCCTTATAGACATCTTTTGATCCACTTCTCTAAACTCCAGCTTGTTTGCCCCTTGTTTGCCACCCACTTAGTTTTGGTCCCTACCACGTCAAACCTGGATGTACGATAGCTTCCTAACTAGTGCCCTGCCTTTAAGTTTCCCAACTTCCACGCCACAGATGGCATCATTTCTTTTTTATTATTATTTATTTATTTATTTATTTATTTATTTGACAGAGAGAGAGAGGTCACAAGTAGGCAGAGAGGCAGGCAGAGAGAGAGGGAGAAACAGGCTCCTCACTGAGCAGAGAGCCCGATGCGGGGCTCGATCCCAGGACCCTGAGATCATGACCTGAGCCGAAGGCAGAGGCTTAAACCACTGACCCACCCAGGCGCCCCTGGATGGCATCATTTCTAAGATGCAAGTCTGACTATGTACTTCTCCACTTAATACCCTTCAATGACTTGACATCACCTCAATGCATTCTGTTCAGTAACAATTTATCTTAAAATGTAGTGCCTTAAAGCAACAATAACCATGTTTTCTCTTTCACTGTTTTTCTGAGTCAGGAATTTGGAAAGAGCTTGGCCAGGAAGTTCTTCCTTGGAGTCTTTTGTGAGGATGCAACCAGATTTTGGCCAGGCCCACAGTTATCAGAGGAAGGATCCCTGGGGGCCATCTTGGAGCCTGGCTATGACACATACCTGGGTAACATCTAATCCTAAGGTTTCCTACAGGACCGTTCACTCTTGTCATCAGGAACAAGGACCTGCCATGTCCCAGGACATCTCAAGTTTGCTATTTTAGAAGTAAAATATTTCTTAATTGATTCATTTACTCCTCAGTCCCAGGAATTAGAGGTAAGGTGCATACTCTAGTTGATTCATTTATTTTAATGCTTTTGGGGAAACCATGTTAGTGCCACTTTAAAAGAAAGCATTCTTGGAGCACCTGGCCAGTGGACAAGGCAACTCTTGATCTCAGTGTTGTGAGTTTGAACCCTACATTGGGCAGGGAGATTACTTCAAAAAACCAAAAGTTTAATTTAAAATATAAAGCATTCTTTGATTAGTATTACTGACAAATGCAAAATTATTTCTGAGTCATGTATTTAAAACAATGCATTAAACTAAATAGGCATATTAGAGCAACATAACATATTTAGTTTAATTCATTTACTGTAACTGATAATTTAGATATAACATCATCAGGGGTGCCTGGGTGGCTCAGTCCATTAAGCATCTGCCCTCGGCTTGGGTCATGATCTCAGGGTCCTAGGGTCGAGCCCCACATCGGGATCCCTGCTCAGTGAGGAGCCTGACTCTCCTTCTCCCTCTGCGGCTCACCCTGCTTGTGTGTGCCCTCTCTGATAAATAAATAAATAAATAAATCGAAATAAGTAAATAAAATATAATTAGCATTTAAATCCAAAATTTTGTTAATAGAATTAAATTTAGTAAATATTTTCCTCTGCTCTTTTTTCCTAAGACAAGATAATCCCAACCTTCTTCTTAATTCCTCCTATAGCAGCTCCCAGCCAAATTCTCGGTACAAAGTAAAAGGTCATTAAATACTTGTTGAGTTAGATTGAATAATACAAGGAGTAAATAATCCCCAGCCTTTCCTTTGTTGTTCCTTCTGAATTTCTTCAGAGCAGTGGACACTCTTGTGTTCTAGGCACTATGCTAACAAAGAACAATGAAAAAAAGAGACAAACCAAAAAGCAAACGCTTAACTACAGAGAACAAACTGATGATCACCAGAAGGGAGGTGGGTGGGAGGGATGGGCGAAATAGGTCAAGGGGATTAAGAGTGCACCCATCATAACGAGCAGTGAGCGATGCATAGAGTTGTTGAATCACTATATTGTACACTTGAAACTAAGATAACACAGTATGATAACTACACTGGTATTTTTAAAAGAAATTTTTAGTTAAAGCCACGCCATCAAAGCAAATAATCGTGATATATTCAAATAAAAATTTTTAAAAACAAATTTTGAAATCAGGATGTAGGTTATTGTTGATGTGAACGTTTTCCACACTGCCTTTTCTGTTTCCCTCCTATGCTGTCAGTATATCCTAGAATTGCAGAAATACATTATGTCAAAGATGTGTCCCACGTCTCTTGCTTCCCTGTGGTTTGTCCAAGAATGTGATGACTATGACAATTACATATGCTTTGTAAAGCTAGACTGACATCTTGTTGTCTTCCAGGAACTTCCCAGCTTTCTGCTGCATATATGCATTTGCAAAATGGATCTGCAGATGAAGCATTTTCAATCTTGAGAGCATTATGCACTTTAGAGTAAGGAGAGGGGAAAAGCACTTTAGAGACTCTGGTTTCTATTCTGTAGTAAACATGGGTATAACATGCAATCTCTTACATGTTAAAGAAAGGACCGTTGATTTTCCTGGAAAAACATTTTTCTCTTCGTATGATAACTTAAGCATATTTACTTCAGGGCTGTTAGTCATTATTTCATCATTATCACCATCTTTATGATGTATGTATAGTGAGGGGAAAAAAATTAACACCCCATTGTTCCTTCCAGAGTTAAAACTTTTATGGTTTAGCAACACATTTTTTTTCTTTATTTTTTTTCAAGTTTTTATTTAAATTCCAGTTAGGTAAGGGGCGCCTGGGTGGCTCAGTCGGTTAAGCAACTGACTCCTGATTTTGGCTCAGGTTATGCTTTCAGGGCTGTGGGATTGAGCCCCGCGCCCCAGTTGGGCTCCACACTGAGCAGGGAGTCTGCTTGAGATTCTCTTTCTCCCTCTGCTCCTCTCACTCATGTTCCCCCTACCTCTCTCAAATAAATAAATCTTTAAATTACAGTTAGTTAACATACAGTGTAGTATTAGATTCGGTTATAAAATTAAATGATTCATCGCTTAAATAGAACACCCAGTGCTCATCACAAGTGATACCCATACCTTCTTCATACCCATCACCCATTTAGCCCATCCCCCCACCAACTTCCCCTCCAGCCGCCCTCAGTTTGTTTTCTATCGCTAAGAGTCTGTTTTATGGTTTGCCTCTCTTCTTTTCCTCCTATGTTCATCTGTTTTGTTTCCTAAATTCCACATACAAGTGAAATCATATGGTATTTGTCTTTCTCTGACTGACCGATTTCGCTTAACATAATACACTCTAGCTCCATCCACATTGTCGCAAATGGCAAGATTTCATTCTTTTCTATGGCTGAGTAGTATCCTCTTGTGTATATATACCACATCTTCTTTATCTACTCCTCAGTCATCAGACCCTTGGGCTCTTTCCAGAATTTGGCTATTACGGGTAATACTGCTATAAACATCAGGGACATGTATCTCTTTGAATCAGTATTTTTATATCCTTTGGATAAATACCTAGTAGTGCAATTGCTGAATTGTAACATTGTTCTGTTTTTAACTTTTTGAAGAACCTAGGAGCACATTTTTAAATTAATTATGAAGATGAGACTTTGGGGAATTACTTGGATGGCCTCGAGCCAGTAAAGGAAGAGCTAAAGTGCTCTATAAGAAATGAACAACAGGGGCGCCTGGGTGGCTCAGTTGGTTGAGCCTCTCTGCCTTTGGCTTGGGTCATGATCCCGGGGCAGTGGGATCAAGCACCTGCACTGGGAATCCCAGCTCAGCGGGGAGTCTGCCTCTCCCTCTCC